>NC_137844.1:53876678-54371678 GCF_948465745.1 Chenopodium album | reverse complement strand
CAAATGGGTCATTTGGGTCGGGTCATTTTGGGTCGGGTCAAGTTCGGGTCGGGTCATTTCGGATTTCGGGTTGATTTCGGGTCAACTGATAATCGAGTCGGGTTTCGGGTCCACATTTTGGGTCGAGTTCAGGTCGGGTCAAGTTTGGGTCAGGTCAGTTCTGGTCGGGTCAATTTTCGGGTCGAGTCAGTTTGGGTCGGGTCAATCTTCGGGTCCAATTTTCGGGTCAACTTCGAGTCGGGTCATATTCGGGTCAATGCATTGGGTTAAATTCAACTCTATATAAATATATACTACCTCTGTTTTATATTACTTGCAACGATTTGACATAAAGTAGAGAGGAAAAATGTCTAATCGTTGCAAATAATATGAAATGAAGGTAATATATATTTATATATTTTTTGACGAGAAACTCACTATATTTATTATGGCTACTTTTTTCATGAAATACAGTAAATGTTTGACTTTAGATTATTTTGTAATTTCATTTGGTATTGAACATTATGTTATGTACGCATTATTATTGTACTACTTTTTTTTTAGACTTGTGAGAATTGTGACTTTTATTTCGAGCTTTAGTTAATTTTTTTAATCTTATGGACAAACTCCGTAGAATAGTCGTTAAATTTCAATCTTTTTACGATTTTTTAATAACTTATACAGATAAAAGGCCGAAGAAATCGAGAAAAGTAATGCTCAAAATATGTAAATTACTTACACTGTTACACATTACAAATTAATAAAAAAAATTAAGTCAGTTTGATTGCGGTTTTTTTCTATTTCGGTTTGCTCAGGCCAAGTCTTTAGCTTAAATAGATTCTGGTCATTTTGACATATAAGATAATTTTAATTAGGGTCACTTTGGGTTTCGAGTCTATTTGGGTCAATTAATTCAAGTTAAAGGTCGGGTCACGTTGGGTATCGGGTCTCGGGTCAGGTCATCTTGGGTCGGGTCATTTTGGGTTTCGGGTTAAGGTCGGGTCAATTCTACTTCGGGTCGGGTATGGGTTGGATCGGGTTGATTCGGGTTTTGGGTCAATTCGGGTCACTATTTTCGGGTCATGGATTGGATCATTCAGGTCGGGTCATCGGGTTTGGATCAGAATTGCCAGTTCTACTCGAATATAAGTACATCTTGCTCTTGCATTTCATATGTAGTCTCAATTCCCACAGCATCTTTTATTAAAATTGGTGTAATTTCTCCTCATTCCACTAATAAAATTAGCTAATTTAGTTCTCTTAAAAAAAAAAAGTAATCTAAAAGAAGAAAGCAATGAGTGTTTTGACTGTTTTCAGTTACTCCACTATAATGAGTTTGCAGTTTGTTACATTAATCAAAGAAAAAAAAAAAAAAAAAAAAAAGTTTAAAAAGATTTGACGTGACAAAAATTCATCCTTTGTTTTCAGGGTTTTAAACTCCGCAACTTGAGTTGCACGAGTACGAGACATCAAACATGCGTTTTTTGTTCATTTTGTGCTTGATTGTGATGGTAGATGGAGTCTACCAACCTCCCCCTACTGTTACTTTCAATGAGAGTACAAATGAGGTAATAATGTAATTAAATTTAATTAATTTGGTGAATAAATTATATGGCAACTTATATGGATGTATTTGATGGTTTTATAGGACTATATAGCAACTTTTTTTTTTTTTTTTTTTTGAACAATAGATAGTAACTTATTTGATGGTTTCATATATGGGTGTAAAATTGGAAGTTTTATATTGCTACATACTTACATGTGGGTGTGCCGTAGGGATGTCAGTGGGGCGGGTCAAGTAGGAGACCCGCCCCATCCCCGCCCCAGTAGGGCGGGGATGGGTCTCAGTTTGGCGGGTGGTGGGGCGGGGATGGGGATAAAAACCATACCCGCCATGGGTGATGGGGCGGGGGTGGATTTTAAGTTGTACCCGCCCCATCCCCGCCCCGCCCCACCCGCCCCACTTCATACCCGCCCCATCCCCACCTCATACCCACATCTATATATCTTTTAAAGCAAAATTACATACTTTTATACTATTTATAAAATAATTACGTGAAATACAATATTAATTATAATACTTTGTATGACACTTATATTATAACACAAAAATGTGTGTAGAATGTTTTATTTTATAATTCGTATTAATTATGTAAGATTGTTTATTTGAGATACAGAGATTAGGTGGATCTTGGATGGGGATTAGGCGGGTCTTTGGTGGGGATAAGGTAGGGATGGATATCCAAGTGGGGGGTGGGGCGGGGATGGTTTTGGAGTTGTACCCGGTGGGGCGGGGATGGGGATGAAAATTGGACCCGCCGCGGGGATGGGGATGGGGATGGGGATGAAAATATTAGGTGGGGATGGGGATGGGAAGGCCAACATCCGCCCCGCCCCGCCCCATTGACATCCCTAGTACTGTGCCGTGAGACGGAGTAGTATTATTATGCTTAATCTATTACGGTTTATCCTAAATAGAGTATATTGTTACGTGTTAGTATCAATATTATAATACGAGTATAATATATACATTTTGTGAAATTGTTGGGTGATTAAAGGTCGTTGGCCAAAAAGGAATTAATTAAGCCCTTTTATGTTGGTTTTTAGTTGATATATTTGTCACCCATGTGATGTATTGATTTAGTATGATTAAATACTTTAAATTCTGATTTTGGGGTTTGCTAAACTTGTATATTGTTGAATGGAACATGTTGATCAAATGTGATGACATTATCTTGTTTATATTGGTCGTATGTTAAGATGTGTATAATGGGTGACTTGGTTTGGTTTAAATTAAGATGAGTATCTTACTATCTGCTATTAAAAATTGTTACTAGTTTGGTTGATGAGCATGAATGTAAGGCCGTTTTGGGTACTCCACTTCTTTTGGATGATTTTAAGTAGAATCTTAATTATTTGAGTGTAAGAAGCTAAGCCATTAGACTATGGGATTCAATGGTTATAACATGCCAACTATTTGGGCTATGAGAATCAAGTAGTATCACCTAGGTTAATTGCTGTCGTCCAATAGACTCAGAAGTGTAAGGTCCATAGGGCATCTGTCTGGCACCGGAAGTTTGACTGTACTATTATTAGACACAAACAATTGTGGGATCATTTCGAGACCGGTTCACCTCGATAAATCTTAGGAAGGGGACTCCTAAACACACTAGTGTTCGTTTCAACCTCATTTATTCTATTTGAATAATTACTTTAATATTTATTCCTATGGTTTAAGCTATTTCAAATCATGAAGTGTGAAATCGAAATCTTAAATAAGTACTATTAGATGATTTAATTAATCTGTTGTGTATTGCTATGTTTTTAGTTGCGTTCTAATGACATAATATTTAATGATGTGATTCTATACATTTTTGGGAGAACTACCAGTGGGAAATATTTTTCCTACAAAGAAAACCCCAATGTTTAGATTTAATTACGACAAATTAACCCTGAAAATCATATGTTATCTATGAGTATTATTTTAACTAATTGTACCATCATTAACTCTATATTTGTGGGCATTATGGAATTTTAACTAATTGTATTTTGCAGGTGATATTAGATAACTCTATCATAACGGTGACCTTCTCACTTCCAGAAGGTTATATGAACAGCTTGCAGTTTAATGGATCGAGTAATTTACTCGATAATGAAAATGGAAGACTGTAAGTCACGATGTGCCCTGTACTCGCTCTCTTATTCACATACTTGTTTTTGTTATTAAAACACCATTTAATTCATAAATATTACTCCTAATTTTTTAAGTACTCAACTTAGAATTTTGTATTCTTTGATCAATTTTCATGATCACATCCAGCTTGACTAAACATTTTTCTGCAGGTCATGCTGGCACTTGAATCACCTAGAGGGTGGTTATCCTTTACCAGAACGGTATCATATCTTTCCTAACTTAATAATGTTTTAACATTATTCAAGAAATATTGTTAGCCTCACTCTATAGGTTAAACTTGTGCAGTATTTTGGGAGACTCCTTTAGCATTAAGGAGCAGTATGAAAATAAATTAGAGATCTCCTTTGAGAGAACATGCTGTGTTCCACCCTTGCCCAGCCTGCTGATTGAAGTGAGGTAACTATAACTACACCTAATAACACTATTTTTATTTTTTTATGTTGGACAAAGTGAACTTCATAAATAAATTGAAACACAATTAGGGCCTGTTCTCTTACGTTGAAATTCAGTTCAGTTCAGTTCAGTTCAGTTCAGTTCAGCTGAGTTCAGTTCAGTTTAGTTCAGTTCAGCTCAATTCAGTTCAGTTCAGTTCAGTTCAGTTCAGCTCCTAATTTCCTTCTCTTATAAAATATTCATTTCAGTTCAGTTCAGTTCAGTTCAGCTGAGTTCAGTTCAGTTCAGTTCAGTTCAGCTGAGTTCAGCCAATGAGAACATGCCCTTACTAAGTATAAAGGAAACAAACTAAATGAAAATAACTACAACAAACCAAACCAACATAGCTACTAAACTTAAAGCAAGAGAGATTTGTGGTAAACAACATGCTTAGGGGCCTTTCGTGACACGGATGGATTTTGCAAATAACTTGCAAAAGACCATTTACTTGTGCTTCTTGAGGTCAAAGAACAACTGAGGGAAGTAAAACTAAGAATATGACATCGCCATTGAGGAGGAACTCGTGCATAGAGATGGAGTTGAAACTTTGATGGAAGTAGTGGAAGAAAGGAACTACTACCGACAGAGGATTGCAAACCATGTGTGGGCGAGAGTTGAAGCTCGTAACTCAGTGAGTAGTCCCAATGGCCTAAAGCCAAGTAAGATTGGGAACCCATACTCATTCTCTCCATAAAGGTCGCTTGACCTCTTGACATGATACCCATATTGTTGGGCATCCTAGACTTCTCCTCAAAGGGAGAAAGCTTAAACTTGTTAGGACTCTTGAAGTACCTCCTTCAGATATAGGTTAAACAAAACAATGGTAACCTCTATTATTGCTAAGCAGAACAAAGACTTCAAAACAGAATTCACCATTGTTAATTGTAAAGCATTCCTCCGTCCTTTCAAAATGGAGATTGCAACCCTCAAACAAGAAAAAGTAACATACAAACTCCTTACCAATCATTCGAAAAGATAAAATATACGCAAATGGAGGGTCTTGGAAACTGAGACCCTGTTCTCGTCTTCCATCTTCAAAGGTCTCAAAGTAAAAGCTAAGAAACTACTTACTTTTAGACCAAGTCCATTAAAAATATTCTTCTCCAACCAAAAAAAAAAAAAAAAAAAAATGAAGAAGAATTTAAACAACCAAACATAAGTATTGTCCTCCTACAAACTACTTGCTTCCCATAACACCCATGGTAGCATACCAGCCCACCCCCTAAAATCTGAAACTTCTACATCCTTCCACTTTGTCAAATTCATGAACCAGAGGAACCAAACTAAAACAAAGCCAAAACAAACCCAAGCTAGAAAAGGAATTCGCTTAAACTGGAATAAAGCAAGGGAAACATAGCTGCAATAATACCTCTGCTCTAACACACAAAAGCAAGAACTACAGAAACAGAGAGATTGAAAAACACACCAAAACAACACCACGCACTGACGGTTGAAGTAGTTATTAACACTGTGGTTGTTAACAGTCATTGAGGAAACTTAATGTATGTTCTTTACATTTTTGGATTCTAGGTACATATTGCTCCGTGGAAGCTCAGGGTTCTACTCTTATGCCACGTTCCATCACGTATTCTTCGCTACACCCGTTGAGCTTATCGGAGTAGGAGCTACTTATTCACTTGATCAGGATAAGTAATATTTCGTAATAATAATCTGAAATTCATACTTAATTAATTGTTTATTATGCCTGGTTTGTGTTTCCCTAGAACTACCTGTCTTACCAATTTTGCGGGGAAGGATTTACAATGAAAATTGAGAATAATAATTGGAGAAAGACCTTTGGACCACATTTCATACATATTAACTCTGTTTCTGAGGGTGAAGATCCTTATGCACTTTGGGGGAAGGCCAAGGTCCAGGTATGATAAGTCCTTAATTATCAAGGTTTCAAAATTAATCTTTACATATTCATTTGCTATTTTACAATTAAATTTTCAGTTTCGTGAGGAAGTTCATAAGTGGCCTTATAGCTTTGTGGAATCATCTTTTTATGCCAAGTCTAATCACCGCGGATCACTTACAGGAAGATTTCTAATAAATGACAAGTACGATTTTCAATTTCAAGTTTACATCCTTGTTTTCATCATCATACCTTGTTAGTTATTAAAGTTTATTGTGTTACATAATCATGCAGCAACTCGATCCCAGCTCCAGCACCTTTTGCTAGGGTTGGCCTGGCTCTATCAGGAGAAAGTAACTGGCAGATGGAAACCAAGGTGAGGAATACTTATGTTGTTTACGGTTTAATATGTACTAGAAACTTCTGTAGATACAAGTGACTCCTTTGATTTGAATGAGTACAATATCTAATATATTGCTCCTTTCATATTATATTACCTTAATTGATACTCCACCCCCTACTAACTACTAAGAACAGATAGAATTATACAATTCACTGAAATTAACTGTCTTATGTTGACAGGGTTATCAGTTTTGGACAGAAGCCAATCCAAATGGAAGCTTTACAATTACATCAATCACGGAAGGAAATTATACCTTATATGGATGGGTGCCTGGGTATATTGGTGAATACCAATTAGATCGGATAAAAATAGCTCCAGGTATCTACATGTTTCATTGAAGTATACTTTATATATACTTGGTGCAACTGTGTTATCAAGCTAATCATAAGCCTTTTAAGTTACTAAATTTGTTTTATTTTTCGAGTATCCATGGTAACATAGTTGGATAACTGCAGGAGGATTGCACCAGAGTATTGGTGAAGTTGTGTTTAGTCCACCTAGAACTGGCCCCACCATTTGGGAGATTGGGATCCCTGACCGTAGCGCTGCTGAGTTCTTTATCCCAGACCCAAATCCAAACTATACTAACCAAGTTTTTCTTCATGATGAAGTGAACAAGTAAATTCACCTTTCTGTTTCAAGTTAAAAGACTTTTATGCTACTCATAACTTACTATGTAAGGTTAATCTGCTAAAGCTACCTGTACTTTCTGTTTAAACAGATTCAGACAATACGGTCTTTGGGATAGGTATACTGACCGGTATCCCAACCAAGATATCGTTTTCGTCATTGGTGCTAGTGATTATAAAACAGACTGGTTTTTTGCTCATGTGCCAAGGTAATTAAGATTGTACTCTTAAAACTGTAGTAAATTGTGACTTTTTTCCCTTGGTATATAAGAGCTTGTTTGATATGCCTTTTGTGACTTTGATTTGTAGGCGAATGATTGATGGCACATACCAGAAAACCACATGGCAGGTGGCATTTTCACTGGCTAGTGTGCCGGAAGAAGGGGAGATTTATACTTTGTGGCTGGCTTTGGCCTCTGCCAATAATGCTGATCTTCAGGTGAGATCTCTAATACATTGCATAGTCGTTCTACTTAATGAATTCTTTATTTGTACACACATTCATCCAGTCAGTGTATATATCATTCTGACATTTGATCTTGAAACTTTGTCAAAACAATTTGCTTATGTTTGTTAAATACACAGGTTAGAATAAACAACCCTGATACAAACTCCGAGCCTATATTCAGCACAGGAATTATCGGTGATGATCTGGCCATTGCCGGGCATCAAATCCACGGGATGTACCGTCTGATTGAGGCGAATATGCCATGCTCTTTGTTTCAAGTCGGCCACAACACTATATTTTTGACCCAAGCAATGGCCGAAAGTCCGTTTTGTGGACTAATTTATGATTATATAAGGCTAGAAGGTCCCGATAAGAGTTTAAACAAGAAAATTCCAAAAGGAAAAAAAAACATCACTAGATTTAGTTCGGTCTTGAGTGTATAAAAACAGTTACTAGGATATTACTTATACTTGCCATCACATATTCTGTTTTGTTACATATTAGGAGTTTAGGAAGAAGCTATGTAATTCAGTATTTATGAAAGATTCATACCTCTGTTCGATAATAGTACATGTGTAAAATTATTCTTGTTTACTCGAATAATTTTGATTCGTCTCTTTTATAAAATTTACTCTGTTGTTATACACCTTCCAATTTATCCAACATTTTACTGCACTTGTTCACCAACTACTTGTTTGCATTCTGGTCAGCTACACCACCCCAAGCTTCACCAACTACGTCCTTCCCCTTGTTTCTCCAGCTGATGATCATGGCCGCGTGGTCAGATTTATATAGCGACCGAAAAACAAAAAATATGTACAACACCCTCTCTTTCAACTAATCAACACTGATTTTTATTTTTAAAAATACGAAAATGTTAAAGATCCGCAACAAAAAATTGATAGAGTATAAAACATATTCCTGGGCCTCAACCATCAGCTTAAGCTTTTGGTTGAGATGGTCCACTAACATGGTATCAAGAGCCATCGTGACACAAAGGTCGCGGGTTCGAATCTTATCCACCCCCCTCCTTCAAAGTGGAATTAATTCGCACCAGGTATGGATGGGCCTGTGTTGCATCCACATTTCAAGCCCAAAGGGCCTTTCATGTGAGGGGGAGTGATAGAGTATAAAACATATTCCTGGGCCTCAACCATCAGCTTAAGCTTTTGGTTGAGATGGTCCATTAACATGGTATCAAGAGCCATCGTGACACAAAGGTCACGGGTTCGAATCTCATCCACCCCCCACTTTCAAGTGGAATATTAAGCGCAGGGTATGAGGAGGGCCCATGCTGCATCCACACTTCTAGCCCAACGGGCTCTCATGTGAGGGGGCGTGATAGAGTATAAAACATATTCCTGGGCCTCAACCATCAGGTTAAGCTTTTGGTTGAGTTGGTCCACTAACAAAAATACGTGTGACAAATCTGCATGAATGATGATTTGTACGAAGAGGAACGACGGGTTGGCAGGTAAGTGAATGAGAAAGAATTGAAATTACGGAGTGCCATATAAATACAGTACATCGTATTTGGAAATTATGAATTCCAGACAAAAATGAAATATTTTAATGAAAAAAATACTCTGTAATATTATGGAGTAATTAAAGGGAAATTAAAGAGCTAATTAGTGAGAGGACAATTATAGGGTAGGTAACAAGGCTTAAATTGAGCAAGTAATTTTGGTAATAACAACAAATCAATGTTATTTTTGTCCGTGACACAATTTATTGCATTGACGACTATGACCCAAATAACTGCACGGAGAATAAGAAATTAATCTTATTTTGAAGCATACAATTTGAGTTAGAACCAAAAAAAAAAAATTAGCTCATCATACCACGTTACTCTACAAGAGTTTGGGTTGGGAATTGTTGACCACGACCAAAATAACAATAATACAGAATTACGGAGTAATAATAACAGTAATAATAATAATGGAGTAATAACACAGTCCCAATATTTATTCTTTAAATTTTTTGATGGCAATTCCTAAAAGATGAATTTATTAAGCAACAATTGAAGAGCACAACGAAATAAACAAGGTGTTAATTAAATTGGGAACAATCTTGGTCCTTGTAAAGCAACTGAAAATCTTCTAAGTCATAGATGATGAGCTTATTAACTTGTTGGAATGCACCAATTATAGTATACCCATTAAAACTCTGCACCATAGCCAAGCAGAACACATCTTGGCCGCTCTTGTCACTCTTACCGCGGTAAAACACACCCTCAGGCTGCACAACAAATTCACCACTCATACTCACAAATCGACCACCTGTTGTGAATGTTATATTGGGAAGATGTTCACCCTCTCCCAACACTCCCTCGTAACAAAGATCGAGGCCTAGTATGCTAGGGACCTGCCTTATACCCTTATAATTCGACAAGATTTTCACCAACTCCGCCTTAAGGGCTACATATGCCACTTCATTAAGGTGGGTGATCGCAGCACCTGTGTCAATCACAACGCGATAGCCAATTTGATCTATGAATGTAACTGGTGGAAGGTTAAGCCTGTTATTGTTAACACTCATGGAACTCACATGTATTGCCAAGTTGCCTCGCACAATGCCAAGGGTGTGTATCATGGCACCTTTAAGACCACTTTCACTGATTGTTTCGTTGTTGACTCCCAACCGCAGCTGCATAGGGACAGCATTACTATTAGTATTACTGCTGAATGGCTGAAGGCAGTACGAGTAGCGCCGAGGCAGACCGTAGGCAGTGTTGATCTGACTCACCAGCGATAGACTGCCATTACTTAAGCCCAAAACCCCGGAAATTATTGAATTATTATCATCATTGTTGTTGTTGGTATAATTGATGTGGTTCTCAAGACCACATCCAAAAGTGAGTAATATGTTGTTGTTATCGAAAGTAGTGAATGTTTCAGTGGCTAATTCACCAATGGATTCCTCCGTAAGTTGGGTTCCATAACCGCAGTTTTTGAGATTACAAAGACGTTGGGTACAACGAGGGTCGGCACAGGGTATAGGGTTGTAGGACTTGGACCGGCTTTTGGGGTAAAGTGGTTCGCTTTGTGGGAAGCATTGGGTGCACCGTACCCCTCGCATTGGGTCCATATAAATGGCCTCGACGTGTCTAACCGCAAATAGTATGGCTTGTAGGAAGGAGACTCATCAAAGTTGCCTATGCCAACCTTTACGGCGTATAAAAACGAGTCTAGGCTATTCATATCCAATGATACCAGTCTTTTGAATCTTTCGTTGTTGTCGATGTGGTTTTGTTAGAACAGCTTACTGTAAATATCTTGTAGATATTTAGATAGTTACAATTCTGTTATTAGCCTAACAGAATATTGTTTGTCACACATTTTGTGTGTGTTTGTATTTGCTATTTAATTACTCTGTGAGCTGTAATATGAAATAGATCATAACTCTTCATTAATAAAATTTCACCTAACTTTCTCTCTCTAAGATTTTCCTCTCAAAATCTCTTTCTTCTCGAATCTTCTTCCCAGATTTTTCTGGGTTCAAACTGCAGAATAGTTGCAGTTTGTTCATGGTATCAGAGCTATGAAGCTCAATTTCTTCTTGATTTCGCTTATTTTCTTGCGATTTCATTGTTTTTTTGCTTAATTTCGATCGAATTTTTGTTTCTTCTGTTGAATCGAAATCGAATATTGATTGTTTGCGATAGGAAGCGCATTTAATGCTCGAAGCCAGAATTCTCAGATGTCCTTTGGAATCAATTTCAATGATCCTTATTACCTAAGCAACGACGATCATCCTGGCATGCAATTAGGTAATCATATTCTCACTGGTTCTAACTTCTTAAATTGGAGTCGAACTGTAAAAATGGCGTTAATCGCTAGGAATAAGCTGCAATTTGCTGATGGTTCACTTTCTATTCCTGCTGAAGGTTCTGTTGATAGGCAGAAATGGATTAGGAATGACTACATGATTATGTCTTGGTTGTTGAATTCAATGGATAAGAGTCTTGCTGAGAGTATTATGTTTGTTAATTCTTCTTTTCAATTGTGGAATGAACTTGTTGAGCGTTTTGGTCATACTACTGCTCCTAGACTGTTTGAGTTACATCGATCTCTTACTTCAACTCGGCAAGATAATTCTTCCATTGCTGAGTATTTTGGTAGAATGAAGGCAATTTGGGATCAATTGCAGGTTCTTGAGGGCTTTCCTAATTGTACTTGTGGTGCAATGAGAAATTGTACATGTGGAATGCTTTAGAAGATTCTTGAAACTGATCAATGTAATAAGTTGATGCAGTTGCTATCTGGTTTAAACAGATCTTATGATCAGGTGATCACCAATATGCTGAGTGCTGATCCTTGCCTCATGTGCATAAAGCTTATCACACTCTGCAGCAGGTGGAACAGCAGAATAAGCTGAATGATGTCAAGGTTAATATTCCAGAAGTGAGTGCATTGCATGTGGCTAAGACTTTTCCTAAGCCTGTGTTTCAGAATTTCAAGAAAGATTTCAAGAAACAGAAGAGTGATGCAGTTTGTAATTACTACAAGAAGAAAGGACATTCAATTGATCAATGTTTTCAGTTGAATGGTTTTCCTGATTGGTGGAAGAAGGATAGAGTCAATGTAGCAAGTGAGAATAGATCTGATTCAAGGTTTGCTGCAAATGTTCTTTCTGAAGGTGATGGTATCTTGGGTAAGGCACCTGAACTTGGTGAGTCAAGTAGTTCTACTGCTCCTGATAATGTGGATCCTATCATGGCTTCTGCTATATATCATGAGGTTCTGAAGATGATTCAAAGATTAGGTGCTTCATCAGTTCAGGACAATCCTCTTTCTGCTGCAGTTAATTTTGCTGGTATAACTTCTGCCTCTAATGTTGATTGTTTGAATCATGTGTTTGATCATTCTACTTGGATTATAGACACTGGTGCAACATATCACATGGCATCAAATTTGGCTTTATTTGCTTCCTTAAAACAGCTTTAAAATCCAATTAAAGTATCTTTACCAGATGGAACTGTTAATTTGGTCAAGCATGTAGGAAATGTTAGTCTAAATCAACTTGTCACACTGAAGAATGTCTTTTATATTCCTCAGTTTAAACACAATCTTTTATCAGTTGGAAGATTACTTGATAAAAAAAAACTAGTTGTTGTTTTTGAGTCAGATTCCTGTTATTTTCAGGACCTTACAACTAGTCAAGTGGTAGCTGGTGGTACAAGGTACTTAGGTTTATATAGTTTCTCTTTTTCATTTCCTAAAACTGGCAGTTCAAATTTGTGTTCTGTTTCAGTGAATAATACAATTACTTCTTTTGTGAAACCTAGTCCTGAAGTTGTTCATGCTAGGTTAGGACATGCTTCCTTTAACACTTTGAAACATATACAAGTTCCATTCAATGGTAATAATACTTATGATTTTAGCTGTGAAGCCTGTGTGTTAGGAAAACATCATAAGTTTCCTTATTCTCAGTCTACTTCTCATGCTAGTGCTGCTTTTGATCTTGTTCACATTGATCTGTGGGGTCAATATTCTAGACCTTCATTGTCTGGTGCTACTTATTTTTTGACCATCCTAGATGATCACACTAGGACTACTTGGACATACCTGTTACAATCAAAGACACAGGTGTATCTTACTATTGCTGCTTTTGTTGAATATGTTTGTACTCAGTTTCATAAGAAAATTAAGGTGGTTAGGAGTGACAATGGGACTGAACTAATACAAGAGCAATGTAGCAAATTATTTGGTGTAAAAAGCATTGTGCATCAAAGGAGTTTACCTGGTAATCCACAACAAAATGGTAGAGTGGAAAGAAAGCACAAGCATTTACTGGAGACTGCTAGAACATTGAGGTTTCATGCAGGCTTACTGTAAATATCTTGTAGATATTTAGATAGTTACAATTCTGTTATTAGCCTAGCAGAATATTGTTTGTCACACATTTTGTGTGTGTTTGTATTTGCTATTTAATTACTCTGTGAGCTGTAATATGAAATAGATCATAACTCTTCATTAATAAAATTTCACCTAACTTTCTCTCTCTAAGATTTTCCTCTCAAAATCTCTCTCTTCTCAATCTTCTTCCCAGATTTTTCTGGGTTCAAACTGCAGAATAGTTGTAGTTTGTTCAGGTTTGTTGGTGAATTATCATCGACACGAGGCGATTCGAGGGAGTAACGGTGAATTATTTCGAAGGAAAGGCCATTGTTGATATTTTTAAGTGAAGTAGGAGAAGGAGATGATGATATTGCCAAGGAGATTTGGAGTAATAATGAGAATAAGAGAAAAGAGATTATTTTCACCATTCTTTCAAAGAAAAGTCAATCAACTTTTTATTTTAGAACAAAGAAAAATTCAATCAACTTAATTGTTCCAAATTATGTAACATCTTTTATAAGCAAATCAAAAGGGAACATTTAATGCCATATATCTTGTGTGATTGCATGTTATTATGAATATAAATTAATTACTTAATTATCTCATTCACTCATTGGACCCATTAAATTGCTCCGATACTATATCATCAAGAATCATGGTTAAAAAGGAAATAATATTCATATTAAAAGTTAAAAAATCAATACCATTAATTATAGTAATATGTATCAAATTATCAATTTATTCCCTTTGTCATTTTTGAAATTTCATACTCCGTATTTTTTATGTGGTTATTGCCTCGCTATATTAGGCTCTATTCACTTCACCTTAAAAAATAATATTAAGTAAAAATGATTTTAATTCTATATAAATAATTTTAATTCAATAAAAATAAGTTCATATCAGTAAAATTTAGTATCTTTAAAGAAGAATTATAATAGAAATTCAGTAAAAATAATTTCAATTCAGTAAAATTAATTTCAATTTAGTAAAAATAATTTTAGTTTAGTAAATATAAGGTGACATAAAAATAATTTCAGTTCACTCTGTTTTATTTTAATTGCATCACTTTTTTTTTGACATCTTCACCTATCATGGTCCTCACTTCTAATTTTTACTAGCATTTTTCTCTTCTTACACCCACTACATTCTAATAAATAATATACTTTCTCCGTTACTATCTTTCTTTTTTACAAAAGTATTTACATGTATGATCTTGGTCTTCACTATGCTTGGGTGCAAGGTGTACTCACTTTTTTCTCTCTCTTTTTTTCTTTTTTTTAAATATCATTTTAAAATCTTTAAATGAGACGAATATAAAGTATATTAAATGAGGAAAAAAAACCACCCGGATGTACATAAAAGAAAATAGCTATTGTAACCGAAATTCGGTAAAATGAAGGAAATAATTTTTTTATAAAAAAAATATTTCAAACCCCACCTACACATTATTTTACTCCATTTAAATCACCTTCATAAAACGATGTATTGTATTTAAAAAAAAAAAAAAAGTAAAACAATGTATCATTCAAACCAAAACCTATCACGAGGATATGTTATAACCATAAAAAAAATTGATTTAATTTAAAAATTTGCATGATTTTACAATTTTTTTTTTCAAGAAACTTTAATTTGAAAAGATATGTTTTTAAATTTTTATAGCATATAAAATATAAAATCATATCTCTTGGTATGACTATAGGACGGATTTTATAGTGTATTGCTAAAGGAATGTAATTTTTGTTGCTATATACATTTCTCATATCATAATTTTGTGAGATATTTGACAATCATATATATACCAGTAATAAAACTTTTGCAATATTCGAATAGTAAGAGTGTTATTCTTACAAGGAAGTAATAAATCTTTTATTTAGGAAAAAGAAAAAAAAAAGTGGAAAAATTAATATTATGAAGGTGTCATGTGACATTTGATGTTAAACAAAGGTAAACTAAAGATGAACAAATCTTCTATTTAAAGACAATTTTAGTATTTTAATATTAAAAAAAATGTTGAACAAAGGTAAACTAAAGATGAACAAATCTTCTATTTAAAGACAATTTTTTAGTATAATGAAACTTTTAGGACAAGAATTGAATTTCAACAGAAGTCCTCCAAGTAAAATTATAAGTTCTACGAAAGTTCATTTTGTGTAGTTTCATTTATTTTATTTTTTTTTCAATTGGATGATTGGATTCGTATAAACAAATTAGTTACGACTTATGAGCACTCCGTAAGTCCGTATGAAAATGACAAAATACAAGAGATACACAATTTAACACATCTACATAATACTATTAAATTACAACATATTGGTAATAATACTTACGTAAAGAGTTTCCGAAAAAAAAAAAAAAAAACTTATGTAAAGAGTAGGCAACCTAATTAATATGTTGCTGCACTCTCTCGATCAAACTAGTAGTAATTAAAAGATTAATTGTAATCTAAACATTTTTTCTTGAAATCCTAAAAACTCTTAGCTTTGACTTCATTTGTGGCAAAGAGGACAATGAACCAACCCATTTTCATTACACTTGGGACACCTTTCCTTCTCATCTCCAACTATCATCTTGCAACTCCCTCCACATTCCATACAAGGCACAAACCTTGCCCCACCACACCCTTCACATCCTTGCCAACCAAGCCCCCTTTCTACTCGTGCCGAACTCATTATCCTCCCGAGTCGCCCCGACTCATTTAGCTCCACCAACTCCTCCGCCCCTCCTAAATACCTTCCCTTCACGAATAATCTTGGCACGGGGACAGGGCAGGGGACCCCTGCCCTGTCCCCGTTGCTCACTAACTCCTTCAACTCCCCTAGGAAGGGGGCGTGTAACGACACATCCCGTTCATCAAACACGACACGATGATTGTCTAAGATCATCCTAACTCGGTTACAATCCTCGAAAGTCCTCCTTACTCCACCCAACGACGTCGTATAGAGCACCACTAAGTGGGCTCCACCAGGAGGGCATATCTCGGGAAAGTCGTTAAGTGGGTCCCTTTTACTCTTCATTATCTTATCAAACACAGCTTCTTTTCCTTCCTTTTCCTTCTCCAACCTGTCTCTTAATATAAACGGGTTGGCCTTCAAAGAGCCGCCAACCTTACCTGAAATCGGAACCGGAACCTCTAACGACTCCGATTCGTCTCGGGTTAAGCCCGACTTCCTCAACCGATTCAGCTGCTTCTTCGCTTCGTTATTACCCGACGACTCGTCCTGAGTCGACTCAGCTTTCATCTGCTTCGTATCATCATATTTCTTAGTCTCCAACTCCTCAAGCGTATGAAACGAGAAGTTCTTCTGAATACCCGGGTTCGGGCCTGGAGTCGGGTTCGGATCGGGCTTCGGCTTGGCGGCTGCGGCTGGCTTCTTGAGATTTTCTTCCAACAATTCCTTACTGACTTCCTCCCACGTGCGAGGCCCGTCAGAGGCATCCTTCTCAAACGTGTCGAGCTTCTCAAGCACGTGAGCTGGCACGTGCGAAGATTTCTGCTGATCATTTATTTGTGCGGCATTATCAAGCTTAAGCCAAGGCTCTTCAATGGCGTTTATATCGAATACCGCAAAACTTGATGGTGGTGGACGGTAGATATACGGGGTTGTACCATCTACTTTCTTAGACGATGCACACCCCATAATTTCTCCTCAATTTAGAAAAATTAATTATTGGAGAATTTTTGTTTTTCTTTTTTATTTTCCTTTTTTAATTTAGTTGGGGAAAAGAGGGGGGTTGTTATTGCATGGGAGGAGATGGTTTTATCTATAAGGGGTGACTCATGTGGGCTTTAAATGTGGCACGTGTGGGTGGTGGATGAATGGTTATAGGCTAGCCAAGTATTTCTCTTTGTTCTTATTTTATAATATTATACTTGCATGGTATTCCCTCCATTCCTTAATAATAATTGTTTTTTTTATTATGTCAATTTTAAAAATAAAAAAATGGAATAATATCTAAATACGTAGTGCAATTCTTTTATAATCTACTTCAATACGAACACTCAAAATTAATCAATCAATCAATAATTAATAATTACATACTAAAAGATACACTAGCAATGACACGTGTTATTTTCTTGTGCGTCTTTAGATTTTTTTTTTATTTTTTTATTTTTGAAAAAAATATATTAAAAAAAATTAAATCTTTCTACATATACGTAATAATTACATACAAAGTGGAGTATAATGGAAGATTTGATACAATTTTTTTTTTTTTTTGTAAGAAAAAAGATTTGATATAACTTTTCAAAAAAAAAAAAAAAAAAAATTCTTAACATAATTTGTAACATATGGACTATTTTTTTTAGAAAAGACATTATGTACTACATACGTTTATTACAACAAGATTATATATTATTTTCTTGATTTTTGTTTTAAATTACATAATAGAAGCTACATGCTTAAATAATGAAATATCAAATCAACAAATAATACTTTTGTCATTTCCTTGAATAATTTATGATTAGAATTTCAATCAATTAATACTCTATAAGATTTGCTAAGAACAACACATGTTGATTATTCTTAGTGGGATTTTAGCCTGTCATTTTTGTTGTTCTTTGGCATTCAATTAATATGAATATAACATACAAAAGTTAAAAAATTTAATAGTGTTGGTTTTAAAAACAGTTATTGAAAACTATTGTACTGTACATGACGCGGGATCTAACCTAGTAACTCTTACTAAAAAAGTTAAATATATAAATGGGACAAAAATTAAAATTGAAAGGACGGAGCTTATGTTATACTTATATATGATATGTTTTATGCTAATGATCAATGAATTACAACCCCAAATAATAAACTATAGTAAATTGTTGATATAATTTTAGATTGATGTTGATTGGAATAATCAAACAAGGGGTTTGTATTAGTGGCTATAACACCAACGTGGTAGTTATCAGAGAGGACACATCTATCACACGTTACACATATTGACATATTTGGCTAAGCTTAAATAAGTGGTGCTACTAGTTTTGGTGCTCAAATGGCTTAGATTGATGATAAACATTTTATTATCAAGGTTAATGACAGCACGTACTATAGCATTTTTGATAACGATGGAGACAACTATAACAAGTGCTTGGTTAAGCATTACACCCTCTAATAGTGTTCATAATGTAATTTGAATAGATAATATTCGACATATAATTGAATTCGGAGGAACATAATTTTTATTAGCTACTTAAGGGTATGTTCTCTTCAGCTTAATTTCAGTTCAGTTCATCTCTATTCATTTCAATTCAATTTAACTCAGTTCAGTAAATCAAAACATACCCTAAGTGTGTTAAATCAAAAAGGTATTTTTCTAATGAAAATATGTCAGGGGCTCGTACATAATAAGTTGCTAATATTATGTTCATATATATTTATTTATTTTTTACGAAAAATATAATATTAGCAAGTGTACAAATAGTGTATAAAGTTAATTCATATTAATTTATTTTTCTTCTCTATCCCTCTTATAGTCTTATTTACAAAATCCGTGATTTTAGAATGATGCATCCATAAAAAGTGAAGTATTTACAACTAGGCAGTAAGAAATAACAAATCAAAGTGGTCTGCTGCATATTCCTTACAACTTAGAAGCATTAGACTTATCTTAGTATTTGGGCCGGCCTTTTAGCAGTCCTAGTTCAACAATATGATTTGCCAAATTATGAGAACAAAAATAAACTGGTTTGTTGAATATATATAATAGGACTGCAGGGCCCAATGCAAGCAGCAACCCAATCACAAGTTTACTCACAGCTATTTATTAATAAGCTAGGACGTATAGAAGATAAGCACAACCTTTATTGTATTAAACTCTTTCGAGTAATGTTAAGACTCATGATTATCAAAAAAAAAAAAAAAATGTTAAGACTCATAAGACAGTTTAGTCAACTCAAGTTAATGTTTGGTGTCATTACCAATATTTTCCTCATAAATCATAATTTAGGTTGTTACTATTATTATAGATGATTTCACAGTGATAGATCAGACCTTTGGTCGCATTTTTTATATAGATTAACGGGTTGTAGAATAAATTTGATGATCGATGAACTATGAGTACAATGTATTATTGAATATTTATATCCTATTACATGACATTAACTATGAAATTGGTGAGATAATTATTGTTATATGATTTCATTTGAGCAAATACAATAACTCAAAAACCTTACAAAACAATAATACTCCATAGAATATTTGTATAGCTTTAGAGTTCAAGAGGTTGTTATAAAAATTCTTGTGCACGATACACCCATGAGTATTTTATTCTCATTTTGATTATTTTATTCTCATTTTGATGATTGTTTTTATTTAATTATCAAAGGAAGAATAAAAATTAACTTTAGTTTAGTTGGGTGTATATGAAAAATTTCATCAGATTTCCTCCACTAATTATTGTATTTAATAAAGATAAACATCTACAACATCTACAAACGTGGTTTATCAGCTAAGCATTGTCCAAGGTGACTTTGGAAAAATAAATAATAACGATAAATTATAGGAGATCAGAATTTGTCCAATTTTATATTCATATTTTTTTTTTTTGGTAAAAAAGGAATTTAATTATATATTCAAAGTGGTGAAAAAAAAAACCTTATAACCCACTTTTGTTGTGATGAGGGACCTTGACATCTAGATATGGCCACTGACTTCACTTTTTTGGTATTGACCATCATGCGACATGCACGTGATGTTTAAAAAATGTTATTTTTTCTATTGGAACATATCTACACTCTTTAGATTAATTAAAGGTCCCTTAGACCAATCAAAAAGGGTTAACACACACACACTAACAATAGAGAAAACATGTAATACTACCTCCGTTTCTTTTTAGTTGACACGTATTCCTTTTTAGGAAGTTTTTTTTAGTTGACACGTTTCCTTTTGAGGTAACTTTTTTACCTTGCATTTACAAGCTACCCCACTTGCTTTTTCATTCTCTCTCATTCTCTCTCCTCTCCTTAATATATGTGCCTAAATCAAACGCGTCAACTAAATAGAAACTGAGGAAGTATATATATATATGTACGAGTACTAGCTGAATACTCCAGAACATCACGTGCATTGAATCCCCTACACAAGTGTACTCTAACTACTCTTATAGTTATGTTGGAGGTACCGTGCTCAATTGCATTTTTAGTTCAAAAGTACAGAAATGGAGCTGATTTCCACCAAAAGGCTAACTCAAACCGATGTTCGTGCCACACTGTCATCACCAACTGAACATTCGCATCTCTTACACAATTCATTTATCAATCTTAACCGATTTCCTAATAGGGATGATGAGAGTATTGAATTCTGCTGAAATCGAATTCTAGAGAGAATTTAGGGAAGAAGAGAGAAGTTTTGATTGATTGAATTAATGAGAAAAGCAGCTAGAGCAAAACATATATACTGCTACTAGAAGGTTCTTACAACAAGCTAAGAAAAACAGAATTTGTAACAAACTTTTCTTACATCAGCAAATATCATAACAAACTATCTAACAACCTCATCCTACGTGGCATGAGTATTAGTAACAACATCTCCCCTCAAGCTAGAATGTATGTCAGAATCAGACATTACTATCTTGGACTTGAGCTTAGTATGCTGTTGCATAGGTAAAGCCTTGGTGAAGATATCAGCCAATTGTTCACCACTAGGAACATAAGACAGCTCCAATAAACCTTCCAAGACCTTCTCTCTAGTGAAATGGCAGTCGATTTCAATATGTTCTGTGCGTTCATGAAATACAGGGTTCTTCCCTATTTGAATAGCACTCTTATTGTCACACCTCAGTGTTACAGGCTGCAAATTAAGCACACCAAGTTCCTGCAACAATCTCACAACCCAAGCAACCTCTGATGCTGTGGCTGCCATTGCCCTGTATTCAACCTCACTTGAGCTTGTAGAAGTAGTAGACTGTTTCTTTGATTTCCAGGAAACAGGTGAGTTTCCCAATAGCAGGATATAGCCTGTAACTAACTTTCTAGTATTGGGACAAGCTGCCCAATCTGAGTCTGAATAGGCTTGAAGGGTAAGTGTATCAGTAGCTCTAAGCAAGATCCCTTGACCCATAGTGTGAGCAACATATCTTAGAACATGATGCAGAGGTGTGACATGAGGTATTCTAGGTTGATTCAGAAACTGACTTAGAGTCTGAATTGAGAATTAGTAACAACAGAGAGCAAGTTGATTTTTAAGGTGTATGACATGGAAGGGTGCAATGCTTGGTCGCTAACTTAATAATTTGTAATTATCAATATGAATCTCTCCCTTTTCTAATTACGGTTGAATTAAGAAAGAATAAAAATGAAAAAGGGTCTTGGTCTCAATATTAGACTTTCATCTTTCGTTACGCTTGTGTTTTCAAAGCGATATGTATTAATATATAGGAGAGGATCTTCCTTGGGGCTTATAGGGGTCTGGCCCCTATAATTTTTATAAGAGTTATTGTGATCAATTATTTAATTATTATATTTTAATTGTATGTAACAAACAAACTTGACTTCGGTGATTTGATCAGAGTATTTTTTTTTTTGTTAATAGTTAGATATCTATAATTTTAATTAGAAGTTTTTAAGTTCAATACTTATCCCCCTATACCTTTTAGTCTAAGATCCGCCACTGGACTAATATAAGGCAGTAATATCTTATTAATATGGCTTGAATGAAAACCGCTTTGCCCTGTTTTTTTCATACCATTCCTAATAATCGTCGAATCCTAAATGTTTATGGTAGACCATAAATTCACTCACAAAAATAACTTCAGGTCTCATTCAATTTATGTTTAATCAACCAAAATTTAATAAAGTAAATATGAAATCAAGTATCGAAGACAAAGGGATTATCAAAGCAACAACATGTGTAGTTGACATTTTAACCGTATGGTACTTAGATTAAATTTTTAATTCAATTCAAATACTAGAAAGCGGTCAGCATGAGCCCTGAAAATGAATGAACAAAATAGCAATATGCTTATTTGCCTTTTAAGCACAATTAATTGAAGGAATTGTACAATAGAACAGACCCACAGAACATGGGGACCAGCTAAGTCTACAAGTTTAATCAGAAGATATTCAGTGGTAATGCTGACTAAGCAACTCTTTATTTTTCAGCAGCGAGAAATAAAGTTATCTAAAAAATGACATATGTGACATATTGAACAAGCTTTAATTGGATCACAAGGTGATTTTCATGCCATTTAAGTAGCTCAAAAAAAAAAAAAAAAAAAATAGAGCAACCAAATATTTTTTTCTAAACATGTAACATAATGTTGCTTTTCTAATAAAATTTATAATCTACCCTCTAAATACAAACTAATAGACCAACGAATTTAGACTGTTTAACTAAATAGATTTGCAAGAAGTGTGTGAATGCGTGTATGTCTTTCTCAAAATTAATACCATCATATACGTCACATATATGTCATGCATCCTTTATATATTGAGAATGTAGTGAAAATAGGTCAAAGAGACACAAGTCTTTAGTTAGAAGAATATTCTACAAAAGATATCTTTTCACTAAAAGTATGCTGATACTAGGTAGAAGTAATTCGATATCTCACTACTAAGCTACTAGTCCACTACTACCAATAATAATATAATTAGTATTTTGTATCATTTCACACAACTTCAATAAAAAAAATTATTGAAAAAAAAAAAAAAAAAAAAAACCTACTATTGCCGATAATCGTATGTGTATGTAAAGATTGTAAACTATGAGCACATTTATCATATACATGCTACAAGAGTAAGTACATGTTAGACTGTCATAGTCTCATAGAAATTAGATTTTCCCTCTGATGTTTATGTTAGATTATGAAAGGCATTATTAAGTTGATGGCCAATACAACTAGTAATAAGCAAGCACAAGATCCCACATTTTACATGTTACAGTTAGAAAATATATTCAAATGGGTCAAAACTTAGATTCTTTGATAATCTGGTCATTATCAAGTGCTTTTTATTATCAATCTTATTTTTCTTGAACTTTATATTTAGTTGTTTTTGCAACCCTATTTATCTCAAATTAAAAATACCTTACTGCAATTTTTAGCAAAAATAATGAAGATCACAAAATTTCTTCTCTATTAAGAAGTTGTGTGTCTACATACATTGGGACATTGCAAAGACCTATATATCGATAATTTTGTTAAAAACATTTTTTTTTAAAAAAAAAAAAAAGGTATAGTTTAATAGCACAGTTTACATTTTTAAAAAGAGAAAAAGGTCTCGTGCATATATGTATATATACAAGTATATGTTCTAAACCATGGCCCCAGTAAAACAAAAGAGAATCTAGTCATAACAGGAGTTTAATTGGTTAGTTATTGTTTGACTAAATGTCATAGGTGTTGCAATCATTATTAGAACTAAAATGATGTTTTTTTTTTTTTTTAAGACCAACAAAATGAAAGCTAAGTGAATGACAAAGATTTGAAAAGATTCTTATCCAGTCAGAAGTTTAATTTTGCACCTTCTAGATCGAAGAAAAGTGTTAACATCAACTTCTTTGTCCTCCAATAATGTAATACAAAGCGATAATAAGCTCAATAATAGTTTCTTAAAAAAAAAAAAAGAAAAAAGAAAAAAAAGAACCTGATAATAGTCGTGCACTCGTACTTTCTAAATATGATACCTTACAATTATAAAAACAAGGGTTGAATATGAGGATAATATCTATAGTCAAAATGATACTCCGTACATGCTTCTAAGCCTCTAAGGCATGCATGGTCCTCTCTTGTTTTCAAAATAAAAAATAAACAAAAAATAAAATAAATAAAATAAAATAAATAAATAAATAATTAAACAAGAAAAGAAAAAATAGCCCTCTATTTGCGTAAAACTAGTGAATTACATATATAACTCAGTCTAATTATATGTGATCCTTTATTAGCTTTTTTGAACAAATTAATGATTGACAGGTGATAATTTTAAGGTTGATCAAATTTGTTGACCATTGCTGATTTGCTCTAAGTTTTTTCATGCTTATACTTTTGCCCTGAACAAGCTAGATCTTGTTTTCTTCACAAAAAAAAATGCCTGCGCATGCTCATCTAGAATGTATTTGAATTAGTAAATGTGACTAGAATGTCTTTTATGTACTCCTTAATCCACAAATTTGATTTTAATATAAACACATTAAAATTTAAAAAAAAGTCGAACATTTATTTCATTTAAGCAAATATATAAAGACACAACGTATGGGCATTTATTTACATAAGCATCTTAGATGATGTCTATCAAATGGTGCGAACAACCCAACTGAACTTAATTTTGATGCGACTTCGTGATTTCCAACAATAGTGTTGAGTAATTAGGTTTTGATGATTATCTATCTAACATGTTTGTTTAGTTGTGTATAGAAAGAACAAGTTATGCTGGAACAGGGTACAAGGAACCTGAGTAATGACAGGTATATATATAAGGAACTTCAGCAATATATGATAAGCAATAGAAGGAATAAGAGAGCAATGATGAGTGATAGTTGATGAACATGATGATGGCGAAGGAACCATGAAGGTAGCTATGTAAATAGGTGTTTACATATGTTAGTTTCACGAGGTAAGTATCCTATGCATATATAGGTCATGTATGTGTAGGAGTCTTTTAATTTAGTTTTCTCTATTGTTTTTATAAATGAAAAAAACTAACCTTCTGTTTTATTCTGTTATCCTCAGAAGTTTGCTCAGTTTGTCATCATCAAAAAGAGGTCTTGATGATGATGTTATGATTAAGCAAACTTCTATCTAATAAGAGTCTTTTAGTGTTTTGATGTTTGCAGGATAAGTAAACTCTGGGAGTTGAAGTGAGGACTGAAACAGAGGAACCTTAGAAGACTAAGGATGACAAGTAAAGCAGAAGAAGAGTTCCAAAAATGGAACTTCAAGGTGTTCCTTGACAGGAACATATCAACGGGTTGTAATGACCTGGTTTCGGTGTAATGCTGGGGCAAGACATGAGATCCAGAATACATCAAGACTACAGGATTCCAGAACAAGAGTCTCGGAGAAGCAACATGAAGCGGAGAAACAAAAGTATATTGCTCTATCATTCATGTAAGTATGTTGGACATAAAAGCCGGTCTGGAACAAGTTTATATAGAACCAAGGTGAACTCCAGACAGTCAATGAAATGAGAGTTACTGATTTGTCAGGAACTCAGAGACTGTTAGAAATCCGAACCTAATAGGAACTTAAGTATGCACGTCTTTAAAAATCGGTTTTTAATGATATATATATTTACCTAATACATGCATATCTTTTAGGGATTTGGTTTTTTTTAATAAAGATATTTATTTTCTAATAAATCCCTTTTGAAAAAGATAAGTGTTTAAAAAGTATTTATAAACAAAAAGATAAGTCTTGAATAAAATCTGATTTTATGTTAATTATATCTTATTATTATTGACAGAATTTATTCTTAACAACAAGATATATTTTCGAAAAACTTATTTTTAGAAAAATATCTTTTAAACTTATCTTTTCATAAAACCTATCTTTTCAAGATGAAATGAATAATTCGAGTGTACTATAAATATGCTCATATGTATTCATTCAAAGTTGAGGCTAACGAAGTGTAGTGGTCGTGCTTAAAGGTTTTATCCTTCACTACGAAGCTAAGTCAGTCCTCCTGGTCAAAGTTCCCATTAGGTTTTGGTTACAGTACGTCCAGTGAGTTCCATACAGATCTCGAGTGTCCAACATATTAGTTTTATCTCTTTATTCATATATATGTATTTAGAGTTATTTAATGAGATCTTGTAATGGGAAAAAGGGTTTGAATATTTTGGGTATTGGGGTGTGATGAGTTTGAATTCTCTAAAATTCATGTAGGAGTTTGAAAGTCACTAAAATTTCAAGTGGTAGCTGTGAGAGCACAGTGAGTGAGCTTCAGTGAGGAAGTATAGTGTAAGCACTTGTGTAGTGCTAAAGGAACCTGAGTGGGTCTCAGGTCGGGTAGGATAGGTTCCTATCAGGTAGCAAGTGTCCTTGGTGGAACTTGTGATAAAGGTCCATGTATAATAGGATGTAACTAGGTGTTCGCCCTATTATAGTGAAATGGTTGTGTTGAAAATCCCTTGGTGGGTCGAGGTTTTACTTCCAGTTGGGCCCTGCAAGGTTTCCTCGTAAAATCTGCTTTGCACTCATTAAGTTCCTAACTATAACTGTTTTATATTCCGCGAAAATTAGGCAGTAGGAACTTACTACAATTCACCCCCCTTGTAGTATATCATCTGAAATAACAATTGGTATCAGAGCCAGTGCTCTTGATAAATCAAGCAGCCCCGAGGAGCAAGTTTCAGGCTAGGATGGATATCTACAAGAAATGCAATGAATGGAACTCAACCCTAGAACGTTCCCAATACCACGTGAAGACCAAAGTCTACTTGTAAAGCAGAAGTGATTCAAAGATGAACATCTTTGAGGTAAGTGTCTCGTCTTTGAATTCTTGGTAATATGCATGTTATTATATGTACAAGTTCCTTGCAGTTTTTCTAGTTAAATTTTGGATTTTATTTTGAAAGTTTTTAAATCAAGTTTGTGTAACCTCAAATCTGATTCATAGTGTGAAAAGTATTTGTCAGATTTATGAATTGATTTATTTTTAAAGAATCGGTTTACTAGAAATAGTTCAAGGAACGTATTGTGTAGAATTATGCATATTTGGTCTGTTGGAACCTGGATTACCCCTGAATGGAAACTTAATTCTTTGGGCAAGGTAATGAACGTATATTAGAATATTTGCCAAAGAATGACCTTATCATGTGTCTCTATTATTTTGAATATTTATTATGTAAACACATGATGTCTATTGTTAGTAAAGATAGTTGGTTTAATTATGGATTATTGATGTCTATTACTAACATGAAGGTACCCAATATATATTGGGTAACCAAAGCCAACATATGACTGATTTTGCAGGCTATGTGAGTGGAGACAACTTATTAATAACGATGATCTTCGGTTGTTTGTATATAAGGAATTATGTGCAAGTTCCTCTCACTAGAGAGCCTTTATAAGAGGTTTGTAACAGGTGAAGCGCTAACATGGATAAGTGTGTAAGTCGCCTATACATCTCTCTGTAAATATTGGTCATTTGCTTTTGGTATGTATTAATCCTTCACAAATTCCTATTGAACTTCAATTCCATATTTCTAAGGTGGTAGTTGTGAATGGATGTAAAAGAGAATTTGTTTTGAAGCTGTAATATATATCATGACAAACTAACTTCTCTTCTAGTTTTGTGCAAGTTATTAATGATTGTTTTGTAGGTTTGTCCACATAGATAAATCGGGGCATAAAAGTTTGTTCCTTTAGGAACTCAATGCTGAAAGGAGTTGGAACTTGGTGAACTTGAATTGATAAAACGGATTAGGGATACAGGAATAACAAAGCTTCTATATCAAGGTGATATAGGAGTTAATGTATAAGTTTTTGTTCAGCTTCTTGTTCAAGTTCCAGTCAAGTTCCTATAGTTCAAAGTTCCTTGGAACAAAGCATTAATTCCTGTAGCAGACTCTATGAAGGATGATGAGTTAAGATGATTATCTTTGACTGCGTGTTGGAGATTCATAATTTCGTTGATGGAACGACATCCAAAAGGGAGTATTCTTACAGGAACTCTATGTTTCAATACTTTTATGCTTTAGGTTTTATCTATCTCTTTTGACTAACCTACTGACATTTTAAAGGCACAAAGGAATCTCTTGGGTTGTGATTTTTCAAGCTATATCTTTTGAATAATAATATGAGGGACTTTGACAAGGTGTTGAAGAATTTGAGATTAAATCAACACGTTCCTCTACCCAAGAAACAATGGTCTAAAGGACCAAAAAGACATGTTCCAACTTTATGTCAAAAGGAACATGGAGAGTTGAAGATTTACAGTAGGAAGGAACTCGTAGTATCTCGACAGCGAGGTTCCAAAGAGATGATGAAAACCAAATTAAGATATCTCCTGCTATAAACCTACAATGGAAGAACTATGACTTATAAGACTAACACGAAAGGTAAAATTGCTACATAACAAGAAGTTAGTAAGTCAAGTTCCTATCCCATTGTGAATATTTTTCTTGTCGAGTTTTTAATGTACATTCTGGTTTTCAAATGCTTGTAACTCTAGTTTTTTCATGGCTTCAAGATGACATCATCAATAAAGAGTGGAAATGTCACATATGAAGGGAATCAAATAAGGAACACATCATTTATGGATCTCAAGTTGATTCCTAACAACAACCTGATATTTCTAGGTTTTATTGAAGATGAGGTACTTCTATGCTTCAAACTGTGAACATGTTAATCTTTTCGTGCTTGATAAATCTAGTAGGAACTTGATAATAGGTATATGTATATGTAAGTTCCAAACAGGTTAAGATCGAGATGCATGAGAATGAATCAAACACATGTTACATTCTCTTTCAACATCAAGTAGATGGTAAGCAACACTAATCCATTGAATCTTAGTGATATGGATCAGTTTACCATGTAATATTAAGAAGACTAATTGAAAGAGATGTCTTGTTTATAAGTGATAAACGCAAATGGAAAATTGGTTACTTTTCTTAATAGAAGAGATAATGAATTGTCTGTTGAAAGTCTTTTCTATCACAGGGTATGTGGCTAAGTGTTCATCATTTATGAAGTTATAGATCTAACAATGAAACCTAGTTCCAGTCATGTTTAGTGTTTATTGCAGGAACACAGGATGACAACAAGTTTCCAATTTTGAATCATGAAAGACAAGAAGAGAACAAAGTTATATGCTAATGGTCTTTGCAAATTCTTTGAAATAGTTTTCAATGCCTCTTGCTACATCATCAACACTGAAGCAATAGATCTTTGATTAACAAGACACCATATGTTCCACTTAGGGATGTTTGATGATAGAAGTGCCAAGGCGATTTACCCATAAACGCCTAGAACAGTAAAACATAAAGAGTTTACACTATCATGTTTAATGTGCAATAAGTGAATATATTTTGAGACTAACAGGTTTGTTCCCATAAGACAGGTTATACAAGATGAACTCACAAGTTCTTGTAGAACTAACTGAGTTCCTATTAAAGAAATATGTCACTAAGAATAACAACAAGGGGTAGCTACACATGTTAAGGAACTTTTAGATGTTAAGTTCCAACTCATGCAGCAAAGTTCAATGAACTCAATACAAGAAAGCATGTTCCGACGAAGTTCCAGAGCTGAGATAATATTTGTTCCGACCAGCAAAATCTCAACAAACTATGGTACTACAGTGTCTTATATGCATATGTAACCAAGGCCGAGCCTCACGACATTGAAGCATTTGAGAATGTAGCTTGAAGGTTAGATGTGTAACAGGAACTCAATGAGCTTAAAAGGAAGAAGGTGTTTGTTACATCCTAAACCTATTCTAGAACACCTAAAAAGGGTCGAAGATTAAAAAGGGTGTTTTAGAAAAATCTTGTTGAGTAAGGCACGTGAATGGAACAAAGCCAGGTTGGTTTTTAAAGGAAACAACCAATACAAAGGTATATATTGTTTTTAAGGAACTTGTTGCTTGTGCAGCTAGACTTGAAAGTAATTGAATATTATTTGTTTCTGCTGTTTATATGTGATTAGAATTGTACCACGTGGATGTCTTATATGCCTTTTAGATGAACTTTTATATAGACGTCTTTGTGGAACATTCTCTAGGATAGAATTCTATCCAAGTTCCTTCTTGAAAATAGGGCTTTAAAATTGTGAATTTTAGTTTTCAAGATGGAATTGTTTATTAGTTGTACTTACTTACATTGATTATATCTTTGGTACAACTAACGAACCATTGTGCATGGGTTTTTGCTAATCTATGATAAGAAAATATATTTGTAAGCATTAACCACTGACAATGGAACTTGAGTTAGAAGTGGAAGTTCATATTAGATTCGAGATCATCAAGGAACAGAACAACCACTTCAAGAACTCCAAGGTAAGCCATCATATCAACATATGTATTAAAAGTTACATCTTTACTGGTAGAAGACTACATAAGATATAAGTTCCTTTTCACATGTCGTCATTAGATGAATTGAATTGATATATTTTTGGTATGAATGCAATATGTGAATTTGTGAATTGATTCTCTTATGGTTTTGTCTTGACTTGTCATATTCTTGTTTATTGGTTAATGGAACAAGACTTGATGAAACATAACATGAGTATAAAGTATTTTTCCCTTAAGTTAATTATGTCAAGTTAGGGTTCCTATACATGTTAAACTTAAAGTAAAGAATGTGCGCTTATTGTTTATGTGTCATACTTAGTTCTTGTGTTGTAAAAGACATACTCACTAGCCTAAGAGTATTAGAGGTCTCATAATAGAACTATGGGTGATGTCAAACACGAAGTTCCTAAGTTGCCAATGGAACAATGGAAGAAACTTTGATGGAACAAGACAGGTAAGTTCCCAAACCGTTTGTAACTCATTTATTTTAATTTTAGAGGGAACTAACCTATCTTTTTTCCAACTCTCAAGCATCCACACCATATATCTTCAAACGCAACATTATCCTATAACTCTAAGTTGTGTGTCCATGTTGCATATACTTTAACTGTCTCATATTCATAAAATCGAAGATTCTTATTTCACCCAATTCAATTTCCTCTTTCCATTCATACACTTTTACTTCTTATTCTTAATTCCCATGTGCTCTAAGTTCATTCATCATATATTTATGGTTCGTTGAAATGTGAAGAATGGTGATTACATGTTGAGGGGGAAGTTGAAGAAAAAGTAGAAGTAAGCACTTAAAAAGGAAGAAGAATGGTAAAGGACTCAGGGGGAATAAGGTAGGAACCAAGAAATCAAAATGGTTCAAATCTGGTTGTGGAACTCAAGTGTATGAGTAAGTATTATCTTCATTGATTTAAAATGTGTTATTCTAGGAAAGCATGCAAAATTTGTGTAATGACACCCTTAAAAAAAAGTGATCAAATATCTAATTTCCTAGATATCTAAATATGAAGAACATTGAATGTTTTAATGACATGTACTCATATACTTGGTAAGCTAGTGAAGGAACAACAATAAACGTTGAAGGAACTTGATCATGAAGCTGAATTCTATTTAAGTTCCAGTGAGCAGATTGTTCCTCAAAGAAGTTGGTGGTTATAGTAAGGGAAATCAATGATCATTTAGCAAGATGAAAATGTGTTGTGTTTAGCAGGAGGTTCAGAGTATGAAATGAAGAATAAATGCAGTGAACCTCATCTTAAAAGGTCTAAACGAAGAGCACAAATTCCACTTCATGTTCCCTCTACTCATTTTGTTCCATATGCTTCTTTATATATCCTTTGAGCTTGCGCTTTCATTTGCCTATTCATACACTCCATTTTTAACTTTTAAAGTCTGATCTTTACTTGATTTTTAACTTCTTATTTGTCAAGTTCAATTAAGGGTTTTGAAGTTGGGCCTTTGTATTGTGAGCTGGAAATTAGTGTTGAAATGGCATTCATGTTTGAAAAGTAAGAGCCTTGAGACTTTTAGGAACAACAAGTATTTAACCATTATTTATTTACTTATTATATGGTGGTAGGTGTGACATATGACTTTACGTGTGTATAATTTACGAACAAAAAAATGTGTGGAATAATACCCTTTTTGATAATGACAAAAGGGGGAAGAATACGTATGATGCTTATGGTATGCAATAATTAAGTATATATATTTAATGATAATGATGTGTATTGCTAAGTTCCTAACTACGTGAAGTTCCTGTGTATGTTCCTAACTTATTCTAATGTTATCTACTTGAAAAACTAAGGGGGAATAGATGTACAACAATTGATCTTATAATGTGTGATAAGCATCATTAGTTTGCCATCATCAAAAAGAGGGAAATTGTTGATAAATTAGGTTTTGATGATTATAAACTAATGATGATTATCTATCTAACATGTTTGTTTAGTTGTGCATAGAAAGAACAAGTTATGTTGGAACAGGGTACAAGGAACCTGAGTAATGACAGGTATATATATAAGGAACTTGAGCAATATATGATAAGCAATATAAGGAACAAGAGAGAAATGATGAGTGATGGTTGATGAACATGATGATGGCGAAGGAACCATGAAGGTAACTATGTAAATAAGTGTTTACATATGTTAGCTTCACGAGGTAATTATCCTATGCATATATAGGTCATGTATGTGTAGGAGTCTTTTAATTTTGTTTAGTTTTCTTTATTGTTTTTATAAATGAAAAAAAACTAACCTTCTGTTTTATTCTGTTATCCTTAGAAGTTTGCTCAGTTTGTCATCATCAAAAAGAGGTCTTGATGATGATGTTATGATTGAGCAAACTTCTATCTAATAAGAGTCTTTTAGTGTTTTGATGTTTGCAGGATAAGTAAACTCTGGGAATTGAAGTGAGGACTGAAACAGAGGAACCTTAGAAGACTAAGGATGACAAGTAAAGCAGAAGAAGAGTTCCAAAAATGGAACTTCAAGGTGTTCCCTGACAGGAACATATCACGGGTTGTAATGACTCGATTCCGGTGTAATGCTGGGGCAAAGGTATTTCCTGACAGGAACATATCAACGGGTTGTAATGACCTGGTTCCGGTGTAATGCTGGGGCAAAACCTGAGATCCAGAATACATCAAGACTACAGGATTCCAGAACAAGAGTTTCAGATAAGCAACATGAAGATGGAGAAATAGAAGTATATTGCTCTAGGATTCATGTAAGTATGTTGGATATAAAAGTCGGTCTGGAACAAGTTTATATAGAATCAAGGTGAACTCCAGACAGTTAATGAAATTAGAGTTATTGACTTGTCAGGAACTCAGAGACTGTCAGAGTTCCGAACTTAATAGGAACTTAAGTTTGCACGTCTTTAAAAGTCGGTTTTAATGATATATATTTATCTAATACGTGCATATCTTTTAGGGATTTGGTTTTATTGAATAAAGATATTTATTTTCTAATAAATCCCTTTTGGAAAAAGATAAGTTTGTTTAGAAAGTATTTTTTTTTAAACAAAAAAATAAGATTGGAATAAAATCTGATTTTATGTTAATTATATCTTTATTATTAATGACAGATTTTATTCTTAACAAAAAGATATATTTTCGGAAAACTTATTTTTAGAAAATATCTTTTAAACTTATCTTTTCATAAAACCTATCTTTTTCAAGATGAAATGAATAATTCGAGTGTACTATAAATATGCTCATATGTATTCATTCAAGGTTGAGACTGACGAAGTGTAGTGGTCGTGCTTAATGGTTTTATCCTTCACCACGAAGCTAAGTCAGTCCTCCTGGTCAAAGTTCCTATCAGGTTTTTGTTACAGTACGTTCAGTGAGTTCCAAATAGATCTCGAGTGTCCAACATATTAGTTTTATCTCTTTATTCATATATATGTATTTAGAGTTATTCAATGAGATCCCGTAATGGGAAAAAGGGTTTGAGTATTTTGGGTATTGGGGTGTGATGAGTTTGAATTCTCTAAAATTCATGTATGAGTTTGAATTCTCTAAAATTCAAGTGGTAGCTGTGAGTGCACAGCGAGTGAAAGGAACCTGAGTGTGTCTTGGGTCAAGTGAAAGGTACTTGAGTGTGTCTTGGGTCAATTGAAAGGAACATGAATGTGTCTTGGGTCAAGTGAAAGGAACCTGAGAAGTGTCTTGGGTCGGTAGGATAGGTTCCTATCAGGTAGCAAGTGTCCGAGGAGGAACTTGTGAGAAAGGCCTGTGTATAATAAGATGTAACTAGGTGTTTGCCCTATTATAGTGAAGTGTTTGTGTTGAAAATCCCTGTGTGGGTCGAGGTTTTACTTCCAGTTGACCCTGGAAGGTTTCCTCGTAAAATCTGCTTTGCACTCTTTAAATTCCTAACTATAACTGTTTTATATTCCGCGAAAATTAGGCGTTAGGAACTTACTACAATTCACCCCCCTCTTGTAGTATACCATCTGAAATAACATACAGTTTATAGTTATTACAGTTATAAAGAAAACAATTAGTTAAATTGGTCAAAACTTATACTCATTATACTTAAATTTGTTAGTAGTGCTTTTTATATGAAGAAATCTTCATCTATGATTGAATTAGAGTTTGGATCCGACTTGTCATCTTCATCAAAACAATCTACAGAGACAGACAAAAAAGCTATGGGGCCATGCAATGGGCCATTGCAAACTCAGCAAAAGCAACAGATATATACGAGCACGAAATAAGGCAAGAGCAAGCACAAACACATTCAAATTTATCAGTAGATAACTAGCACTAGCTAGCTTAGTGTAGTGTTGTGTACTTGTGTGTACTCTTACAGTGATCTTTATTCGTCTTTAGGCACGTATATTGTGCAATTCTAAAGAAAAAGAATGGAGTTGATTTTCACCAAAAGGCTAACTCAAACTGATGCTCGAGCTAGACTGTCATGGCCATCTGAACACATGAATCTCTTACGTTGCTCATCAATCGATCTTAATCGATCCCCCAATAGGAATGATGAGAAATTAGAATTTAAGGTCTATGACATAGAAGGGCGGAATGCTTGGTCTCTAACTTGCACCACTAGGAGGTCCGGCAAATATCTTAAGCCTGTCATCTCTGGTGGTTGGACCGGGTATGTACTCTTCTTATTCTCCTCCAGCCTCGAACTTGTATGTATACTTAGCTTGGCGCAACAATTTTACTAAAAAATAATCAAACTTAGATTAACTAGCTTGTTAGATGGCCAGCATCTAAGAAAACTTTGTCTTGTCATTGATATAATAATTTACAACTCTATACTTGTATAAATGTTTTGAAAACACATACTAGTATACTATTTTGTAGTATTCGACATTGTCCAAGGAATTGAGCTTGGTCAAACAATACTTTACCATTTTCAAAAAAAAAAATAAATAAAATAAATAAATAAAATAAATAAACCTTGTGTTTCAATGAATATCGGATGGATAAAGACATAAAGTACATCATAAATTTTATTGCATGCTGTCTCCTGTTTCTTTTTTATAGCGTGAATGAACGATTGAATTATGTACATCTTTGTAAAACTAACATGTACATTATAATTCAATGAAAACAGGTTCATTAAAGATAATGGATTATGTGAAAATGATGAAATCGCCTTTTACAAGAATATGGACCCTGTTTCATACATTGACAAGCCTTTCTTCATTCGTGTGATCTCTAGAGCTCAGCAAGAGTAGGTGTATACTCTAACCATAACGTCAAACTGATGTTAATGTTTGATTATGCCGTTATGCCTCAATATTAAATTAGTACGTTTTATAAGTAGTGTGCATGTCTGATCTTAATATTATTGTCTTAAATAAGAAATTAACTCTTTTCAGTTTTTGTTGTGATTGCATGTAGGAAAGAGTATTGAAGTTAATCAACGGTCGATGATGCCCTGCATAATATGAAGCATCAATATATAGACTTAAATTTAATCGTTCGCTTCGACATCTGATCAATCTACAGCCTTTTGTCATCTTCAATCTTCAAAAATCATGATGCGTGTTACTTGTTTTGTAGCTTAAATTTTCATCTGTGTTTCCGTGGGATTTTGATCATTTTAGTTAAAGAAAGTCGCATATCACCTGTTCTAAACGTTAATATGAGTGTACTTTGATTTGTGTTATACACTTCTATGTAAGTGTAAGTGTAAGTGTAATTTGTGTTCTACACTTTGATTTTACAATTACGTTTGCATCATTAGCCGCGCATATTCCCAGCTTTATGGGATGTGAAGTATGTATCACCTACTAACGAATCATTTTCTCTCTAGGTAAAATACTAGTCGTATGTCAAAAATAACAAAATTTAATGATGTGTATAGGTGAGATGCAAGAGTATAAAAGTTCAACTATAGAGGAGAATGTGGCCATATGCTAGTCTCACCAAAAACTATTATAAAAGCAGTTGTTAATAGGTGAAGTGCCCCACCAGACATTATTTAATCATCTTATTTCCCTTCCTTCAATATGTATATAATATTATAATAGTCTCACCTTGAATATAAATACGTTACATGACTTATACTAGCTCCGTTAAATATTATGTGCAACTTTGAAATATTTTATATCTCATAAATAATACCCAAAAGTTGCACATAACATTTAACGGAGGTAGTATTATAACAAACATGGTTTTCAATCTGAACAATTACTGGGTTTGGGATTGAGGATGAGGCTCGAAGCCGCGATGAAGAGGGAGAGATTCAAAAAATGTAGAAATAGAAATGATTTTTGAGGATTAATTGATAATTCAATGATGGGGAAATGTCAATAATAGTTTTCAATCTGAACAATTACTTTGTCTCTCTCTCTCATCATTGCTGCTCGTCTTCTCTGCAATCTCTTCTTCATCCCAAAACACACAATCATACATTCAAAAAAAAAAATCTTGTTCAACTAGGAATAAATATTAGGGTCTAATTAAAATTAGATGTGAAATTTAGCATTTAGGTAATTTCTAGCACTACTTTTATTACTAGTAAGGTGCCAATTTTAATTTATATTATTCATTAAGTCTTGTATAAGGCACACTTACGTTAATTTTATTGTAAAACAGTAAGTTTAAGGGTAATTTTATCAATTTTTATGGTAATTTTGATCCCTTAAAAAATCACTTTAATGAGTTTAATTGTATTTTAATGTGTAGTTTCTAATGGATACGGATTACATGTTATGAACGCTAATATGATTAATCTAACACATTATAAGTGTTTAAGGGTAAAATTTATGTTAGGAACGAAAATGGTAATTAACTTTTGTATTTCAGTAATATATAAAGATAACTTTAAATACTTTTAGGGTATCTTTAACCCATTTTGCAATAACTTAATAATAGTCTATCTCAATCAAGAATTTGTGTATATTATTAGCGTTATAGGTCAATTTATATACAAAAATAAACATAAAGTCATAACTACGTATGTAGTTCTTATTTATTCATTTTTTTTTTTTTTGAGGAATTTAAAAATACAATATTGTTGAACTTCATTATTAAAAATCGCAAAATTTCACTCTCTAATACAATGAGGGTGTGTAAATTGATTATGTAAACAATAATATTTAGATCATTTTGTTGATGATAAAGTTTCTTTTTATCTCTTTTTAAATAATTACTCTTTTCGTCCCCTAATACAAAGCCTCTTTCTAGTATTAAGGAACGGAGGGAATATGGTTTAACATGGAGAGAAAATTGTCCAAAACTCTAGTGTTTTACCTATTTGGAAATAAAGTTCTATCTCTTGCATAGTTGCATATGCTCTAGGCCATGGCCCTAGTTATATATTGTTTGACAAAATTCTAAAAAGCTAAATCTTTGTTGCAAACTTGCAATAATAAAAGCACAAGTTACGAGCATACATTGTTGGATTTATTGCGTTGCTGATTGCCGCAATGATTTTAGTTAAACTTTTTGTAGATGCTTTCATTAAATAAAAAGAAGGCCACATAAATCATTAAATATGAAATAATAATGACCTTTTTTAAGGATGTACTCTATAACAAAATGAAAAAGAATCGCAAAGATTTGAAAAATTCTTGTCCAGTAGCTAAAAAAGTCAAGTGTTTTTAGGCTTGATATAATCAATAAACCTCGTTGTCTCCAACAATGTGGCACAAAGCGATAAGCGTACATATGAGTATGCAATCTATCCATAGATATTAAGAGCAACAGAATTATCCGAACAATTTGTATTTCTGAACAATTTATACCAATTTTTTTTTTTTTTTTTTTTTTTTTTTTTTGAGGGAATTGATACCAAATTAATAGAACTAGATGTCTCGAACTGAAATTAATAGGACTAGATTAGTAATTGGGATTAGGAATTGAAAATTGCAAGGTCATGCAAAAAATAAAAAAATAAAAAATAAATAAAAACTTGGTAACCGTTATTAGAACTTTACTATATAAATTTTTTTTTTTTTTTTGAAAAGTACAACAAATATGTTTTAATAAGGTATAAGCCCCGTTCACTTTACCTTATTTTTGCTAAATTTTAATTATCTTTACCGAATTAAAATTATATTTACTGATTTTATATTACAATTTTTTTTAAAGTTAATGTTTTTACTGAACTAAAATCATATTTACTTAATATTGGAGTATTATTTTAGGTGAAGAGAACATTACACACACTAAGGGTATCATCAAAGTTTATTTTTTAGTTTTATTATTTGTTTTAAAAAAAAATTCGAATGGAGTGTATTTTGCGCAATTGTATGAAAAGTGAGGATTGTGTTGCATTTTAAAACAAAATGATGAAATATGTTTGAAATAATATGATACAAAGTACATACTGTGAAAACATTTTGACAAACCTAACATGTACATATAACGTGTACTCTTTTTTTTTTTTTTTTTTTTTTGGAAAGAACATATAACGTGTACTTTGTACTTGTAAAATTAGCCTACATTATATGGAGTACATTTTAAAATTTATATGTCAATTTATTAATTTAATTTATAAATTTTCTAATTTTATTGACAAATCCGTTGCTTCTCTAAAGGTTAAATATTAATTTGTGTATATAAGGAGCTTATTATTTTAATTAATTATTTATTCATTTTTATCCCAATGTTTAAAGGGGAAGTATCAAGTTTTAAAAATGGCCAAAATCTCGTCAAAAAAACCCAAAAAATGGCCAAAATCAAAATTTTCTTTTTTTCTTCGCCTTTTGAAAAAAAAAAAAAAGTAATCCGGGGATGTTGGGGCCGTTGCCCGTTGGGCTGTTGGCCATGGATATTGAACGTACCAAAACAGTCCAAATGTCCAATACCATATATGTCATCTGGAATAATAAGTGTGATAAAAATATCTAGATGACAAATTCAAAAAGGGTTGATTAAATATTTAGAGTGAAAATGACATACTTCTAAAGTTAACCCCTTTACGTAAAACAATTGAATTACATAATTAGTAAGAGTACTTCACTTTTTTTGTCAGAATGTAAGTGACATTATCTAATTAATAATATATACATCAAATAAACCATCAAATAATAATGTGATCCTTTATTACCTTTGCACATGCATGATCGAATTTTATTTAATTTATTTATTTTTGGTGCAAATGATGGAGGTGTAATCATGTCTTCTGTAAGAAATATACCTTGAATCGGGGGCTAGGAAGATAAACGTCGAAAACTAGAAAAGCATGGCAAGACACGTCCATGCCTTCCCAAGGCATGAACATGCCTCGACGGAGAAGTATTGAAGACTGACTACGCACGTCTGTGCCTTAGCGAGCTTCATAGGTGTTTGGCCAGGCACGTTCGTGCCATCAGGATGCCTCAACATATTTTCAATTCTTGTGCTTTTTGGACGTGAGGCACGTCCATGCCACAACAATTTTGGCTGATTTTGGATACTTTGTTCGTGGACTTTATTTCCTTGAATAAAGTCTATCTTTTCTAGTGTATGTGTTAATATAAATACTGCTAAGTTAGAGAGAATATGTTAAATTGAATAATCTCAATTGCTTGAATTACCATGAAGATGGCCATGGCCAATAAATAATACATCGTTTCCCTAACCCGATAGAATTAGGAAATAATCAAAGATATCAAAAAGATATTATGCTAGGCATAAAATATATACTAAGCGTAAAATATGGAAACTAAATATATCCTAATAATTTCCCAAAATATATCCTCCAATACCCCCCCTCAAGTTGGAGCATGGGGATTGTAAATGCCCAACTTGGAAAGAAGATGAACAAACTGAGACTTCCCAAGCGCCTTAGTGAAAATATCTGCAAGTTGCTCCTTAGTGGAAACATAGGAAGGAGCAATTAAGCCCTCTGTAATAGCATCACGAACAATGTGACAATCAATCTCAATGTGTTTTGTACGTTCATGAAAAACTGGATTTCGAGCTATATGTAAAGCAAATTGATTATCACAAAACAACTTGATCGCCTTAGGGTGCTGGACACCCAAACTCAAAAGCAAGGCCTTCAACCATTTCAACTCATGTGTGGTAGAAGCCATGCACCGATACTCAGCCTCAGAAGAAGAGAAAGATACCGTGGGTTGCTTCTTGGTTTTCCAAGAAATAGGAGATTTACCAAGAAAAATTAGCCAACCAGTCAACGAACGACGAGTAAGAGGAAACGCCGCCCAATCTGAATCACACCAACCCTTCAAAGTCAGGTCACTATCCGCAGTCAACAAAATACCCTGTCCCGGAGTACCCTTTAAATAACGAACCACCCTGAGAGCTGCTTCCCAATGCTCAATCCGAGCTTCGTGCATAAACTGTGAAAGAATATGAACCGAATATGCCAAATCTAGTCTAGTCACCGAGAGATAAATCAACCGCCCTACTAGTCTACGATAAGACTCAGGATCCTCAAGTAACTCACCACTAGCAAGACTAAGCTTGTGGTTCTGCTCAATCGGAAAACCACTTGGTTTCGCACCCAATAGCCCTGCTTCAGAAACAATATCCAAGGTGTATTTTCGTTGACACAAAAACAAACCTGATTTACTACGAGCAACTTCAATGCCCAAAAAATATTTCAAAGGACCAAGGTCCTTCATCTTGAAACAATCACCAAGATAAGCTTTGAACACAGTTAATGCAGCGGAATCATTCCCAGAAATAATAAGATCATCAACATAAACTAAGACATTAATCTGAACATTGCCTTTAGTGTATGTGAAAAGAGAATAATCAGAGTAAGATTGAATAAAACCGTACCCTTTTAGAGCAGTAGTGAGTTTTGCAAACCAACATCTCGGAGCTTGTTTCAACCCATCTCGGAGCAGTAGTGAGTTTCAAACCAACTTTCTCAAATGACACACCAAACCCGAAACCGAGATCTCAAAACCTGGAGGTAATTTCATGTACACCTCATCTTCTAGATCACCATGTAGGAAAGCATTATGAACATCCATCTGCTGAATCTCCCAATTTTTTGAAACTACTATAGCAAGAAAAGCACGGACAATAGTCATTTTTGCAACCGGGGCAAAGGTCTCACCATAATCAATGCCTTCTCGTTGATGATTACCAAAAACAACCAATCGAGACTTTAGACGCTCAACATCACCATTAGACAAAAATTTCGTCTTGTACACCCATTGACAACCTAGAGCTTTCTTACCGGAAGGAAGATGCTCCAATGTCCAAGTCCCATTATCCTCCAAAGCCCTTATTTCTTCTTTCATAGAACGTCGCCAACCTTCAGATTTCATGGCTTCTCTAAAAGATTTTGGATCCTTTCCCAAAACAACAGCTGCAAGAAATTTGCGATAATTTACAGAAAACATGTCACAATTTATATAGTGTGCCAAAGGATAAGGCGTACCTGAAGGAGTATTGGATGACGGAGAGGACGAAGACGGACTATTAGCAAAAACAGAATGTGTCACATAATCACGCAACTTGACTTATGGAATTTTCACATGATGACCTTTACCTAACACCTCCGGTTGAGGCTGCTCGGAGGTATCAAGTTGCTGCTCGGCCTCTGTGTTGCTGCTGTCAGGTTGAATACGAGACCCAGCTGTCGCTGGAATTCCAGCGCTTGAGGCAGAAGCTGGGTTCGATGGGTGTGGATATACCCTGCGCCCGTAGGAATTGCTGCAGGGGAAGCTGGAGCAGTCTGCTCAGCCGCAGGTGCACCCGCGTGTGAAGGCAGCGGTGTGGCAGTGGGCACTGTGTTGGGGGCAGACTGTTCGAAGGTCTGAGCTTCCTGTTGCTTGACATACATACCTCCATTAATACCCAATTCAAACTCACTGTCACATCCCAAAAAATCCTCATGTATGTCATCATTATTATCAGAAATTGGAGAAGTTATATTTACATCTTCCGGGGAACTAAACGGAAACACCCCCTCAACAAACTTCACGTCTCGTGACACAAAAAAAACTTTTGAATCAAGATCATACAATCTCCATCCTTTCTTCCCAAAGGGATATCCCACAAAAATACATTTCCTACTCCGACTGGCAAACTTGTCCCCATTTGTTTTCTAATTATGAGAAAAACAAAGACATCCAAAAGTATGGAGAGCATCAAACAAAGTTGGTTTGTTGAACAAAATTTCAAATGGAGTTTTATTTTGTAACATGGGAGTGGGTGTACGATTAATTAGATGAGCAGCGGCAAGGACACACTCCCCCCAAAAATAAATAGGCAAATTGGCTTGAAACCTCAAAGCTCTCCCAACTTCAAGAATGTGTTTGTGTTTTCTCTCAACCCTCCCATTTTTTTGTGGAGTCCCCACACAAGAGGTTTAGAAAATAATACCGGTAGCACTAAAATAATCATGCAAGCAATTAAATTTCGTACCATTATCACTTTGCACAACTTTAATATTTTGAGAAAATTGCCTATCAACCATTGCAACAAATGCTAAAAACATTCGAAACACCTCAGTTTTATCAACCAACAAGTAAATCCAAACAGCTCGGGAATAATCATCAACGATAGTCAAAAATTAACGAGCTCCGCACGATGAGACATGTCGATACGGACCCCACAAATCACAATGTATTTTCTCAAAAATCCTAGAAGCTCTACCATCACTTAAAGGAAATTTATCTCTAGGATGTTTAGCACGCATACATACCTCACACCCTTTAGCAAGATTATGTTTATTTCCACTGACATGAGGAAGTAACTTAACCACTTTTTCAGAGGGATGACTCATTCGACGATGCCACAACTCCAAGGTCGACCTTGCTTCACCCACATCAACATGATTCACCGAATCTGAATTGCTAAAATAATATAGTATGTCTCTCCTAGCTCCCGTTCCAATCAACTCCTTCGTTTGATCCTGTACAACACACATATAAGAGTTAAATTGGACAGTACAATTAAGCTCATCTGTAATTTGGGACACAGAAAGCAAATTACAACTCAAATTAGGAACATAAAGAACCCCGGTTAGGGTGAACTTGTCCGACAAACGAACAGAACCAATTAAAGAAGCCAATACGGTGTCACCATTGGGAAGACCAACAGGACACTCAAAACCCTGCGTATCGAACAACCAAGATTTGTCTCCGGTTACATGATGAGTTGGCCCTGTGTCAATGATCCAAGAGGTAACATCAAATTTTCCTGTCAAACAATTTTCGGGCATATGAACATTGCCGAACAATCCTGTTATTATCTCAACTGTAGTACTTGAAATGGCATTAGCACGAATCAAATTTCGTGGGTCTGGATGGTGCTCGGCCATGTATATGGTATTGTAATGTGTTTGTAGTGGAGGGATTGCATGAAAATCACAATTGGCCACCACATGGCAGCTTTTGTTGCAAATTTTATCTGATTTATCATTGAAATTGGTAGCTTTGAGTTGGGTAGAAGTTAAAAAATTCCTAGGTTGACCTTGCAACCCAAGGGAAAACGGTTTATTGGTTGTAATTTCGAGAGAATGAAGTGACAATAATGGAGACGTGTCTCCGACCATTGTTGGAAAAAAAAAATTCAACCTGCTTTTGATACCATGCTAAGTTAGAGAGAATATGTTAAATTGAATAATCTCAATTGCTTGAATTACCATGAAGATGGCCATGGCCAATAAATAATACATCGTTTCCCTAACCCGATAGAATTAGGAAATAATCAAAGATATCAAAAAGATATTATGCTAGGCATAAAATATATACTAAGCGTAAAATATGGAAACTAAATATATCCTAATAATTTCCCAAAATATATCCTCCAATAAATACCCTTAGGTTAGTTCCTAGCCACTATGATATTCATTATCAACCTGTAATCTGGAATTTCCTCAAGATTAATAAAGCTTTTCTCTCACCTGTCCGTGGACGTAGCCAACACACTATTGGTGAACCACGTAAATCTGTATGTGTTATTTATTTATTTATTTGCATTCATTAATTTGTTCTTTCTCACATCCGTTATAACATCTTCATTACGAAAACATCTAATGTGTATATGCTCTTTTATTACCATTTGAAATCAATATGTGATTTGAACGTACATGTGCTCTTTAATACAGTCTATGAATTTGAGTTTAATATAAACGTAAACATTAACATAAACAATACCATGTGTTGCTAAGCTATAGCGTAAACATTAATATAATTTCTTTTAAGCATAAAAAGACACCCATAGATGAGAATTGTCAGCACAAGCTCTAACATAGACGATGTCTATCAAACAAGGAGAACAACCCAACCATTCAACCAAACCAGGGGTGGACCATAAGTGAGGCGGGACGGGGCTTGGCCCCTGATAACTTTGAGGAAAAATAGTACTTAGTTTTTACTCTCTCTTATTTGTGTTTATTAATTCCCGTGAAAAATGTCCATAAGGAAATATCAAAAGGGAGACGGAGGGAGTAGTATGTAAAGGCCCAATAATCTTTACCCCTTTCTATAAATATGAGCAATAAAATTACTATTGCTTATGAACAGTACTGTAGCTTAGGACCAGAGAAATTCCATTTTTGGCCCTGCAATTAAGTTCCCTAGTGTTTTGCATTTCCTGGTTTTCCTCTCATCTTCTTATTTTGTTTTCCCTTTTTCATTCATGTTGTTTTGATTCAATCATCTAATATCTCTTCTCCTTTTGATTCACTCTCTCTCATATGAAATTGAATTGTATCCAAAATTAAGCTTCACTGCGTCTTATTCAATTCAATGTTTACATGTATGTTAAGCCTTCTCCAATTTAGGAATTCCCAACTCTGCAAAAAAGTTGGGCTTGCTCTAAGTTATTTAAGTACTTCATGTACCTCTCCATTCAAGTATACTCTCAATTCTTCATTAAAGTAGCTTCTGATGGTGGACCTGGTCCCTCTCGTTGTTAGTTTTCTTCTCTCTGATTTTGTTAATTTTCTTAATTTGTTTGTATTTATTGCGGTTTTCATGTTTTATTGTTGTGATTTGTTGAATTTATGACGGATTTAAATGGTAGTTGGGGATGTTGAGTTTTTTGTGTGTTAATTTGTAAAGGGTAATTTCTGGGCTGGATTTTTCGTCCATTGAAGCAGCTTCTAAGATAAGATGCTTGTTTTTATAATCATCGAAATCGTTTTCGGTCTAGGGTTTAATCGTTTATGTGAATTAGGATTCTTATTGGACTTGGATTTGAAAATCAATATTCCTAGATTGTAATCTGATTTGTTTCAATAGGATTAGGATTTTGAAAATAAGCTAAAGATTTTGAATTGCTATGTTATGTGAATAACATTATTTTAATTTATTCGTACCTTGTATATCATTATGCTTGTAATAAGAGTGGTGCTTTCGAATTTGTGTATATTATTGAGCAAATTGTTGCATTTTTCATGAATTATTGTTTATTGCTAATTTTGGTGCTCATAACTTTTTGTGACTTTTCTAGGGTGGACCATAAATGGCATATTGCTCTTAGTGTTTCTACTCTTGTTGCCTTGTTGGGAGAGCAACTTAACCTTCTCTATGCCTCTCTTCTCAGGTTCTATATAACTCTTGGAATATTTTTAAATTTACAATTCATCAAACTCACAATAGGTGATTTATTCAAAGTTATAGTTGCATAGCTTAATGATTTATAAATATATTAGTGGTTTCAATTATGTTAATAATTTTTTAAGGAAACATTGACATCGAATAATTGAGTTAAATGTAGCTAATCATCGAAGTAGGCAATTATTTATACTCAATTTTTTTTTAATGAATTAAAACCCCCTTGAATTAAATGAGCTTTTCTTTTATCTTTCTTTCTTTTTTTATCTTTTTTTTTCTTTTTTTTTGTCATGTTGTCTATTTCATTATAGACTTAAAGAGTGGCAAAATTTTATTGATTAAATAGTTTAATATGATAATTGATACTTCCTCTGTTTTTTTTTAGTTGACACCTTTCTATTATCACGCTTGCCAATGCATGTTTTTAACGGTTAATAACTTTAATTATCAACATTATAAAATTATAAAAAGTGGATTTTAATAAAATATCTATAAAGACGATTCAAACAAGATCCAACATGAATACATTTTATCGTACCTATTAACCACAAAAGCGAGTCATTGTGTAAATAGTGTAAAAGTCAAACGGTGTCAACTAAAAAAAACGGAGGAAGTATGCTGTATGTACAGTGTACCCCCCATTGAACTTGCCACTGTACCTAAACTTTATACAATTTGAGTACAGTGGCAAGCCCAATAGGAGGTTATACTCATCATATGTTTATACTATTATTAGCAAAGCATTAATAAGCATTTTGACTTTAGCGGGATTGATGTCTTCTCAACTTTGGTTTTTATTAGAGAATTTCATCAATTTTCTAATTTGTATAGAATTGGGCATTCTTTTTATTCCTTGTTTGAATTTGTTCCAGGAGCCCCATTCAAATTTGGACCATGTATTCTATCTTGAAGAATTGTCTGGTTTGTTATATAGGTATTTACCATAATAACAGTTAAGCGCAATTATAGATGTTCGCCTGAAGCTACTAGGTCATGCATTATGGGGCTATATAGAGTATTTATTTTCTGTCACCCACTTATAGTTATATGACGTCTTGATTACTAAGAAATATATTACCATAGCAATAATGAAACTTGTTATAAGTCTTGCCTCATTTTCTTGATCCTAGCATGGTTTGCAGTTTTTACTAGGAGACCCAGCCAGCTTAGTCCTTGATCTTATTTGTAATGAGGTCAATTTATTATGCTTATAAAAAATTGAAATGTGTTTTTTAAAGCTCTTGCTGTGTGGGACCCTGAACTATCTGCTCTATCGTATCAGGTTCTTAGTTTTCATAAGTTTAATCATTATAATTTGATTTGGGTTTCAATTATTTCTTGCAGGTGAGAAGGATACTAAGATGGGTACGTGCTCACAACGAGAGCGATTTGAGTTCAGCTAAGATGCCCCAGTAGATGACAAGGAAATTGAAGGTAAGTGGATACTCTTTGGTCAGGTAGACTTCAGGGACACATTGTAGTACATGAAAGATGATGACTCTGCATCTGGGTGCAGGCACCAAGGATTAAAACTGATAGTAAACGTTCTCTGTAGTTCATTTTAACTTTTAAGTGTTATCCTCAATTGCCTTCTACTCGGTACTACATATGTGCTTCCATGCATTTGATGTGATCACGTGAAGTTAAGTAAAACTAAGATTATACTCCCTTGCTGCCTTTAGCTGCTGCTGCTGATGCGGCACTGGTCAAGCATATTGGTAAAAGCCTTCAGTTCAAATATTCATAGGTACTCTACTCTTAAAAGTTAAAACGTAATCATCATTCTGTTACTGTTTTTGGGTGGGCAAATCTTGTGTCTGAAAGCAGAACTCTAAATTTGACGTATAGCTGCTTTTAGCTTTAGTCATCTAAATTAAAATGCATATTTTTGTGTTTCTTGTTCTATTTTAGGCTTAAATTTTGCCCCATTATCTCCTTGCGAGAACATCGATCTAAATGGACTGATAGCGGCATTGTTGCTTATGCAGTAGCTGCTGTCAAAGCTGCTCCTTGTACCATACCAGTTGCTCATACTGGATGTGTTGGGGGTGAAGTCATTTTTCCTCTTGCACACACAGTTGAAAATGAAGAAGCAAGAAAAATCTCTTATAATTTTTCTTTAATCTTGATTGAATTAATTTTTTTACAGCTGATATTGATAGTATAATCTGTTTCTGTGCAACAGTTTATGGAGGTTGTTCGGCTTGAAAATCTCGGTCATTATCATGAAGACATGTTTATGTCGGGAGACATATTGATGCTGCAAGTAAGCATACTCTTGATTCTATACTCTGTTGCATTGTTTGGGGCATGCGCAGAACTTGTATTCGCTACAATAGATGCATCTTTCTCTGATGATGCTCCTCTCCTTCCATCTGGTTTCTGTATCATTCCAATCAACTCTTCCAAGATGATTATTTTCTTGAAGTTAAGCTACTCATTTTCAATGATGTTTGTCTTGTTTTTGCTACCTTGACCTTGGCTTAAAATTAGTTGTGATATGGCAGGATGTTTCAAGTCCAAAATGTACTCTTGACCTTACATCTTCCCTTGAGGTTGGCACAGCTGGAAATAAATCACTTGCTGATAACAGTGGTTCTGAAGTGGGAAATCCGTGATGACTATAGCTTTTCAGTTTGCTTTCGAGATTCATCTCTAAGAGAGTGTTGCTACTATGGCACGACAGTATGTTAGGAGTTTAATATCCTCTGTTCAGAGGGTAGCATCTGCGCTGTCCCCTTCACGGTTTGGTGCTTTTAATGGTTCACCTTTATCCCCTGGAACTCCTGAAGCACAGACGCTTGATCGTTGGATTTGTCAAAGCTACAGGTTTTTTTATCATCTTTTATCAAACAATCCAAATCTGAGTAACATAGCTTGTGACATGCAAATCTTCAACATGTTACTGATTATTGTTCATCTACTTTGACAGATTCTATCTAGGTGTTGAGTTGCTTAAACCCGGTAACGAGGGAGGACAATCCATTCTTAAATCTCTTTGGAGCCATTCTGATGCCATTTGGTGCTGTACTTTAAAGGTATTACTTTGCATATCAACAAACATTCACGTTCATTTTTCAAATCGATACTCGACATATCATAATGATGCAATCATGCAACTGTTGCTGTCAATTTGAGTGACATTGTGCTATTATCAACACTTTTGGCATCAGCCCTTCAAACAATATACGACCTTTGTTAACTTATTATCTCCTTTGAAACTTAACAGTACACAAGCGTTACCAGTTTTAACATTTGCAAATCAAGCAGAACTCGACATGCTAGAGACTATCTTAGTTGCACTGCAAGATATAACATTGGAAATGATTTTCGATGAGCAGGGCCGTAAAACCCTCTTCACCGAGTTGCTTCAAATAATGCAGCAGTTCAGCGTATAGAAATACTTCGTCTAATCTCATTTAAACCCCCTCTCCCCTGTTTCACTTAATCTTACTTTATGTTAACTTTCAGCTTGAACCTTAAATATGTATTTATCATTTGCTTTCTTGTGCTATTTTCAAGGTTTCATTTGCCTACAAGGAGGTAACTGTATGTCAAGCGTGGGAAGACTGATTTCATATGAATAAGCAGTCGCTTGGAAGGTGTTCAATGATGCCGAGGCTGCATAGTGCATGTGCTTTATGTTTATCAACTCGTCTTTTGTATTAAAATCTTGGTGATGTAGTTTCAGAAATAAATTAACAATTTAGAAAAGTTAGAAATTTCCTTCTTTTTATTACTTAGGAATGTCTTGGGAAGCAATGGAGAGGGTTCTATGCCTTTGGGATGGCTAATTTTGAGTTGTGCCCTAAATCATGAAGATCTTTTCTTTTTTTTGAGATACATCCACACATTGACCATCTAATTTATGATAAATCATCTTTATGTTTAATACTACATTTGATTTTTATTAGTTGCAACTTAGGGGTATTATTTGTGAGATATAATATATTCTAGAGTTGGAAAAAAAAAAAAAACGGAGGTAGTACATCTTATGTCTTAAAATTTTTCAGTGCACGACTTGTTCTTTCTTCTCTCTATTCTGGTCTATTCTCTTCTTTTTCCCCGATATTTGCATACTTTTCCTGTATTTTGACGTATAGTTGCTTACCTAATGGAAGTTACTTGTCATTTTGAAGGCAAAGATTGAGGATAAAATCCAGAATGCTCGTGATGAAGCCATGCTTGGAGTCCCATAATTTGGTCCATCATATGCATTGGAAAATGGAAAAGGGAGAGAGTGAGAATGAGAACGAGAATGGAAATGAAGAGACTACAGATGATGAATTTCAGAATCTTAAATTTGTAATAGATTATGTTTGATTAATTTTTAACTCCGTAAGAAATTTACTATATATGTTTGATTTAATTCGAGCATTTTTCCCTTTTTGTTTTTGAATTTTATTTCTACATTTGATTAATTAATCAAAATTGACCAAATTAATCAGGTTTTTATCAAGATGCAAATTTTCTTTCTTCTTTTTTGGTGTAGACTGTGTTTTTTGTTTTGGTGGTTTCGAGAATGGCAATGGAGTTAAGAGTGATTAAAATGCTAAACAATTCATCATGTTGAGGGCGGTATGTGTTAGTTCGAGTTCTTGAATAAATGTGATCTTATGTTTGTCCGGAACTATTAGTTTAAGTTTTCGAATAGATGTAAGCTTACGCTATTGTCTGGAACTATTAGTTTGAGTTTCTGAATTGATGTGATCTAATATGATGGTGTGGAACTATTAGTTCAGGTTATTGAATTGATGTAATTTTATTCTATTATGTGGAACTATTTGTTTGAGTTATTGAATTGATGTGATTTAGTTCAAGAATGAACAAAATGAAACCTCAAAAAAAAAAAAAAAAAAAAAATAAGGTTAGCAGCACAGCCTATGATGCAAAGTATGGTTGAAAGTGTTTTCTGAAAATTATATGTAAATATACACAAGTTCATTCAATTTTTTCAGGTTTAGTGGGGGGTTGTAGCTAATTGAGCACTTTGTTTGATTACTAGATTGTTGAAACTATTAATACAACTTTGTGAAACAGCCGGTATTTAGTTCTCTTTGGGTGCCATTCATTAAGGCAAGCACACCTCATTTGTTGTAAGATGTCACTCTCTCTTCCTTATGTTTCATATAAAACATAAAACTGAGATTCATACAAAATGAAAAACAAGATCTTTGTATGTAAATTTTAGAACATGATCTTCGTATATGTAAATTAAAAAAAATAATCTAATATTGAGATTCATTCAAAAGTAGTGTATCACATGCATATGCTGCGAATACAAATTAGATTTTTTTTTCTAAAAAAAACAATACAAATTAGACTTAAAATTATCTAACTATAACGAAGATATTCAAAATTATATCAACTTCATTGTTATTTTTTTTACAAAATTTGTATCATTAATAGCAATAAAGAAATTACGATAACGTGAGGTAACGCGCGCAACACGCGCGATGCCACAACTAGTTAGAAAAAAAAATGATTGCTTTTCTAGCCTAGAAGCCTAGCCCCTAGTAAAGCTAAATGTAGAGTGGAGTACTACTGTACTAATCTACAATAAATCAATAACTACCTAATTTTAAAAAATGTATTGACAACCGACAAAATTACAATTGTATTGGCACTTTTTTCAAGGGATCAATTCCATTTCTAGAACAATCGAACAAAATCATGTACTCAATTCATATTATGTACTTAGTACTCGACTACTTCGTACTGTTTTAATTTATTTCTTTTTTATATGTTTTTTGTTTTCAATTTTTTTTTACAATTAAATATCTATTTTATGTTTGACCACTAAAAAACAACTTGATAAGGTGACAAATGTTATCAAAGTCAATAAATTATTCAGTTAAAAGTATAGAATACGGTTTTTTCTTCAATATGTCGCTCTTTAATTCATTACTATGGGGTAACATATATCATATGACAAGTTGTTTTTAACTTCTGATTAATATTTGTGGTTTGTAAATTGTAATGCATTGGTAATAAATAAATCGGTCACTAATAAATGTATGCATAAAGTTAGTTTCTGGTTTCGTTCATATTATATTATTGAATTGAATTGGCCCCCGAAAGAAAAAGTTTCAAGATTCGCCACTGAACCAAACCCAACTCTAATGCTAGTTTGTTACTACATATTGAAAATAGAGGAGGGACAAAGGAGAGAAATTCCACAATCCTAAGTGAAGTTTCATCCTAAAACCATGTGTATGAATGTTTGATCTCAATATGCATGTGTTGCCTTTTTATGAATTTGAGGTAGCTAATATCACGATTATATTGATCACTTGATATAGGGAGTTGTATCATGAACTAATCTATGTAGTAAATAATAAAATGAAAGATAAAGATATATGGAGATATTCAAATCATTAATCAATAATAATAATAATATATACTAAAAGACACATCAACGCGCAACGACACATGTTATGTCATCTCTTGGTGTATCCTTAGTTAGTTAATTATTATTTAATTTTTTATTAAATAAATCGTTTAATTAAGGAAATAAATTACTTACAAAAATAACATTATACATATTCCATATTAATGTAGTAATTATCTATACTATTATATAAAGAGAAAGGGTCTTTTGGGTGATAAATTTGTCTTTCTCCAAAATGCCCTTCTCAATTTACAAAATTACTTATTCACTAATTAATTTTTTTCAAATAAAATGAAAAAATTCATAACTGCTCACACAAAAAAAAAAAAAAAAAAAAAAAAAAAAAAAAAAAAAAAATCTATTCTTTCAAAAAAAAAATAAAATAAAAAAAAAAAAACTAAACTAAAAACTAACTACCCACAAACAAAACCAATATTATCTACTTTTCATTAATAAATAAAAAATGTAACTACCGACAAACCACATTTACTTTTTTTTTTTATTATTGAAAAAAACCACGTTAAATTTTGTTAAAAGATAAATGTATCATGATTTTATTAAAAAAAGGAAAATTAATACCATTATAGTTCCCTAAAAAAAATCTATGTTACAAACAAAAGAAAAAAAAGCTTAACATTTATTAAAAAAAATAAAAGGAAAATTATACATCTATCTAATCTATATACGTACTATTACCGTAGATGTTTACTCTATAGTTTTCAATCTTTTATAATAAACTCAATGGTCAACAATAATTTTTATTTGAGGTATACGAAGTGGAGTAGATGTCCTATTGACAATTTTTTTTTTGTTCTTAAATTTAAAGTTTATGTATGAATTTTCGAAAAAGTCTACAATAACAATATTGTGAGTAAAATAATAAATTTCCTATATTGTACACGCATAGCGTGTGTCTCATAGCTTGTTATATTTAAAGTCAAAAGATTTATTTAAAATTTTGGGCAACTATAAACCAAAAAACATATTTGTAAAACACAAATTTTTAAATGTGGCTGGTCACACCGTATCAAGTTACTTGATCAGGGGTTACTTTAATACTTATAGGTGTTACATTACTTATTCAGGGGTTACTTATTAAAGGGTTATTCAGTTGATCAAGGTTAGTCTCACAGAGAAAATGCGTTAGCCGACTGAGTAAAATTAGAATAAGTAACCCTTGACCAACTGTGTAACTGCGGAATAATAAGTAACTCCGGCAAAAATGCATTAATTGACCGAGTTCCATCAGAATAAGTAACCCTTATGACTGACTGAGTAACCCGTAAATAAATAACCCATGAGCAATAAGTAACCCTTATAAGTAACTCTGGCTATACGGTGTGGCCAGCCACACAGAAAAAACACCAAATTTTATATGTGGCTAGCCACATCGTATGACCAACTATCATAGGGGTTACTTCGTTAGGGTAATAGGGGTTACTTGGTCAGTGTTAAAAGAGTTACTCAGTCGGTGTTATAGGGTTACTCAGTCAATGTTATAGAGGTTAGTCAATAAGTATTATAGGGGTTACTTTAAGTGGCCATATGGTGTGGACGGCCACACACAAGACAAGTTGTTCTTTATTTGAAAAGTTTTTATAGTATTTAATTCATTTCTCTCAACTAGTGGGACCCAATTTCATTACTTTTACAATCTCTCTCCTCCAATTTACCTTCTACTAACCCCACTATCGCTATATTTTATTTCACTTTTCAATTTCTCCAAAAACTCCACGTATAAAGAAATGGAGCAAGTAATTAAAAATGGAGGGAGTATCATAATATAATACGTTAGTGAATACTCATTACTCGGATAAGAGTATATAACACATGACTACTCAAGAATCAAGATTTAAACCCGAGTAGGGCCAGTACCCGACAATATTTGGACCCTACACAATCGTATATTGTCTATATCTATCAGGTAGCAGCGAAGATTGTCCCACTGCTCTTGTAATATATACTTGCATATTTTTTATTTTTTATTTTTTTACAGGGACTACTCTTGTACTTTAATGAAAAGTTATTGCGTCATGGTATGACGTCAATTTGCTAGAATTTAAAAAATCCAAAATGAGCCTATGATTACGTAATATGATGATGTATCCTTTGCAGATGTAATATGATGATGTACTGCATACGATTTAAAAAAAAAAATAATAATAATACCTTGCCCAAACACAGCACACCATGCTTTTGGAAAGCAACAGAGCGTGAAATGAAACACCCTGGCCTCTATTTCATGTTCTAAAATCTACGAGTACGTACTAGTAGATGTTTTGATTGTTAAATATTATTGGTTTGATCATTAGTATTTGTGATTGTACACTTCCATCATTTATTTTTTTGCCCTTGGTTGGTTGACAAAAAAATACGAAAAGTTAAAGTAGGTAGTACTCGTACTAAATTTCATCTAAATACAGGACAACTTAACTTTAAACTTCCTAAGTTACTCCAATTTTAATAAAAAAAAAAAATTGAATACATTTTAATAAACCTTAACCACACATCAATCTTATGTCAAAAAATAAAAATAATTACTTATAAATCTATAGTCACTTTAATAATGACTAGGTTAGATTCTGTGTCATGCACGGTGATCTAGGGGTGGGCAAAAAACCCAATCCAATTGATCCATCCATGATCCGGTTGATCCGATCCGAAATTTAGGATATCCGATTCGGTTTTTTGTGTTTCGGATATTTCGGATCGGATTCGGATCACAAATTTTGAAAAATCGAATATCTGATCTGATTCGATTTTTTTTTTTTAATATTAAAAAAAAACTAAAGTTAAATGTTTATACAATCTGTCAAACAACTTAAACCCTAAAACACTAAGAAGCCCACTCATTTACTGGAGCTTTCTTACGCAGCCACCCAGTGGGTCTCGCCCACCTCCCACCGCCTCACCAGAGCGGCAGAGTCACTGAACCACAACCAATTGTATCCCTGTTGTCTCTCACTCTCTTGTCACTGCAGCCACACTCAAGAGGTTTCAAAAAAATTTCCATTTTACGATCTTATTAGATTTTGTTAATTAGTTTGTTAGCCGCTGAGATTTAGAGAATAAATCACAATATCACATGATATGTAGTATCAATTTATGTAAATCTAAAGTAGTATAACTTATTTATCTTTTGTAATTTGATTTTTTCTTTATAATGATTTTTAATTTGATTAAAAACATATAAAGATGCAAAATCTGAAGTGCAAGTGAATTTCATCTAGTGTCTTGTTCAATCTTCTCTCTTTTCTGTGTTTTTCCCATTATTATTATTATTATTATTATTATTATTATTATTATTATTACTAGAGTGTACCTGTGCAAAATGCACGGGATATATATTATATTAGAAAGATTTCAATTATATAATATAAGAAAAAATATATTTCAAATACGGGAAGTTGATATAGATGTAGTAACTTAAAACCTGTTATTTTGAACTATTTGGTCTGCCCTAGCTCTAATTTGCTAAAATCTAATATACTCTGTTGAGCCATGCTCTACTCTACTGTTACCTGCTCTACTCTTTTGTAATCTGATGTGCTCTATTCTGCTCATAAACTCAAAAGAATAATACTTTACTCTTATATGTGGGTGGCCACACAAATGTGTCAAGCTATTATGGGGGTTACTTTGTCAAAGCTATAGAGGTTACTCGTTCAACGTTATAGGGGTTACTCGGTTAGTGTCATGTGGGTTATTCCATCAGTGCTATAGGAGGGGTTACTTTGTTCTTTTGCAAGCAAGCAACTATTCGATGAGGCCAGTTACGCAAAAAGCGTGTTGTACATATTTTTGTTTTGATGATTAGAGTGGAAGTTGTTTGGATTGAAGGGTTGGGGATTTTGAGTTCTATGGTGAATTGTTGATAAAGTAACTGTATATCCGTACCACCGTGCTAATACACGACACATATTATACACAAAAGAAAATAACACAAAGTGAAATGTTAGTAGTGTTTAAGAAAAAAATGAATTGTTACTATTAGTTATTGCAATCCCTTGAAAAAAAAAAAAAAGTTGGCTGGGTATTTTTTTTTTTTTTTTTTTTTTTTTTTTTTTTTTTGTAAAACAAATAAATAAAGTAGTGGAATGATAGTTACTGGTTAAAAAAAAAAAAAAAAACCCTAAATGCATTTTTTTTGAGTGGTTTAAAAAAAAAACCTAAATGCATGAGATTTAAGGATTGGGAATTTGAAGGGTTGTGGTGAACACGACTCTGTAATTATATATTATTATTATATATTATTATTATAATAATTATTATTATTATATTTTTATTTTTATTACAATTGTTGTTGCTGTATTATACTTCGTACTTCGCACAAGCTGCCAACAAGACTAGTGAACAGGTGTGTACTATCATTTGCATTTCTTCTACTATAAAAAATAATATTAAAAAGGTAAGAAATTTGGATCGAATATCCGGTTATCCGATCTGAAATTTCGGATATCCGAAAATCGGATATCTGGTTTTTTTGGATCGGATTCGGATTGAGTTTATACCGATCCGAAATTTTTGGATATCCGAAATTTCAGATCGGATCGGATATCCGATATGGCCAGCCCTACGGTGATATATAGTTATATGTAGTTATAGATTATTGATTGCTAAGTATTATAATCATAAATTAGTCGATGAGCAATAAAAGTATGATAGGTTGATTTGGTATTTGCATTAGCTTCTAATACACAACTAAAATAAAAGTAGGCAAAAAAATTGAGCAATCTTTTTCTTGTTGTAAAATAGGTCACATACTAATTTAAGGAGGATTTTTCGGTTAGGAGTTACTCGATCAGAGGTTACTTGAGTTACTCCTGATCGAATAACCTTTTAAGTAACCCATGACCGATTAACCCCTCGAGTAACTCCTGATCGAACCCCTTAAGTAATCCATGACCGAGTAACCCTTGATTGTGTAACTCAAGTAACTCCAACCACACGGTGTGGGCCAACCAAATCTTAATTTGGATATAGTACATGCATTTAAATCAAACGGTTGCTTTTGAAAAGTGAGAACTTAAAATAACAGAGAGAATACTACTTTATTTCTCTCTCAACTTTTTTGCATTGCTATTTAGTTTTCTTATGCACTTCTGCTACTTCCTTTTTTTTTTTTTTTTTTGAAGACTCTACTACTTCCTTTTTGTCCTTCCCTTTGTTAATTCCTGTGAAATTTGAGAAAAGAGTAGCTTAGATCATTTGGGGACGTAGGGATCGGAGTATTTCAATTTTGTATAATCTTTATCAACTATCTTATTAGAAATTATTTTATATGAACTTACGAAACCGAAAATAAGTAAAAATAAAGTGATCAAAATAGGGCCTAAATGTTATACTTCGATCAACATAAATTTTTGATACTGTGAAAAACAAAATTGAGGTTGCAAAAATATTTTTTTTTTTTGGGAAAAATTGTTAAAAATAATCTAAACCTTTGCTCTTTCGTTTAAAATAATCTCAATTTTAGATTATTTTTAAATAATCCGAACTTTAGGGGTCATTCGCTCAACAAAGTCCCAACCGATCACCCACCTGTTATAACAGGTGACACGCGTCACCACATGAATGGTTGAAAAATTAATAAAAAAAAAACTTTAAAAAAAAATAAAAAAAATAAAGAAAAACTTAAAAAATTAAACAAAAACCCAGCCCCACCCACAACCACCGTCCCCACTCCTTACCACCTGCCACAACCCTTCTCGAAACCCCCCACCTCCGTTAGCGCCCAGAATCCCCCTGCACCGGCGTCGACGCTGCGCTCCCTCCTATCGTTGAACCACCAAACCCCCACCAAAACCCCCATATTCCACCTCGAATCCCTAAAAATCCCTCCCCCACCACAATATACCGGCCTTCCCCCACCCTTGTCAACTAGGGGTTCCGAGGGTGGAGGAGGGCCGGTTAGGGGTTTTGCGATGGGGCTGGGCTTTTTTTAAGGGGTGTAGGTAAGGAGGTTTTGGTGGTTATGGGGTGGAGGTTTCGGTGGTTTAGGGGTTACGGTGAGGGGCGGCGTTAGAGCCAATGTTGGTGCGGGGGAGGGGGGTGTGGGCACGGCGATTGTGGGCAAGGGTACCTGGACTGGGCAGTGGGATGGAGTTTTTGGAAATCCGGGTTGTGGTGGTAGGGTTGCGTTGGCTGGGTGGGGCATTTTTTAGTTTTTTTATTTAAATTTTTTTTCAATCAATCGCATTGTGACATTGGTCACTTAATTTTTTTTTTCTTTAGGAAAAATACACTTTAAAAATCCTAACTTTGCTCAATTTACTTTAAATAATCCCAACTTTCGATTATTCTGCAATGATCCCAACTTTCATGTGTGTTTTCTTTCTTCAATCCGGATTACTGGTTACCCGAAAAAAGGGTTAATATTTTTAAAAGAAAAATTATATGTCACGTGTCGCTTTCGAATTGGTTCAAAAAATAAATAAATAAATTTAAATTAATAAAATTAAAAAAAAGAAAAAAACCAAAGACCACCAGCCATCCAACGCTGGTGGCCGCACTTCCCTAACCGGCAAGACCCACAGCCAAGCCACCGCCTACGAAACCCAGCCACCACGAACCCCAGCCACCACGAACTCCCACCACCCACGAATCCCGACCACCCTCGAAATGTCGATCTTATTCACGAAACCCACCAACCCCGAAATCTTGACCAACCCGCAAAGTTAGGGATTTGCGTTTTTGGTGGTTTCGCTGGTGAGGAAGGTGAATTTGAGGGCAGGGGGTGGTGTTTCAGGTGGTTTCGGGGGCAACGATAGAGGAGGAAGGTGATTTTAGGGACGAGGCTTTGGTTATGGGTGGTTTCGGGGTTATGGGTGGTTGTTTCGGGGTTATGGGTTTTGGCTATAGCTGTTTTACGGGGTAGGGGTGGGAGGAAGGCCGGTTTTGCGGGGGTGGGGCGGTTTCAGGGGAGGTTGTGGAGGCTGAGGCTTGGGACGTGGTGGTTCGGTTGGGCTGGGGAAGGGAATGGGCACCGCCAGTGGTTGTGGGTTGGTGGTGGCTGGTTTTTGTATTTTTTTTTTAATTTTTTTCTTATAGATTTTTTTAAAAAAATATTTTGGACCATTTACAACTTGACACGTGGCAAATTACCTACAATAATAGGTGGTTGACTTTTGTTGACCGGTTTGGGATTAATAGAAGAAAATACAGGGAAAAGTTGGAATTAATGCATAATAATCAAAAGTTAGGATTATTCAAAGTAAATTGAGTAAAGTTAGGATTATTAAACTGAAAATGGTTTAAGTGTGGAATTAAAATGGTTATTACTTACGACAACCCCTTTATTTTCAGTCTCCTCTTTCTTTGTGGGTGGTGGTTTTCGTGGGTTCGGTGGGGTTTTGGTGGGTGGCTGGTTTCGTTGGGGGGGGGGTGTATTTTCCTTAGGTGGTGGTCTTCATTCGTTGGTGGGGGTTTCTTGAGTGGGGTGCGGTTTTAGCGGGTGGCCGGTTTTCTGGTGGGTTTTGGATTTGGTAGTAGCCGATCTTGGGCTTGGGCTTGGGCTTGGACTTTTTAAGAACTTAGCATATTAACCTACCCTGAAAAAGTGAAAAGTGCTTGTATAATAATTTTTTAAGACAGCTTAGTTGTTTTTATATATCACACATTAACATTACCAAACGAATGCAATAGCACTATAGCAGTACTTGTATGATTAGAATTTAGCGAGATGTGATAGGAGCTTGTGATGCCGTGAAAGTATTTGTATACTTACATTAAGATTATTATTAATAGAAAAGTAGTGTGAAAAGGGGATAATGGTTAATTATAAAATAGAAAGTGTTCAAATTATAAAATGTAAATGAGGTAGTTGGAGGAGGTATTACAATATTATAAGAAAAAGTAATAGGTTAATATTTTATTGAAAGGAATAATGTGAAAGAGTAAGTAATACGAAGTAATAAAAAGGTAGTAGTGGATTTGAGTGTGGAGTGAGGACCATGAGAGGAGAACTAATTAGTACTCCCTCCGTTTTTAAATACTTGTTCCAAATCTTTATGTGCGGAATTTTAGGAGAAATATGGAGAAAGTAATTAAATATGGAGATAGTGGGGTTAGTAGAAGGTAAATTGGAGGAGAGAGAATATAAAAGTAATAAAATATAATTCTATTGGGTCCCACTAGTTGAGGAAAATGCTATGGATTAAATATTATAAAAGCTTTTCAAATTAGAAAATTGAGTAAGTATTTAAAAACAACCGAAAATGAAAAATGGAGCAAGTCTTTAAAAACGACCGGAAATGAAAAATGGAGCAAATAATTAAAAACAGAGGAAGTACTAGGTATGAAGTACTCGTATTTAAATGAAGTAGATTATTGTCAAAAAATGTGTAACACTTTAAAACAATGGTCGCAAAAGGAAAGTGAATCACTTTAAAAAAAAAAACACAAATTTTCATATGTGGCTGTGTCATATAGCTGAGCTTACTTGGTCGGTCGAGGGTTTCTAGGTGTGGGGTTACTTATTTAAAGGTTACTCGATCAATGGGGGGTTACTCAATTGATCAAGAGTTTCCAGTCACTGTTTTGATGTGTGTCATCTGGTGTGGCCAGCCACACAAAAAACATTAAAAATGTAAGAGTGTAATTAAGAGTCTCTATTGATTACGTAAATTTGAGCTTTGGTCCATACAGTATAATTAAATATAAAAAATATACCAATATTATCAATACAAAGTCTCAAAGTCGTGAACTCACATATGGATGAAAAAAAGGTACCTATCCATTGATTCATTGGTAAACAATCATAAATAATTAAATACTGGTAGTCTGGTATATATGGAGAATAAAATTATTTTTTTATATATCACTTTAATTTCTTGTAGTTTTTACACAACTTATTGACATGCTCGGATGCATCAAATAACTAATACTCCCTCCGTTTTTTAATACTTGCTCCACTTTTTATTTTCGGCGGTTTTTAAATCCTTGCTCCATTTTCTTATTTGGAAAGATTTTACAATATTTAGTTCATTTCTCTCAAGTAGTGGGACCCAATAGAATTATATTTTATTCAGTGCGTTTCTGGTGCGGCTGGCCGCACCATCCAACAGGGTGTCAAATCAGCAAATGACAAAGTAACCCCACCAACCAAGTAACCCCTCCAACCAAGTAACCCCTGCCCGCACCAAGTAACCCCTGACCAAGTGACCCATGACCGGACCTAGTAACCCCTTACCGGACCAAGTAACCCATCTAGTAACCCCTCAAGTAAACTCTTAAGTTACCCCTCTGACTTACTAATTCTTGACCGGACCAAGTAACCCCTCTAGTTTACCCTTCAGTAACCCCTCCAACTTAGTAACCCCTGATCGGACCAAGTAACCCCTCCGACTTAAAAACCCCTTAAGTAACCCCACTTAAGTAACCCCTCCAATTGCCCCTCAAGTAACCTCACTTAAATAACCTCCCAAGTAACCCCTAGTAACCCCTTCAAGTGACCCCACTTAAGTAACCTATCTAGTAACCCCTTAAGTAACCTTCGACCTACCCATCTACTAACCCCTTAAGTAACCCTTGACCCACCACCACCCCCAAAACGCCACTAGCCCCACCTCGAATATGCCATGCCACCACCACCACCATACACCAAACCCATAAACTACCATAGATCTAATCGAACCCACAACCAAATCGTTAAAAAAAATAAATTAAATCGAACAAATACCTTTAAGATTAACAATGGCTTCGAATTTCACTTCAAATATGGCTAAAAAGGCCAAATTCGACCATGAAAACTCTATATCTAGAGTTTTTATGGCCGAATTTGGCCTTGAAAACCTGTAAGTTGTTTTTCGACGACGGTGTACGAGGAGCTCACGGAGTACGACGACAAGTTGGTGAAGGACATGCGTTCTTCCTTTGTAATTGCAGGTGGTTTGTTTTGCAAGTATGCTACCCTTTTTTGGAGAAAGGAGGAGAGAGAAAGAGGAGATAGCTTGGTGAAGGGGGTGATATGGGTGGCTAACCGGAGAAGAAGAAATTAAAAGAGGAGATAGAGAAGAGAGAGAAGAAGAATTAAAAAATAAAAAAATAAATAAATTATATTGTGGCTGGTCGTACGGTGCGGCCAGCCACATATGAAACTTTGTGTATTTTATTACCTTTAGATTCTTTTTCCTCCAATTTACCTTCCACTAACCGAACCTACTACCACCATATTTTGTTACTTTCTCTAATTTCTAGTAAAACTCTGCGCATGGGAGAAATGGAGAAAGTATTTAAACACGGAGGGAGTATTCGTTAATTTCCTAATATAAAAAATGCAAAAACTAACAAACACCCCGCGGGGCGTTGGATAAGATAACTAAAAGTAGAAATGTTAAGTTAAAATAACATTAATTACACCAATAGACACGTGATATTGACATTCATTCCCAAATTATCACTTTAGGAAATATTTTAAATGCTTATCTAATGCTCCGCTGTTCGTTAGCAAGATGTTTTTTTTTTAAAAAAAAAAACAAAAAATCAAAACAAAAAAAAAGCAAAACCCTAGGGCATCAACCATACCATTAACTAGGTGTTATTCTTAACACTACTTTGAATTAAATTAGTTTAAAAACCCTAAAACATAAATTAAAACTAATTAAATACTCTATCTGGCCTGGTCTCGCTCCCTAGTTAAGGTCTTTACAAATCAAATTTGTTGTTTAATCCCCTCTGTTTCGAGTAAAATAATAGGACCCTGCCGAAGGTCCTGAGAAGTGGTGAAGACTGGGCTCGGTCCGAATGATGCTGGGCCGAGGGTTTCCTACACAGCAAACACACGTAAACTGGCCTCAGGGGTTGTGCTGAGGAAGGCCTCTTCCGATGCCGAAGTCACTGCAATGTGTAGAGAAATAGCTATGCAAGAGAATTAAATGCTTGAGGCTGTATGTGAATGAATGATAAATGGTGCAATTGAAGGTTTTTATACCTTAGCATAATGAGGAGAAATGGGCTTGGAGTCATATGGGCGGACCATGTTGACTGGGCCGCTGACTTGGCAGGATTGGAGACTTGGGCCTTGACCTTGGCTTGTAATTGAATCATTTATGGGTCAGGCCCAATTAGGCTTAATTGGACCCAAACAACTTGCCCCCCAGACCCGATTTGGAAGAATGACGGGTCGGGTTTGAATTTAATAAAAATAGAGGGAAGTAAATGATTTAATTAAATAAAAAAGATTTAAAATTTTGAACAGTCATTAACAAAATAACTGTAATTTGGATAATTAGTGGGAAGTTGGACGGATAATGGGCAGTTAATTGGAGGAAAGTGTTTAACGGTTACTTAGTGAGGTATTTAAGAGAAATTAAGTGCACGGACCTTTGAACTTCCCATTTCTGGAAAATATAAGGCCGGTTTTCGCACTCTCTCTCCTCACTTCTTCACGAATTCACACTCGAACTCACGAAAAAACCCTGTTTCCGCTTCAAAACTTCACTAAATTCCAGAGATGAAGAACTTGAAACCGAAATTCGTTGCTCCGAACTCGTAGACCGGCAAATTCCGCTTTAGATCAAGGTAATTTTCTTTGATTTCTCTTCGATTTTTCCTGAATTTTGAAAGCACTCTCCTTCTTTCGACTTTTCCTTCGAAAATCCGACAATGGTTAGAGGTAGAGCGCATCAACTCCGACGACCTAGTCAGGCTAGGGATCCGAGGGACCAAGTCGACACTTGGAATGGGGAAAGAGTCGGGGCTGACCCTGAAGGGGGTATCCGGGCAACCCCTTTGTCTTCGGCGCCTCCCCAAGGAACGGGAGAGGTCGGTGTCTCTAGGCAGGAGGAAGTTCTGGCCGCCGCATCGTGGAGCTTGCTTCCGGAGTACAATGAGTGGCGGAATCCCGAAGCCATTTCTCCTATGATGGGGAACCTTCCTTACCCTTGGTGGGTCCAAAATGCTGAGGCCTACCACTTCGCCGAACAACTCGAGTTGCACTACGGCATTCTGGAGGCGGATAGGTATTAGTGCCGAATGCCCATGGCCACAGACAGGATTCATCGTCCACCTCCTGGATATGTGGGGGTGTACACTAGGCAACTGCAATACGGGTTGCGATTCCCCTTAAATCCCTTCGTGAGGGATCTGCTGAGAAAGTACAGGATTTCCCTGTGCCAGTTAACGCATGTCAGCATCCGAAGGGTGATGACATATCTTTGGGTGTGCCGGTTCTTTGGTCATAAGCCGAATCTGCACTGTTTTAAAAAGCTGCACAAGCTCATGCCGAACACTCAGAGCAGGTATGGTCAACACGGCTCTGGTTGGTGGAGGATTGAGAATCACCCACAGTATTTAACCATGTGGCTGAACGATTCCTCGGATAAGGACTAGAGAGGTCAATGGGTCTGGGATAGGGCACCCGCAGACCCCGAACATCCTTACTTCTTTGGCGCTCCGCGCTACCTATCCGAGCCCGACCCAGACATGCTGGACCTGGGTCCCGAAGAGCCCGATGCTGCTACCCATCCCAGTTATCAGCAAGCTTTTTATCTTCAGGAATAAGGAAAATCCTAGAGGGATCGGCCGGCTGAAGCACATACCGGAGACTTGGCTCCCTAACTCCCATTACGCTTTTCAAGAGAATATGTTGGCGGCTGTCGGCCTCAGCCGAAAGTTTAGAGACGGTAAGCACCTTCGGCTGGGGCTGAGGACTAGCATTTCTTTGCTTTTATTTTGTTTTGCACTTATTTTAGTGCTTTTTGGTGTCCACTTCATTGCACTGATTTATTCTTTTTACTTTTCAGAGATAAACGAGAGCAACTTAGGGATTGACTACAATCACCTGGGGGTAAACGCCGAAAGGGTTATAATAGACCGAGCCCCGACGATCACTGATCCAAAGGACTGTCCGTTGCACCTGCATTTGACGGGCCTTCAGATTGAGGCTGCTGCAGACTATCTGAAGCAAAAGCCTTGGTGGGCTAAGCGGGGACCTTCTGAGACGTTTGCTACCTGAAGAAGAGGAGGCCGCTCGGACAACTGAAGAAGTTACTAGGGCAATTGAAGCCTTAGAAGGAGGTGAAGGGACCTCCTGAGCTGCTGAAGAGGAAGTAGCAGCAGACGAGGCTTGGCTGAGCACCTCGGTAAGTTTTTCAGCATTTAGCAAGTCCTTTTATTTTATTTATTTATTTTTTTTTACTCAAATTCTTCTTGCCCCCACTTCTGCAGCCTGAGGAAGAGAGCAGAAGGAGAGAGGGAAAGGCTCCTGTACGCCCCAAAGATCTTTCTGAGTCTTCGGATTCTGAAGACATGGATGAGCAGCCTCGCATCCAAAGGAAGAGGAGAAGGACGGGTCCACCTGTAGTGGGCCCGGATGATTTCGAGCTGAGGCCGATGCCCGGCGTAGTTATAAGGGAACCTGTCGCTGACAGGGGCAGGGTTCCTGGAGGTTCAAGGGGTCCTCCACCCCCAGTTCAGCCACCACCACCAATCCCGTCTCCCCCGAAGACCCTTCCACCTCCCCAAATCCATGAAATGGAGGTGGACCAGAGGACTCTTGATCCAAAGGATGGGATCCAGGAGGAGGTGCCGAACCAGGAGAGTGTTGCTAAGCTCCCTGGCGATGAAGCTGAAGAGGTGGCTGCAACTGGAAAAGCGGCCGAAACCACTATTGATGAGGGCTTCACTGCTGAAATTCAGCAAGAAGTCGATGCTTTTTTGGACCAGCCTGAAGGAGAGGCTGAGATGATTAACTTGAAGGGCGCTGCTGAAGAGACGAGGGATCAGAACGCTGAAGTCCCTCTGTCCTCCATTCCTTCATATCATACCTTTAGGTCTGAAGACATGGGATTCCACATCCCCTTCATCAATGTTTCGGGCAGTGTCCGGGAAATAATTTGGGGCCGCCGAGAAGAAGCTGCGGCCTTCTTCGGCGACTTTGCTGGCATGTCCGAAGTGGAACGGGCAAGGGAGTGGTCGCTCAATGCTACTGCTGGAATGGGGGAGTCCAGCAGAAGGATCCCTGACCCTGCAGTAGAAAACCAACGACTGCTAATGCAGGTACTTGCTCATTTTTATTTATTTCTTGCGACTTCAGTTAAGTTTTTTTTTTTAAACTGACTTGTGCCCTGGTTGCCAGGTCGTGCACAATCAGACTCTTACTGTAGAGCTGATAGACAATCTCCAGAACAAGCTGGAGATTGCCCAAGTTGAGGCAACGCTGGCCGAGATGAAAGTCAAGGTTGCCGAGGAGAAGCAAGCCGAGGCCCAGAGATACGAGAAGCAAGCTGCCGAGGCTCTCAAAGACTTCTGCAAGGCCATGTAGAATGAAATCTTCCCCACTCTGCTTGAAGGGGAGAAGCTCATCAATGAATACGGGGCCATTGACATCCCCGGCTTTAGGGTTGCGGTTGAGCGCCGAATTGCTGAGGAGGTCAACACAAGGGTGACCCTTCAGACCCAAGAGCTGCAGTCAAGGGTAGAGGTCCTGGAGGCCAAGGAGAATACTGCCGAAGAGGCAATTAGGGCCAAGGATGATCAGATCTCTCAGGCCAATGCTGCCGCTGAGGCCCAAAATCAGAAGCTTCAAGATCTGGAGAATCGGCTGAAGGCTAAAGAGGATGATCTGACCCAGGCTGACATTACAATTGGCTTAGTTCGGGACCAGCTGAACAACACCAATGATGCTGCCAACAGAGTTCAGCTGGAACTGGACGAGGCCAAGCAGAAACTGGCGGATCAGTAGGAGGCTTCTTAGAAAAGCATGGAGGAAGCCCAAAAGAAGTTGGCCAATGCCGAGGCTCAGCTCGCTGAGAGGGTGTACACCGCGGCTCAGTACTCGAAGGCTTTCAACAACGGGTACAAGGTGGCCCGAAGACTGGCCCTTCATGCAGCTCCTGAGCTGGACTGGTACCAATGTGAAATTTGGGCTGAAGACCCCAAAGATCCTCATATGGAGTTCGCCAGCCAGGCTGAGATAGATCTGGAGATTCGTCTCCAAGATGAGGAAATGGAGGATGCTGAAGTTGAGAACAAAGAGAACGAAACTCAAGCTCAAGTTCAGCCCGCTTCTTCAGCAGCCGGAACTGATGCCACCTTGGAGCCCAGCGTTGCTGGGAGGCCTGATCCTTCAGCTGAAGCCTAGGGACTCGGGCAGTCGTCTTCAGAATCTTGTGGATCAACTTGTGCTTAACTTCCGAATTGCCGCTTCTGAATTTTTTGCCTCTGTTTTGCTTCAGCTTGCCTTGGTGTACAAACATTTTAGTTTTTTGCCTTGTACGTACTTCGACAGCTGTAATTTTCCGCTTGTGGGCGGCTGCCAATATTTATTTTTATGTTGTGGAACACTTAACTTTATCCGAGCTTTTTACTCGTGCTATGAATTTGCTGTTTTTCTTCTTGCTGCTTTGCCTTGAACTTGCGCATTAATCTGATGAATTTCTGAAAAATTTGCTAAGAAAAGGACCTGCTTTAGAAGTTTTTAGCTGCTGACAATTTGCACTTGTAGTGCCTGTTGCCCCCCAGAATTCTGAAGATTAATGTTCGGATTTCTGAGGCGATTGCCTGTCTTTCTAGATTTTAGACGAAGCTTTTTTGTATTAAATAAATTTTTGATTGTTATGCGATTATTCTTGGCTTTCTGTCTATCTGAAAGAATGGATATCTGAGACACAAGGCCAACTTAAGGCAATGTCCCAAACAATGACCCTATGGGATATAGGGCCTAGTGACAGCAATATCCCAAATTCGTCCATGGACTCATTGCCTTGGAGAACAAGTCTTACTGAAGTTTTCATTTCAGCTGAAAGACCAATGTTCTATAAAAGACGAGTTTTTCAGCAACCTGAAACCCGGTGCCTTAAAGGCGAAGGCTTCAGACAGGGATGAAGAAAACCCTTAACAGAGTAGATAGAATAAAGAAAATTGAAAGAATAAAAATTTACAAATATTTGGAGAAATGGTGGCTCTGAGGCCTCTCATTAATAATTTCAAAATGTACTTACAAAGATTGTTCTGCCCCGAGGGATCTACACATGATATTTCTTAAGTACATCAGCATTCCAGTGATTTTTCAGCTTAGTTCCATCCAACTGCAGAAGTCGGTATGTCCCAGGCTGAAGCTCATCATAAATCTCGTAAGGTCCCTCCCAAGTGGCTGAGAGTTTCCCATGGACTCGGCTTTTCCGAACTGCTGCAGCACTCCGAAGGACAAGGTGTCCAATTCTGAGAGGCCTTGCATGGACCCTTCGGTTATAAAATTTGTTAATTCTCTGCTTGTATGCAGCCATTCTATCTCTGGCTGAGTCTCTTACTTCGTCAAGGAAATCAAGAGATTCCTTCATAAGCTGCTCATTCTCAGCCGAGAAGTGGTGCACTCGTAGACTTTCAAAATCGATTTCCACTGGAAGAACGGCCTCGGCACCATACACCAACTCAAAAGGTGAGTGGCCCGTTGCCTCCTTTTTAGTTGTCCGAAGGGACTAGAGAGTTCCAGGAAGTTCCTCCAGCCATTTGGACTTTTGATCCTCAACCCTTTTCTTGAGGGCATTAAGAATCTGCTTATTTGCAGCTTCGGCTTGTCCATTACTTTGCGGATGGCACACTGCTGAATATACCAATTTGATGCCGAATTGATCTGTATACCATTTTAACGGCAGATTGTCGAATTGCCTTCAATGATCAAAGACAAATACTTTAGGGATGCCGAAACGAGTAATAATGTTCTACCAGATGAATTTTTTGACAGTTTGCTCTGTAATGTTCGAGGTTGCCTCGGCCTCGATCCATTTGTTGAAATAGTCTATGCTGACTATCAGCCATTTTTTCTGATATGGAGCATCCGGAAAGGGACCCAGGATATCCAGCCCCCACTTGGCAAATGGAAGCGGATTCAAGACTGATCGGAGCTCCTGGGCCGGCTGATGGATGACCGGTGCAAATTTTTGACATTTTTCGCATTTTCTGACCAGCTCCTTAGCATCTGAGATCATGGTGGGCCAATAGTACCCTGATCTTAAAGCTTTATGGGCTAATGTCCTTCCCCCAATGTGATTTCCACAAATGCCGAGATGGATTTCCCGAAGGATATAATCAGCGTTTGTTGGACCCCCACATTTCAGCAATGGGGCTGAGAAGGATTTTTTCAACAGCTCTCCATTGAAAACAATGAACTTGGAATTGGTTCGCTTCAGCTTGGAGGCTAAGGTTTTGTCTTCGGGAATTTCTCCCCGAAGCTTGAAAGCTAGGATGGGACCCATCCAACTGGGTTCCTGGTCGACGCAACACACTTCAGGTGCTTCGTCAACACTTCTTTCGCGGCGCACCTCCACATAAACGGATCGGTTCAACTCAATAAGAGTTGAACTAGCAAGCTTGGAGAGTGCGTCGGCTTGGGCATTCTGACCCCTTGGGATCAGCTGAAATTCAAAGGTTCTCAGCTTTGCAATAACTGGTTTGATCTTGGCGAGGTAAGCTATATTAGAGGGCTCTTTGGCGAGGTAAACTAGTTGAGAATCTGTCTTCAAACAGACATGCTCGGCTTCCAGAGAGATGCACAGTTCTAGGCCAGCAATTGCTGCCTCGTACTCGGCTTCGTTGTTCGAAGCTTTGAAAGAAAATTTGAGTGCATACTCAAAGGATTTGCCTTCGGGAGAGGTTATCACTACCCCTGCCCCCGAACCATTTACGGTGGAGGATCCATCCGTAAAAACGATCCAGATTTTCTTTTCTTCATTTAGCGTTTCTTGGTACGAGCATTCGACCAGGAAGTCCGCTAGAGCCTGAGCCTTGATGGCTGCTCTCGGCTGGTAGCTGATGCTGAACTCGGTGAGCTCGAAAGCCCACTTGGCCAACCTACCAGATTTTTCAACTTTGCCGAGGACTTTTTCCAGCGGCTGATCAGTTAAGACCACTATTTGATGGCAATCAAAATAGGGCCTCAGCTTCCGATCAGCTACCACTACTGCAAATGCAACTTTCTCGAGTAGGGAGTAGCAGGTCTCGGCATCCGTTAGAGTGTGACTGACGAAGTAGATCGACTGCTGAATTTTATTTTCTTCCCTCAACAGCACTGCACTGATGGTGGCAGGGCTAACAGCCACGTACAAGTACAGAGATTCTCCTTCCACCGGGCTAACCAGCGTTGGGAGTTGAATCTGTTGAAGGCTTGAAGGCAATCTTCTACCGGGCTAACCACGTACAAGCCAGATGCTCTCGAAGCTGCTTGAAGGCTTCTCTTTGCTCGTCTTCCCAGATGAACTCTTTTGTTTTGGGGAGTTTTAGGGCTTTGAAGAAAGGTAACCCCTTATCCGAGGCTCTAGAGATGAACCTTGAGAGGGCTGCCATTCTTCCGGTGAGCCGCTGAACATACCTCTTTGTTTTCGGCTCAGGGAGATCGGGCGCTGTTTGCACCTTTGCGGGATTGGCATCAATCCCTCTTTTGCTGACCATGAAGCCAAGAAATTTTCCAGACTTCACGCCGAAGACACACTTCTTCGGATTCAGCTTTATTTGGTGCTTTCTTAAGGTGGCGAAGGTTTCAGCCAGGTCCTTAACATGATCTTCATCCTTTTTGCTTTTGACGATAGAATCGTCAACATAGACTTCCATGTTGCGGCCTTTTTGATCGGCGAAAACCTGATCCACTAGCCTTTGGTAAGTTGCCCCCGCATTTTTCAATCCGAAGGGCATCATTTTGTAATTATACACCCCGGCGTTCGTGACGAATGCCGTCTTTGCTCGGTCGTCGGGGCGCATGAAGATCTGATGGTACCCTGAGAATGCGTCCATGAAACTAAGCAAGGCATGGCCACTTGTCGAGTCGACTAGCTGATCGATCCTCGGCAAGGGGTAAAAGTCCTTCGGACAAGCCTTATTTAGGTCTGTGAAGTCAATGCACATTCTCCAAGTGCCATTTGCCTTCTGAACCATCACCACATTAGCCAGTCATTCTGGGTACTGACAGGGTTCGATGGAGCCTGCATCCAGCAACTTTTTGACTTTGGCTGCGATGTCTCGGTTCTTGCTTGCGGAGTAATTTCGCTTCTTTTGCTTAACTGGCCGACATGTGGGGTCGACATTAAGCTTGTGAGAGATGAGGTCTGGACTTATCCCGGGCATATCAGCTGCCGAGAAAGCAAATACATCTCGGTAGTCCCTAAAGAGCTGGATGAGTTCAACGCGGACATTTGGATCAAGGTCCATTCCGATTGTAACACATTTTTCAGTGTCTCCTTCGGTCAACTCGACCGTTTCAGTCTGCTGATCCAGCTCCATGGATTTGGGGCCGGATTCTTCATCATCTGGCCTGCTGTCAATGTCAGCAGGCGTCCCAGACTTTTTCTTCGGCTGGCTCTCTGAGTCGCTCGGCTCAGATGAAGAACCAGCTTTTTCTTTCTCTGACCGTTTTTCTTTGGCCAGTGAACCTTGGGCCGAAGCACTTAGGCCTTTCGGCTTCTTCGAACTTGGCTCTTTTTCTTTCTCCTCCTCATCCTCATCGTTGTCGTCTTTCGAACGACTAGTGGATGGCTTGAGGTAGTTGCACCTTCGGGCCTCCTTTTGGCTGCCCTCAATTCTTTCGGGGTAGCCAGCATCCGAAACATATATCATCATTTGATGGTATGTTGAAACTACCCCTTGAATTTCGTGAATCATAGGTCTCCCCATGATCACGTTGTACACTGAAGGAGCATCAATGACCAAAAATTCAGTCATGACGTTCCTGGCTGCTTTAGCGCGGCCGATGGTGACAGGAAGAAGGACCTTCCCATCAGGATAAGTTGAAGCTCCGTTGAATCCAGAAACCGGGTAGGGTACTGGCGTTAGGTGTTTGGGCTTCAGCTTGATTTGGTTGTAGGCCTTTCGGAACAAAATGTTTGCTCCGCTGCCTCTATCCACGAGAGTCCTGGACACATCGTGGTTGGCAATTGTAGCAACAATCACCAAGGGATCCTCATGAGGGAATGTCACCCCCCGGCAGTCGGCGGCTGAGAACGTCATGTTCGGCGCCGGGGACTGAGGAGGTTGGACATCAGCATTTTTCACCTGGTGGGTCAGAGCCCTAAGGCGACGCTTATACTCCCTTCGAGAACACGTCCCCCCGATATAACATGTATCGGGGCGAATTTTTCCTCCGAAGTCTTGTTGTTCTTCCGGGGGAAGTCCAGCTCTTGCCGAGAGTCTTTCTCAGACTTCTCAGCCTCTTTTTTCTCGCGGTGATCCGCGATATATTTTTTCAAGTATACCTTCCGGACCATATCCTCGATTTGGTCCTTCAGCTGGATACATTCTTCAGTGCTGTGTCCTGGTGACTCATGGAACTCACACCAAAGATTTTTATTTTTCTGCTGATACCACTAGGGAAGGGGTCTCGGCTTTCAGTAACTCTGCTCTCCCTTCGTCACGCTGTAGATCTTGGCGCGTGGGAGGGCGAGCGGAGTGTAGGATTCATATTTGCCTAGATAAGGTGCAGATTTCTCCTTCTTCGGCTCGTTGGTCGAAGCTTGCTCTGAGGCTTTCGCCTTTCCTTTCGACTTCTGGCCTTAGCCTTCATTCGGTTGTAGTTTTTGTTTCCCGCCCCCAGTTTGAGGTTGGGTTTTTGTTTTGTTTCATTCCTCGGCTCGGATGAATTTGTCCGAAGCATTGAGAGCTTCCTCCAAGGTCTGGGGTGAATTCATGACCATGAAGTCAGAGAACGGACCAGTTCGAAGGCCGTGCTGAAGAGCGAAAACGGTCAGCCCTTGATCCAGCCGAGAAATACTGGATGACTCATTACTGAAACGAGTCAGATAGTCCCGGAGGCTTTCGGCCTCACCTTGCTGAAGGCCCATGAGCTCTGCAGTTGTTTTCTCTCGGCGGTTTGCCGTGGAAAACTTGCTTTTGAATTTGGCGGACAATTCGTCCCACCCGGTTATGGAACCCTCCTTTACTCTCTTGGAGATCCACGCTTGCGCGACCCCCTTGAGAGTGGTAGGAAAGTATTTGCACCAGGTCGCTTCAGACCTGGGGCACAAATGCATATGCCCCTCATAGGAGGCAATATGGTCCTTCGGATCCGAAGTCCCATCATAAGTAATGTGCGACGGGATTTTAACCGTCGGTACATGCTCTTCCAGGATCCATTGCTCGAATGGAGAACTGGTTGGAAGCATCACAGCTTTGCCCTTTCTTCTAGCCGAAGGAACCGCTCTCCGTCCTCTCAGAGAGGTAGAAGTGGTTTTCGTTCCTTGGTTAGAAGGTTGAGGCTCATTCCCCGGAAATGAGAGGCGGCTGTGCACACTCTGTTCCCTGCGGCCGAGGCGCTCGTGAACGCTTCGGCGAATAGTATCCGGACGAGAGGCTGAACTACTACTTTTATGAGTTTTGCTGAAGGTGAGCTGAGTAGAAGGCTCCTTGAAGAAATGCGAGTTCCTTTGTCTTTCTCGCTCGGTTCTCCAAGTATCCTCTTCCTAATTTTCCTCCAACTCCTTGAAGGACTGGGATCTCTCCCCCTCTTGTCCGGTCTTCCTCCGCTGATGCCTGGTTTGCGGAGGTGACCGGTCACGAGGTGGTAGCATCATGCCGGCCTTCATGGCCTCCATGAAAACCGCCACTGCTCGCGTAATTTCCTCGGTGGAGGGTCCCGTTTGAGAGGTTCCTCTATGAGTTTGGGGGCAAGAATGAATGCTCAAAGGCGGGCTTCGAGTGTTGGAATGAGCCCTTGGGTTGGACTGAGCTGCAGCGCTGGACCGAAGAGGACTCGTCCTACACTGCGAGCGGATGGAGGGAGATTGCGACCTAATTGGCTTAAAGATTTTTTGAAAGTCTTCCCCACAGACGGCTCCAAATTATTTCGAGTAAAACAATGGGACCCTGCCGAAGGTCCTGAGAAGTGGTGAAGACTGGGCTCGGTCCGAATGATGATGGGCCGAGGGTTTCCTACACAGCAAACACACGTAAACTGGCCTCGGGGGTTGTGCCGAGGAAGGCCCCTCCGATGCCGAAGTCAGTGCGATGTGTAGAGAAATAGCTATGTAAGAGAATTAAATGCTTGAGGCTGTATGTGAATGAATGATAAATGGTGCAATTGAAGGTTTTTATACCTTAGCATAATGAGGAGAAATGGGCTTGGAGTCATATGGGCGGACCATGTTGACTGGGCCGCTAACTTGGCAGGATTGGAGACTTGGGCCTTGACCTTGGCTTGTAATTGAATCATTTATGGGTCAGGTCCAATTAGGCTTAATTGGACCCAAACACCCTCTATTATTTTTCTTTTCTTGACACACATTTGATATAAATTCTTTATCTAATTTAGAACTTCAAACCTCTTGTACTATTATCCTTCACCTTAAAGAAAAGAAGAGAGGGGAGAGAAAAGCATAAAGGTACTTTAACGAATCCCAAAACATACTTTTGGGATTCATAAAATTAGTGAATAGTTATTTTTTGATAATAAAATCCATGATAATTTTTATAAATATTGTATAAAAACTCATAAATATTTTGACATAAGTGGCGTGGCAAAAGTACGTGCATGCAGCATGCACGTGCATGCTTATGGGAAGATTGAGAGTTCTTCACTTCAATGGAACGGTCATCGGCCATCTTTTTCACTTTAATGGTCTCACTTTTAACTCTATTTAGGGTCTGTTCATATTTACTGAACTGAGCTGAACTGAACTGAATTGAACTGATTGGAGCTGAACTGAACTAATTAGAGATGAATTGAATTGAACTGAGCTGAAATGAATATTTTATGAGAGAGGGAAATTAGAAGCTGAACTAAACTGAATAGATTGGAGCTGAACTGAACTGAACTGAACTGAAATTAAGTAAATGTGAAGAGGCCCTTAGTGTTGATCTTATTGTTTTAAATGATTGGTGACGTAAATGTATGTACACTAGCACTTTAATTAGTTGATGATCACACAATAATACGAGTAACATATTAGTACAGTAGTACTTTTTATAGTTATATTAACAGTTATTAATCATTAATTAGTCACACTTTATTTCTTATTCCATTCGGACCTAAACAAACAAGAAAGGACACCACTTTTGTTTCTTAAAGTCTGATTATTAAAATGCTCCACATAAAGCACTCTTTTTTCTAATTCTATTTCTACTCAAACCCTATTTACGTAGTACATGTCACTAAATGATTAAATTAGCATGTATGTCACACTTAATTTAAAGGGAGGAAGTTTTTTTATGTTAAGTATTTATTGATTTAGATTTAAAAAAAAATGTAAAATCTTGTTTAATATATCCGTAGCTATAAATTATTAATTTTTTTTGTATGTTTTAATTATATTTGTGCTCAAGTACGTGTATTAACATCGCACAAAAAGATATGGAGTAAATGAAACAAACAAAATGAAACAGATCAAGTACTCCCTCCATCCCTAATATTTTGCCCTATTTGACTTATCATGATCTCCACCATCAAGTATTACCAAAATATACAATAAGACGAATCCAACAAGATCCCACAAAACTATATGATCTCTTATAGATTAATAAGATTTTTTTTGTCAAATATTTTAAAGTTTGACCCAAATTCTAACAACGGAGCAAAAATTTAACCACGAAGGGAGTAGTAATTTTGCCTAATGACGCACATTAGCAATAATAATTACTTGTATTGTACTGTCACACTATATTTCTTGTTCTACAACGTTGTACCAATCCAAAATTTTCAATTATTAAGGAATGAAGCAAGGGTAGCAGTTTGTCTCTGTCTATTTTCTGTTATATTTTTGTATTTTGATGATACAAGTATATCATTAAATTAATAATATGGCTTTTTAAAATGGGGATTCTTGCTTAGCCTCCTTATTAATGCCTTGCCTTGAGCAAATTGATGTATGAACAATTGAACATACGTAGTAATCGTAATAATTAAGCGATTGTAAAATATTATATATATATATATATATATATATATATATATATATATATATATATATATATATATATATATATATATATATATATATATATATATATAATTTAAGAACCATATATTATGCATGGCACTTATATAGTTATATGGTTCTTATAAAATAAAAAAGCCTTGAGCAAATTGATGTATGAACATAGGTAGTAATCCACTTATGCCATGCATAATATATGGAGTACTGACTTCTTTTTGTGAAGTAATTTAGTTGTATTGTATGTGGTCTAATACATACCTTTATTATCATTATATTTTATATTTAATATATTATTAAATAATACTATAATAACAATCATTCGGTAAAATTGCTCGCTATGAAAACTCCATTTATTAATGAATTATGTCACAAGTATATATTAGGAGCTACTAGAACAACAAATTCTGAGATATGTATAATAGGTCGATCCTGAAGGCGGTCGGGAATGGTCTTTCCGGTTGATTAATAGACCTAATGGTATGTATAATAGGTCTGAGATATGTGGTAGTTGGCTCCACTTTGTTCGTACAAGAAAATTAAAAATCGGTGATGAAGTTGAGTTTGATCGGAACCATTACTTTCAATCTACTGCACCCATTGTTGTACGTGTAGTTAGACACTAAACAAGCTTTGTGCATATATTTGCAATGAAGTTCAATCAACTTTTTCGCAAGTAAGCTCTTCCTAAACAATGCACACTCTCCTTATTTTCTTGCTATATATTATTCATATTGAAATATTCATAATGATTAGGTTAATTTTTAAATTACCATTCAAAAATGTAATCATTTTCGAACTAACCACCCGTTTAATTTTTTATTTTAAATTACCACCCTTAAATTAAATAAATGCTCATAATGTCTTATGCGTATGTGGGTAAATTCCTTAAATACAAACACGATTTGTAATTCAAGTCTCCTTTTTTTTTTTGGATCAAACAGCATTTCGAAGAAAAATGATACGATTTCTTACCAGATTTTCTTGAAGAACCTACATTACCGAATTACTTCAAATTTTTTGTGATCGAATACATAAATTCGATGTTTTTGCATCAGTTGATTGATATTGTACTGTGAAATCTATTTTTCTAGAATTAAAAACCTACGCCAATATGCTTTATAACCCCGAATTTTGCAAATTCGATTGTTGAACAAAGTTGAAGGACATTGAAGAATGTGAAGAATGTTGATGAACAATGACGCACGACTGTAGATCTTTATTTATAGAGAAATTCGTTGATTGTCGAACAAAGTTGAAGGACATTGAAGAATGTCGATGAACAATGATGAACTATGAAGAACATTGATGAACAATTTTTTTATTTTGATTTTTATAATTTAATTTTTTTTATTTAATTAAATACTGATTTTAATAAATAAATTTTGAAAATTATAAAATGATTTTTGGAAATACAATAATTAAATTTTGGGAAATAACTAAAATTAAGGTTTGACCAAGGATAAAAAAAAAATTTAAAAAGCGGCCAATGATAATTCAGTATAGTAGTGGTCATAATGAAGATGACCACAGTAGAAACATCCTTAAAAACAGCATTTGAACAATAGGCTTTGGTGCATACAGACAATAATCACTTGAATCTCTAACGCCGTTTATCATCAATCAATCTTAATCAACCACCCAGGGATGATGAGAGCAGCAGATTGGAGTTTCAAGTGTATGACATGAAAGGGCGCAATTGGACTCTAACTTGCACCACTAGGTCCGGCATATATCCTAAGCCCGTCATACCTCGTGGCTGGAGGAGGTATCAACTCTTCTCATCATCCTCCACACAAATACTCGTTTTATATATTTGAGTTTGTACAAATATTAAAATTTGGTCAAATTATATTATGAAGATCTTTGTCAAGCTTACATGTACGTTATATTTGGATGAAAACAGGTTAGTAGGAGACAATGGATTACGCGAAAATGATGAAATCAAGTTTTACAAGAATCTTGATCCTGGTTCACCTATCTTCATTCATGTGACGCCTAGAGCTCAGCAAGGGTAGGTATATGATACGAGTATGTATATATATACGGACCTATATATATACCCAAAGTCTCTATGCGGAAAAGTACATTCTCCAGTGTCTGATGATTGTTATATGAATGTTATGCCTCATCATTATTATAAGTAGCAGCTTGCATGTCTTACTATTATATCTTTAAATTATGTCTGTTTGCAGGTAGGAGGGAGTACTGAAGTTAATCAACTATCATTCCTTTGACGTCTACGGCCGCCAATGTGATCTTCAATCTTTAAGAATATTACTTGTATGCAGCTTTCCATACATTTGTGTTTAAGTGGGATAGAGTTTGGTTTAGTGAAAGCCTCAACTTGTCTAAAAGTTTATATGAGTGTAATTTAATTTGTGCTCTTGTTTAAGTTAACTGTATGATGTTAAAAGTTTGTAAAATTATTGTTGTTATATATAAGTTTCTTCTTTGTTAAAGCAAGGATTTACAACTATGTTTGCATCATTAGCCGTGCATATCCCCAACTTTATGGGATGTGCATTATCAACTAAACGCATTAGGTTTGTACAAAACTATCCGAGAATCCGAAAATTCGATCCGCAACCAATTCGAATTTTTAGATATCCGATCCGAGTTTTCATTCCGATTCGAAAAAACGGATATTGGATGTGAATTTGGATATAGATTTTCAAAATTTCAGATATCTATAAAGCCTAAATAGTGAAATATATATAAAATTTCTAAATTATTTATATAAAATAATTAACTTATTATAATATTCTAAATATATTTGATGATAATATTTATTGTAGAAGGACTACTATTTTGTTAAAATATGTTGTACAACTTAGCGATAAAAAGCGGTAAAATTAGTGAAATTTAGATAGTAATCATAATCAATTTTAGTTGATATTGGATAATGGATATTCGAAACATCTGATCCGAAAATTTTGGATATCTAAATATCAGATGTCCGAAATTTTCAAATCGGATTTGGATATCAATTTCCGGTCCGAAATCACATTTTGAATCGGAAATCCGATCCGTGAATAGGCCTAAAACGCATCCATCCATGCTCTCTCTAGCGAAATACGAAGTAATGTTTTAAAAATCACACATTAAAATATATGGCATTGGTAAGATACGAAGTTTAAGCTTCCAAGCAGTAATATGTACCCATTAAAAAAGACAATATATTTGTACCTATACATTAGTTTCTAGCAAATTTTCAATATGAAAGCAATTGTTATAGCTGAAGTGCTCTATCACAATTATAATCTAGTCATCTTATTTCCATTTCTTCAACACAAAGTATTGGGTGCGGCAAGCCGCACCTAATGTTTCGTCAGTCGAGACTCAAGAAAGTAACAGATCACCGTCATCTTCTTGTGATGAAAAACAAGTTTTCACTCGATGATAAGTTGGTGGTGGTTACGGCGAAGGAGAGCAGCGAGGTCATCCATGGCGGAAGAGAGAGAAAGCTTGAGATTCTCGAATTTTTTGAAAAATGCCCAAAAATCGAATTGGGGCTTTCTTATGTGATGTATAATTGTTGAAATTAATTCTCCCATATGATTGTATGTTGAATTGTGAGCATTTTGATAACATATGCATGTATTTTGGTTGAGAAATGAGCAAGTTATGTTATGCTCATGACCTTAGTACGAGCACTTCAATGGAGGTTCTACCATTGTTATACATATTATCAAACAAATTATACATATCTTCAAACAAGTTATACATATCATCCATTGTTTGGATGATATCCTCTATTGGCTATATGATATCATGGTTGGATGATATCCTCTATTAGCTATATGATATCGTTTATGATTGTGTCTATGATATCCTTTATTGACTGGATGATATCCTCTATTGGCTATATGATATCATGGTTGGATGATATCCTCTATTAGCTATATGATATCGTTTATGATTATGTCTATGATATCCTTTATTGGCTGGATGATATCCTCTATTGGCTATATGATATCATGGCTGGATGATATCCTCTATTGGCTATATGATATCATGGCTAGATGATATCCTCTATTGGCTATATGATATCTATATGATATCATCAAACCTTGATATCATATAGCCAATAGAAAATATCATTCAGCCAGTAGAGGATATCATCTAGCTAGTAGATTTACCATCCAGCCAATAAAGGTTACCATATAGCCAATAAAAGGATATCAGCCAACCAATAGAGGATATCATTCAACCAGTAGAATTATCACCCGGCCAATAAAGGATATCATATAGACAATAAAGGATATAATCCAGTTAGTAGAGGGTATCATCCAGCCAATAGAGGATATCATTTAGCCAGTAGAAATATCATCCAGCCCATAAAGGATATCATATAGCCAATAAAGGATATCATCCAGCCAATAGAGGATACCATCCATCCAATAGAGGATATCATCCCGCCAATTGAGGATATCAAAAATCTGCATTTTGTCAGTCCGGACTGACGAAATATCATCCAGCCCATAAAGGATATCATATAGCCAATAAATGATATCATCCAATTAGTAGAGGATATCATCCAGTCAATAGAGGATACCATCCATCCAATAGAGGATATCATCCCGCCAATTGAGGATATCAAAAATCTGCATTTTGTCAGTCCGGACTGACTAAATATTTCGTCAGTCCGGATTGACACAATACCTTCTCTTTCTTCAATGTGGTTAGAGTAGTCCCGATGAGCTTAGGTTACATTACATCTTAATAACAAACACGCTTGTAGTAAGCTTGTTCGACGACAGAAATTAAAAATGTTAGAAAGTAATTAGATGTGAAATTTAGCATAAATCTAATAGCTAGCACTATTTTTTCTTACTTGTAAGGTCACTAAGGTGTCAATTTAATTTTATATTACATCATTATAGGTAAATTTATATACAAGAATATATAAAGCCATAGGTATGTACTTATAAAAATATAATATTTTTGTAAACATCATTAATGAATGCTATGATGGATAAATAATATTTGTTATTGAACTATGTCATTGTTATATTGTTAAAAATTCTTAAGCTATGAAATTTGTTAGAATATTATTTTATAAGTGTTTATTGGGATTTTCCGCATCACCAATATTTTGTATCCTTTATTATTATCGATCTTATTTTTCTTGGATCTTATGTTTATTTGTTTTGCAACCCGAGTCATCCCAAAATACCTTGCTGCGACTTTTAGCAAAACCAATGAAGATCACAAAATTTCTTCTCTATTAAGAAGTTGTGTCTTTACATACATTGGGTGATTGTGTCTCTACATCATTTTGTTAAAAACAAAATTTCTATTTTTTTTAAAGATAAGGTATGGTTTAATAGTTTACCTTTTTCAAAAGGGAGTTGTTAAATAACGCCCACATTCTTATCAAAATCGCCCACAAATTAGGAATGAATTTACGTTCTTACCCATACTCAAAATCCTAAACTCTTTCTCTCTTTCACTCTCTAACATCACCTCTTTCTCTTTCCTCACTTAAAACCTCTCAAGAAAACTTAAAATCACCACCACCACCAACCAACACCACCATTGCCGCCGCTACCGCCGCAAAACAACATTCACCACCTTAAATCACCACCACCACCGCACATTGCAACCACCACCACAAGGTCCACCACTTCAATATCACCACCACCACCGCCCATAACTGCCGAGAATGCCACGGTCGAGGAACGCAGCACGCGCGAGGGAGGAGGACGCAGCCCAGGCGGAGCGGGTATATTTTTTTTCGCCGGAAAATTACTCAAACCGCCCTGTCTGTGCGATTCAACCGTGGTACAACCGCCCAAGTTAGACGATTTGACCATGGTCAAAACGCCCAGGATATACGGTTTGACCATGGTTCAATCGTATAGTTTGGGCGGTTGTACCACGGTTCAATCGTATAGTTTGGGTGGTCAAACCGTATTTTCTGGGCGGTTTGTCTACGGTAAAACCGTATTGTCTGGGCGGTTTGTCTACGGTAAAACCGTATTGTCTGGGCGGTTTGACCGTAATTAAACCGTCTTACTTGGGCGATTTACGTAATTAAAAAAAATTAATTTAATTATATATTTGTTTATTTTAAGTGCATATTAATTAGAAATATGTTTAGGAAATAAAATTATGTAATTGTTTATTTTAAGTGAATGTTAATTAGAAATATGTTTAAGAAATTAAGTAATATAATTGTTTATTTTAAGTGAATACTAATTAGATTTATGTGTAGGAAATAAAATTACGTAATTGTTTATTATTAGTGAATATTAATTAGATTTATGTTTAGGAAAATAAAATAATGTAATTGTTTATTGGTAGTGAATATTAATTAGATTTATGTTTAGGAAAATAAAATAATGTAATTGTTTATTTTAAGTGATTATAAATTAGATTTATGTTTAGGAAAATAAAATAATGTAATTTTTTATTATTAGTGAATATTAATTAGATTTATAGAATTGAGTATTAATTATTTGTATTACATTTTTTTATTAAATAATAGCCACAAACCGTTAGAAGGCTAAATATCGAGTTCACACGTGTCGAAGGATCGGGTCCTCGACATACTCGATCTCGTGGTGTTGATGCTTCTGTTAGGAGGGAGAGGGCAGCTTCTCGCACGGCGGATGATGTCCTGGGTTGGCCTTCGGATGCTCAGCACGAGCTAGATCAGGTCATGGATGATTATGATTCCGATCATCATGACACGGAGGATGCCACGACTTTCGAGAGTGGGCGAGGAGGATTTGAGCACGGGGAGTTGTCGTTTGGGATTTTCGTGAGGAAAGGTAGAGGAGGGAGGTTTGTGGGTTCTACGACTACGACTTCGAGCAAAGGCCGTACTCGTAGGTCTCGTGGTTCTCGAGACTCAGATACGTCTTGGCTTGTTCACGAGGCGATGCCAGGTGGTCCAGCTGATGGCAGTCTTATCCCTAGCTATGCAGCTCACGTTGCTTCTCGTGTTTGGGTCGGGGATGATCGTGATCCGTTGAGGTGCCACAGTAGGATTTAGTGGTGTAGGTCGTTGCAGGAATGGGAGACAGAGCTGAGTGCGGATTTACGTGCACGCCTTAGTGTCACTGGACTACATATGCAAAGTTCTATCACTAATTTGTAGCTAAAGTATGTCATGTTGCTATCCGACCTACATATCGTTGATCCCAGTCTTGCACACTAAAATCGCGCACGTCGTACCAAAAACCTGCTACAGGAGGGACTGGAAAATTAGGTGACATGTCCAATCGAACATAGTGATAGTTGCCACTGTGAGGAGTGCAAACTCCCTATATGGGCCCGTGGCAGTGGACGAGGCACTCCATGGTAGCACAGTGATGCATGGATACACACCTATTCCATCTACGGCAGCACCGAAAAGCATAATGGCAGTGTTGAATAGGTTAGCGATCGGAAACAAGTCCTGAAACACTACCATCCAATGTTCACTTGTGCATCTCCCACCAGTCCATCTGATACGACGAACCTCGTTCTCCAGTTGATCAGCATAAATTTGAGAGTAAAGGTTAGGATGCGCGGCAACCTCGTTTGCAACCATAGTCCTGGCCAACATCCACTGCTCCTGGTCCCCCAAAAAGAAATCTGCAAAACATCAAAATCCGCAATTTCCGTCACCTATCGGGTCAAGCCAACCTTCCAAAAACGGCAACATGAATTTTGGAAAATGATCGACGTATAAAAAATCATCGATGTTCATCTGACTACCTGTAATAATCACCGGGAAAGTATTTTAGCATTATAAAAACCCGACAACGTCCGCACTAATTAAATCCCAAAAGAATTAATTAAATGTAAAACATATTAACAACAACAACAATAATAATGATAATAGCAAGTAACAACAACAACAACAACAACAACAACAACAACAACAACAACAACAACAACAACAACAACAACAACAACAACAACAACAACAACAACAACAACAACAACAATAATAATAATAATAATAATAGCAAGTAACAACAATAACAATAACAATAACAATAACAATAACAATAACAATAACAATAACAATAATAATAATAATAAAGCATATACCAGAAGGCGTTTCCATGTTTACTGATGATTGTGATCGACCACGTCCGGAGCTAGATGTAGAAGTAGCACGACCCCTACTTCGGCCGCGACCTCGCCAACGACCACGACTACGACCGCCCGGATATGCTCGAAGCCACTTGGATCACGCCTGGTAGATGAGGACCACTGTTGGCCTTGTGGTCGACCCCTGGTTGTCTCATTTATCTCGGGCTCTTCATAATCTACATCTTCAGGGTAAAACTCCGCAAACAACACTCGGTTCACACTTCGCACAAAACTGGCATCACGAAGTAGTACCTCGTCAACCAGGGATCTAAACTGCGTCGTGTCCTGTTCCAACTCATCCTCAAAGATAGGAATGTCAACACCGTCTCCAATGACTAGGGTTTTCCAAAAAGGATGGACCTGATCCAAATACAACTCCGTACCACCCTGAATTGAGGTGTGTATAGTAAAAGCGCGTGGGAGTCCGTGTGTCATCAACATCGCACAACCACAACGCTCGTACACATCATCAGATAACTCTCTCATCCTGTTCACCTCCTGCTTAAGAATTTTGAGAGCATGGAAGGAAACATAGCCACTGAGATTGTGCAAGGGCATTCCCCTGTACTCCACTCCAATTCGTCGTCTGGAGTCCTCCAAATGATGACGAATTTGAATAAGCAAACCCTCAGTGGCGCGGTGTACACGGTTGAAGATAGAATCCATTGACCCTTTGGAGCTTCCGAGCCACTGTTTAAGCACAGAATGTTGACTCTCCACTCTACACGCGTTCACGTTGCCAAAGTGCAGCACCTTATTTGTCCAAGCCGGAATAAACTTGTTCTTGTGCACAAGCCAAGTTTTTTTCACATAATCCACAATGGTATGCCTTGACCTTCCCCAAGTATCCTTCATTTGTTGCAACTCAAATTCATATTCATCCTCAGTTGTCGCATTCATGATTTTTGACCACCTCCCATTCCTAAATTTCTCGGCAGTCACCATGTCTTTCTTACACAAATGGTATACCTTGGCCAACACATCTTTGTTGATGTGCCACCTACATAGCAAGTGAGCTGTGTTTGGGAATATCTCTTTCACCGCCTTCATAAGTCCCAACTCTCGATCAGTTAGTATCACCTTAGGAGTCACTTCAAAACCTATATACAACTTCAATTTCTCCAAGACCTACTTGTAACTCTCATAGGACTCTGTCTTCATTAAAGCATACGCGATCAAAAAGTTTTGATTTGTCGGTGTGATCCCAACAATCTCGAAAAACGGCATGTTGTATATGTTTGTCTTGTAAGTGGAATCCATCCCTATGACATGTGGATATGTTCGTAACATATTCGCCATCTCTGGATGTGCCATAAAGGCGTGGATGACAACACGTGTGTCGGGGTCAGCAGCTACCCAACTAACGTATTTGCGCTCATTGGCCAAGTGAAGGAACTGGTTGACGACATCTCTCCCTTCACTAGCATCAACCCTAACACGACTTCTGAAATTGTAGATGTGTCTCATGTTAGGGTTCTCAGTGGGAAACGCATCTTTCACTGCCGCCATTATGTGACTAGGTTTAGCACATGCTGAACTCATTTGACTAACCAATTGCTTCACAGCCGGACTTAGACCACTTACTTGCCGATGACCCTCTCGATATACCATCATTGGGTGGTTATGCAAGCCATGCAAACCTGATGAAGGAATGATTTTCCACCCTTGATCGTCCACCATACATGTGACCTTGATACGAAATGGACACTTAACACCCTTTCTTTTCGTGTTTTTCCGTACAACATTCTCCATATCTCTATCTTCGGCTGTGTTTCTATGGCCACGATCGCACTTAAGATACTTGACCGGTCGACCATCTCGTTGTTTCTTATACGAAGACTTTGTAAGGAAAAATCCGTAACGTATGGAAATGTTTTGTGCCCATTCAAATGCTTCTTCAAAAGTCGGGAAGATAATTGACGTTATAAAATATGAACTGTAGTCGATGCCATCGCCACCATAATCCGGCAGTGATGCCTATTAAACATCCCAACAAAATATTTTTAAAATAATAATCAAAATAATAATAATCATAATCATAGTTATAGTAATAATAATAACAACAAGAACAATAATAATAATAATAATAATAATAATAATAATAATAATAATAATAATAATAATAATAATAACAATGAAATAATAATAATAATAATAATAATAATAATAATAATAATAATAACAATAACAATTAAATAATAATAATAAAAAAAATATTAATAAAAAAAATAAATAAACCGGGCAAACCGGGCGGTTAAACCGTGGTAAAACCGTGCAATCCGGGCGGTCCAACCACGGTCAAACCATGTAGTCCAGGCGGTCCAACCACGGTCAAACCGCCCAGATTGCACGGTTTTACCACGGTTTAACCGCCCGATTTGACCACGGTGGACCTTTTTTTTGGGCGGTTTGAGTTCCGGCGAAAATAAATTACCTTGCGAAGTGGATCCGGCGGAGTACACGGCCTGCCGCTATCACTGTCCGTCATGTTGGCGGTGGTGGCGACGGTGCAATGGTGGTGACGGGCGGTGGTGGTTGTGTTAGGAGAGAGAGGAAGAAAAGGGTAATGTTGGAAGTTTACATAAAAATGTGGGCGATTTCGATAAAAATGTGGGCGTTGTTTAGCATTTCATTTTTTAAAAAAGAAAAAGGTCTCTTGCAGCCATGGCCCCAGTGGGACAAAGGAGAATCTAGTCATAACAGGAGTTTGGTTAGTTATTGTTTGACTAAATTTCATAAGTGCTGCAAATTTGCAATCATTATTAAAACTGAAATGTTGTTTTTTTAAGAATAACAAAATGAAAACCTAAGTGAATCACAAATGTTTGAAAAGATTCTTATCCAATCAGAAATTTAAATTTGCACCTTTTAGAAGAAAAGTGTTAACATCCTAAACTTCTTTCTCCCCCAATAATGTAATACAAAGCGATAATAAAGCTTAATAATATTCGTACTTTCTAATTATGTATACCTTAAAATTAAAAAAACGAGGGTTGAATATGAGGATAATATCTATAGTGAAAATGATACATGCAGAAGCATGGCCCTCTGATGATCTCTTGTTTTTTTAAAAAAACAAGCCCTCTTTTTACGTTTAACAATTGAACTACATAATTCAGCCTAATAATGTGATCCTTTATTGACTTTAATTTGCACAAATTAATGATTGATAGGTGATGATTTTAAGCTTGATCAAATTTATTGCTCATTGCTGCAAATTTTTTCGTGCTTATACTTGTGCCCTGAACAAGCTAGATCTTGTTTTCGTCACAAAAAATCCTAATGCTTGCGCATGCTCAACTAGCTTGAAGTATTTGAATTAGTAAATGTGATTAGAATGTCTTAAAAAAAATTTAAAAAAAAAAAATCGAACATTTATTTCATTTAAGTAAATATATAAAGACACAACATATGGGCTTACATAGGCGTCTTAGATGATGTCTATCAAATGATGCGAACAACCCAACTGAACTTAGCTAGTTTTGATGCCACTTTGTGATTTCCAATAGAGGAGAGACAAAGAATACAAGTCTACTAACAAAACCTAGCATCATTGTTTCATCCTAAAACAAATAAGTAATTTGAGGAGTAAACTTAGCTTCTTGGATTATAAAATGAAAGCTCTTTATTTTACCTTTTAATACACGACACATAATATATATTACTATCACACTTTCACTTATCTATGACGCAATTAATGAAATTTTGATTTTTACCACCTCCAAAAAACCACTTAATTGCTTTTACCACCTCTATAAAAAAAAGTTTTATTTTACCACCACATAAAAAAATGAAAATTGGCTTTTATCAGCAATCATCGCCAACTAACGGATTCCATTCATAAATCCGTTAGTGGGACCTACCATATCCACGTGTCACTATTATTATTATTGCACGAGATAAATAATTCTGATTGAGTTGTATTATTCAGAATTAATATTTTCATGCGTGCCTAAAAACAAAGGTCTTCATGTCACCCCGGCCCACCACATAAGCATATAGTACAACACTTATCTTAGTAATATGAACGCATTAACATAATCAACATCATATCCAGGGTTTTCAGTTTTTGTCCTTTTGGGATAATATTTCTATAAATAGATAGGTCGAAAAATATTGTATGTACTAGCTAGAACCACTACTTGACATATTTAATCAGTCATTTATTAAAACCAGTGACTACTACTGCTGCTACTACTACCGTTACTACTCACTACTACTACCGTTACTACTCACTATTACTACTACTACTACTACCAGTCACTACTACTACTACTACTCACTACTAACTACTCAATACTACTACTACTACTACTACCACTGCAAACTTTGACAAATGATGGTTTAGAGGCTGTATATATACATAGAAGAATCGAACGAAGCAATTCAAACAATGCAAGAACAAGCAACAATAACATACAAGATATCGTTACATAATTAACTAGCATTAGCTAAGTTAGTATACTCTTTCTATAGTGATTTACAGTCGTGTTGTACGTATACACGGAGCTGTTCTTAAGAGAAAGAATGAAGCTACTTTTCACCAAAAGGCTAACTCCAACTGATGTTCGTGTTAGACTGTCATGGCCATGTGAACACTTGGATCTCTTACGCCGTTTATCATCAATCAATCTTAATAAGCCACCCAGGGATGATGAGAGCACCAAATTAGAATTTCAAGTGTATGACATGGAAGGGCGCAATTGGACTCTAACTTGCACCACTAGGTCCGGCATATATCCTAAGCCTGTCATATCTCGTGGCTGGAGGAGGTATCAACTCTTCTCATCATCCTCTACACAACAAATACTCCTATTATATATATTTGAGTTTGTACAAATATTAAAATTTGGTCAAATTATATTATGAAGATCTTTGTCAAGCTTACATGTACATTATATTTGGATGAAAACAGGTTAGTAGAAGACAATGGATTACGCGAAAATGATGAAATCAAGTTTTACAAGAATCTCGATCCTGGTTCGCCTATCTTCATTCATGTGACGCCTAGAGCTCAGCAAGGGTAGGTATATGATACGAGTATGTATATATATATGGACCTATATATGTACCTAGAGATGGCAACGGGTCGGATCTGAACCGGATCCGACTGGATCCAGATCCAGATCCGTTTTTGTACCCGGGATCCAGATCCGATCCGGATCCGCTGGGTATGAAAAAGAGGGATCCATATCCATATCCGTTGGATCCTACGGATCCGGGTCCAAAACGGATCTTAAACGGATCTTTCCCATTTCACCTATTTTAAATACCAAACTAAGTGTTTTTTAAAAAATGTAACACTAAGTTAAAGTATCACTAAACCACAAGTTATAGTAAAAAATTACACTAAGATTAAGTCATTAAGTTACATATTAAAATGAAAAAAAAAAAAAAAAAAAAAACGAAAAAAAAAACATGCAAAATGTAACTCCGTAAAAGTCAGTAGCACTAAAGGAGTAATGGGAATAGCAAATAGTATGAGCCTAAGTTAAAAAATATAATAATTAAAAAAAAAACGGGTAAACGGATATGGATACGGGTATTTTAGTTAGACCCGTATCCAGATCCGTTTTTATAGCACAGGATCCGGATCCGACCCGGATCCGTCGGGTCCAAAATTTTAAGATCCATATCCGTGAAAACGAATATGGATCCACGGATCCGGGTCGGATACGGATCCATTGCCATCCCTATATGTACCCAAAGTCTCTATGCGGAAAAGTACATTCTCCAGTGTCTGATGATTGTTATATGAATGTTATGCCTCATCATTATTATCTGTAGCAGCGTGCATGTGTTAAAATTACATCTTCAAATTTTGTCTGTTTGCAGGTAGGAGGGAGTACTGAAGTTAATCAACTATCGTCTATCGATCCACTTGAACGAGGCTCTGTGTAATATGAAGCATTAGTATCAATACTTTAATTTTATCATTCCTTTGACGTCTACGGCCGCCTATGTGATCTTCAATCTTTAAGAATATTACTTGTATGCAGCTTTTCATACATTTGTGTTTCAGTGGGATCGAGTTTGGTTTAGTGAAAGCCTCAACTTGTCTAAAAGTTTCATAATTTGTGCTCTTGTTTAAGTTTAGTGTATGATGTTAAAAGTTTGTAAAATTATTGTTGTTATATATAAGTTTCTTCTTTGTTAAAGCAAGGATTTACAACTATGTTTGCATCATTAGCCGTGCATATCCCCAACTTTATGGGATGTGCATTATCAACTTAACGTATTAGGCCTGTACAAAACTATCTGAGAATGCGAAAACCTGATAATTCGACCCGCAACAGATCCGAGTTTTCATTTCGAATAAGATATTCGATTCGAAAAAGCGGATATTGGTGCGGATTTTGATATTGATTTTCAAAATTTCGGATATCCGATATTCGAAATATATAAAGTCTAAAATAGTGAAATATATATAAAATTTCTAAATTGTTCATATAAAATTATTAACTTATTATAATATTCTAAATATATTTGATAATAATATTTATTGCAGAAGGACTACTATTTTGTTAAAATATGTTGTACAACTTAGCGATAAAAAGCGGTAAAATTAGTGAAAGTTAGAGAGTAATCATAATCAATTTTAGTTGATATTGGATAATGGATATTCGAAGCATTCGATTTGAAAATTTTGAATATATCGAATATCCGAAAATTTTCAAATCGAATTTGGATATCAATTTCTGATATCTGAGTATTCGGATATCCGATCCGAAATCACATTTTGGATCGGAATACCCAATCCGTGAATAGGCCTAAAACGCATCCATCCATGCTCTCTCTAGGGAAATAATGTTTTAAAAATCACACATCAAAATATATGGCATTGGTAAGATACGAAGTTTAAGCTTCCAAGCAGTAATATGTACCCATTAAAAAAGACAATATATTTGCACCTATACATACATTAGTTTCTAGCAAATTTTCAATATGAAAGCAATTGTTAATAGCTGAAATGCTCTATCACAATTATAATCTAGCTAGTCATCTTGTTTCCATTTCTTCAATGTGGTTAAAGTAGTCCCGACGAGCTTAGGTTACATTACATCTTAATAACAAACACGCTTGTAGTAAGCTTGTTCTACGACGAAAATTAAAAATGTCAGAAAGTACTTGGTATAAATTAGGATGTGAAATTTAGCATAAATCTAATAGCTAGCACTATTTTTTCTTACTGATAAGGTCACTAAAGTGTCAATTTAATTTTATATTACATCATTATAGGTAAATTTATATACAAGAATATATAAAGCCATAGGTATATACTTATAAAAATAATATTTTTGTAAACATCATAAATGAATGTTATGATGGAATAATCAGATGGATAAATAATATTTGTTATTGAACTATGTCATTGTTATATACTTATATTGTTAAAAATTCTTAAGCTATTGTATTCTTAATGAAAACGATCATTAAAAAAAAAAAAAAAAAAAAAAAAAAAAAAAAAAAAAAAATTACTAGTGAAATTTGTTAGAATATTATTTTATAAGTGGGTTTTACTCATATTTATTGGGATTCTCGGTATCACCAATATTTTGTATCCCTTATTATTTTCGATCTTATTTTTCTTGGATCTTATGTTTAGTTGTTTGCAACCCGAGTCATCTCAAAATACCTTGCTGCAATTTTTAGCAAAACCAATGAAGATGACAAAATTTCTTCTCTATTAAGAAGTTGTGTGTCTACATACATTGGGTGATTGGGACATTGCAAACACCATTATATCAATCATTTTGTTAAAAACAAAATTTCTATTTTTTTTTTTAAAGATAAATAGTTTACCTTTTTTTAAAAAAAAAAAAAGAAAAAGGTCTCGTGCAGCCATGGCCCCAGTGGGACAAAGGAGAATCTAGTCATAACAGGAGTTTGGTTAGTTTTGAGTTTTGACTAAATTACATAGGTGCTGCAAATTTGCCAAAACTGAAATGTTGCTTTTTTAAGAAAATAACAAAATGAAAACCTAAGTGAATCACAAATATTTGAAAAGGTTCTTATCCAATCAGAAATTTAATTTTGCACCTTTTAGAAGAAAAGTGTTAACATCCTAAACTTCTTTGTCCCCCAATAATGTAATACAAAGCTCAATAATAGTTGTACTTTCTAATTATGTAACCTTAAAATTAAAAAAAACAAGGGTTGAATATGAGGATAATATCTATAGTGAAAATGATACATGCAGAAGCATGGCCCTCTGATGATCTACTCTTGTTTTTTTTAAAAAAAAAAAAACAAGCCCTCTTTTTGCGTATAACAATTGAACTACATAATTCAGCCTAATAATGTGATCCTTTATTGACTTTAATTTGCACAAATTAATGATTGATAGGTGGTGATTTTAAGCTTGATCAAATTTATTGCCCATTGCTGTAAGTTTTTCCGTGCTTATACGTGAGCCCTGAACAAGCTAGATCTTGTTTTCGTCACAAAAAAATCCTAATGCTTGCGCATGCTCAACTAGCTTGAAGTATTTGAATTACTAAATGTGATTAGAATGTCTTTTAAAAAAAAAAAAGAAAAAAAAATCGAACATTTATTTCATTTAAGTAAATATATAAAGACACAACATATGGACTTACATAGGCCGTCTCAGATGATGTATATCAAATGATGCGAACAACCCAACTGAACTTAGCTAGTTTTGATGCCACTTCGTGATTTCCAATAGAGGAGAGACAAAGAATAGAAATCTACTAACAAAACCTAGCATCATTGTTTCATCCTAAAACAAATAAGTAATATGAGGAGTAAACTTTATTAGCTTCTTGGATTATAAAACAAAAGCTCTTTATTTTACCTTTTAATACATGACACATAATATTACTATCACACTTTCACTTATCTATGATGCAATTAAATAATACTGTCATCCCTCACAACCGGCTTATGCAACTAATTTAAAAATATACAAGGATAGATGGAACAATTGAACTCATGGTACTAAAGATCAAAAAATAAAATACTAAATTAAAGACTTTCGACTATTACAAATGAAGTTAAAATTATGTATCACACATTCACACTAGCAAGTCAGATCAGGTGACATAAGTATGCATGGAAGCATAAAATAAAAAAATAAAAAAAAATTTATTATTATTATTGCACCAGATAAATAATTCTGATTGGATTGTAATATTCAGAATCAATATTTTCATGCGTGCCTAAAAACAAAGGTCTTCATGTAACCCCACCAGTTAGCATATAGTACTACACTAATCTTATGTAATATGAACGCATTAACATATATAAATAATATAATCAACATCATATCCAGGCTTTTGTCCTTTTGGGAAAATATTTCTATAAATAGATAGGTCGAAAAATATTGTATGTACTAGCGAGAACCACTACTTAACATATTTAATCAGTCATTTATATCATATTTTAGTTTAATAACAAAGTTTAAATGGCTTTACCAAATTATCCAAATGCTAGTTTCATTTTTAGTAAGCCACTGTCTAAAACGGACGTGAAGCGATTAGCTTTCCCAACAAAACATGTCCATTTCATAGAAGAACTGCCTATTGATCTCAATAAGCACCCTGATTGGTTTAAAGTGTTCGATCTTGAAGGTCAACGTTGTTGGGATTTTCAGCTGAATAAAAGGTCAAATGGCCTCTATTTTAAGCCTGAAGTCTCCGGTGATTGGCGTGAGTTTGTCCGTGCTAGAAACCTTCGTGCTGAACAAGATTGTATCGAGTTCTACATGACTAATGATGCTGGTGCTGAAGCCGTACCTTTTATCATCAAAGTGATACGAAACAATTAAGCATCATACATATATATAAGTAAGATCAGATGTCCTTTTTTGTTATATCTTCTCTTATACATGCCATTAATTAATCAACATATTTCCTCCTAATACAATACAACATTACTGATGATGAATGACTGTACTATTTGTGCAGGGTGTACTAGTCAATGATGGTGAGATTAGTTATTGCCAACGAACCTTTGCTCAATAGCTCGCTCACACATCGATGTTTAAGAGAGCTCAAAGCTTCGGTCGCGGGTCACCACTCACCAGACTATATTATAAGTCTCGAAGAATGTCTTTACTTACAGCCCAAATTGAATAATTTCCATTGTATGGTGTGAGTAGTTTGTGTGTACTGTGCGTGTCTTTTTTTTTTTTTTTAATTTTTTTTTATGCATAAAGCATGATTGTTTGATGGTTGCTACTGCGAGTCTACCAGTAGTAGTTTTTGTAATTGTATGTGTACTCCTATCAATGTATCAAGCAATTCACTTAATTAAATAAATGATCAAATTTCTCTTGTATGGCTCTTTGCTGTAATATAATTAATTGTTTCCAATGTATAATGCAATACTTATATGTTAACAAAAAAATTGGGGCATTTATTTAGAAATACATAGTAATGAAAGTACCAAATATCTTAGTTCAAAAAAAAAAAAAAAAAAAAAAAAAAAACAGAAATTTTGTAATTGCATGTGTACTCCTTATCAATGTATCAAGCAATTCAATTTCTGGATCTTTTACCAAAACGGCTAATTATAAAATTTAATTCCTAAACTAGCTAATTTATAACTTGGAAGGAATTTATCCATTTCTTATTTTTCTTTGAAGAGGTTTGGTTCACTTTATTGATTTTTTTTTATTTTGTTTTTTTTGGTTTCATTTTAATTTTCTTAAACTTTTTTTTTTTTAAGTTGAAAATTTTAAGCAATATACAAAAATGCAAAGTATGTAAACAGTGGCAAAACCCTAATTTCGACTAAAAAAATCCCTAATTTTTCGTCTAGATCATATTAATCACAAAAATTTGGAATTTCAAGTAGTATTGTTCTATAAGAATATCATAAATTATACGACGATAAGAGAAATAAAGTATTGTTCATCTTTAATTTTTCGGAGCAAATAAAATGATCTTATGGTCAACAGTTGTATAACTCTAGTTATTTTTAATCAAGACTTAATTGTTCCTACTTGCTTTTTAAATTTTTGGCTTTTATCTTATTCTAATGCACCTTTTCTCCCTGTAAGTGCATTAGAAACTTTAGGCCTTAGAACTTAATATATTTCTGAGAATTGTTGCAAATATATTATGTTGAATGTTATTGTTCAAATTAATGATATTTTAAACTATGACATTATAATTTCCCATAGAAAAACAAAAATCCACAAATAAAACCAAAAAAGATATTTTTTTTAAAAAAAAAAAAACCATAATTTGAACCAAACCGGTTCAAAGGAATATAAGAAATAGATAAATTCCTTCCAAGTGAATAAATTAATTAGCTAGTTTGGGAATTAAAATCTATAATTAGCCGTTTTAGTAAATACTTTTGTTAAATTAGCCATTTTGGTAAATGATCCCAAATTTCTCGTGTATGGCTCTTTGCTGTAATATAATTAATTGTTTCCAATGTATAATGCAATATATGTTAACAAAAAAATTGGGGCATTTATTTAGAAATACATTGTAATGAAAGTACCAAATATTTGCCGTTATACCAAAAATAAAAACATATATGTACGCAATGTGTTGCGCCCATGTCATTATTGTAGAGTAATTAGTAAGACCATCTCCAACGGTGAGATTCAACTTTGAGTATTGAAATACAAAATGAGTTATTTTTTACCTCCAATGGTAATACCTAACCCACTTCTTAATTTAGCAACTCATGTGAAGTCTAATTTCCCTATGGTGAGACTTTCTAAAGTATACTAATGTCACTTTCAATTTATGTCCCACCAAATCATATTTTAAGTTTTTTTTAGAAGAAAAAATAAAATTAAAACTTAAATTAATTACAAAACATATTATAATATTGATAATGGCCTACACTTTTTGTCAAATAAGACTCAAAGTTGAGTATTTAAACTTAGCAACTTTCTTTTAAACTTGCTAAATTTAGATACCAACTTATTGGTATCCTATGCAAAAAATACACTCTCTCTCTTAAAATAACCCACTCAAGTCTCACCATTTAACAGTATCTCCACGGATTTTTATGCTTGTCAGTGGTCCATTGTGATACCATTTCTCTAATTCTGGCGGCCGTCAAAACCTTTGTCATTTGTTTTATTTGCAACCAAAAAAAAAAGGAAAAAAAAAAACCTTTGCCATTGTCAAATTCGAATTGAAGTACATTTTGTGACTATAATTTTACTAATTTTAGGCCTTGTTCACTTCACCTTAAAAAAATAATATTCAGTAAAAATAATATTAGTTCAGTAAAAATAAGTTCAATTCAGCAAAAATAATTTCAGTTCATTAAAAATCAGTATACTTAAAAAAGAAACATAACAACAATAAGTAAAAATAATTTCAGTTCAGCAAAAATAATTTTAGTTCAGTAAAAATAATTTCATTTTAACAAAAATAATTTCATTTTAACAAAAATAATTTCAGTTCAGCAAAAATAAGGTGAAGTGAACGAGGCATTAGTATAGAGTATACAGTTCGTTCTCTATTACTAATTGTTATGTTACCTTGATTTGGATGTTTCATAATATATAATTATATACTATCGTGTATCATTTGGTGGTGAGTTTACTTATCTTTCTTTTTATGCATATAACAATCAACAAAGAATAAAGGTATGTAGTTCAGGTTTGATATTAGCATTTAGTAGAAAAAAATCAATATGAAGTTCTCTTTTTTATAATCATGGTTGATATAAGAAAGAAATGGAAAGATGAAAATTAAAAATGGGTCTTCATCTCGGCATTAGGCTTTCAATCAGCTATTGCTATTGCTATTTGTAATACCTGATTGACTTGAATAAAAAACACTTGCTCACTTTTTTAATGTTGCATTATTAATTACTATTCCTTTTGTTCAAAAAACTTTGCCTCATTTATTTAGACAACCATCTCATGTTAGACCAATACTCTATCATGCCCCCTTACACCCACCGCGAAATATTCCACTTGAAAGTGGGTGGTGGATGAGATTTGAACCCGTAAATTTTTGTGTCACCCTAGCTCTAATACCACGTTAGAGAACCAACTCAACCAAAAGCTTAAACTGATAGTTGAGCCCAAAATCGGTTTATATACTGTATCACCATCCCTAAAAATCGTCTGAATCATAAATATTGATAATGGGCAATAAATTCTCGCAAAAAAATAATATCTAGTCCCAATGTCCGATCCCATTCATTTTCTCTAACATTTATTTCAATCAACCGAAACTTAATAAAGTACGGAGTAAAAAATATATATATCAAGGTAAACAATTAAAGGCAAAGGAAATATTAATCCAACAACAAGCGTTGTTGACATTTTAATCTGGCGCTTAAATTATTTTCTAAAGCGGATAGGGATAGTATGAGCCCTGAAAATGAATGACCAAAATAGCAATATGCTAATTGATCTTCTAAGCATATTTATCAATCAAAGAGATTGTACAATAGCACGGACAAATTGGAGGGGCCAATTACGTCTAGAAGCTTAGAAAATTTGCAAGGTTTAATGTTGACTAATAACTACTTTCAATTTGTCGCAAGCAATTAAAAAGTGATCCAAACAATTACTTACGTGCAAATTGACCAAGCTCTAATCTCTAGGTGATACTCATTGTTAGACCATCATGACCATCTAAGCAGATATAGAGAAAAATAAAAGTATGAGCATATGCAAGTGTTAGAACAATCAGAGGAAGTGAATACGTATCTAACGTTGTTTTTCAATATAGTTAAATATCGATATTTTAGGAAACAATAAGATTACACAATATAATTGTGTCGTGATACAAAACAGAGGTCAATTAATTTAGGTTGTTTAACTAGATCTATCCCAAGAATAATATAGAGTGAAAATGTGTCATTATTTCACCAAGAAACACAAGTCTTTTAAGTTATTAAAAGAGAATTCTGTTAGTCAAAATTACTCTACCAAAAGACACTTATTAACTAAGTCTAGCTATACATCAGACAACCTCAACTACAAAGTCATATATGAACCATAAGCACATTTATCAGATAAATGTGACAACAATAAATAAATACAGAGATGATTGTCATTGACATTAGTTTTCTGATGTTAATGTTAGACTGTCACAGACATTTTTTTTTTCTTACTGTCACAGACATTAAGTAATAAGTAGCAATAAGCACAAATCCCACATTTTAGTATTTTACATATCGTTATTACAGTTATAAAGAAGAAAATAAGTTAAAGTGGTCTACTCATTATACTTTAATTTGTTAGTAGTGCTTTTATGAAGAAATTAAATCTTCATCTATGATTGAATTAGTGTTTGGATTCGACTTGTCATCTTCATCTAAACAATCGACACAGACAGACAAAAAAGCTATGTGCAATGATGGGCCATTGCAAAAAAGCAACAAGTATATACGATAAGGGTTTAGAGGTCCTGCTATACATATATATACGAGTTCGAAACAATGCAAGGGCAAGCACAAACACATTCAAATTTATAAGTAGATAACTAGCACTAGCTAGCTTAGTGTAGTGTTGTGTGTACTCTTAGTGACCTATATTCGTCTTTGGCACGTACATTGTGCAGTTCTAAGGAAAAAGAATGGAGTTGATTTTCACCAAAAGGCTAACTCAAACTGATGCTCATGTTAGACTGTCATGGCCATCTGAACACGTGAATCTCTTACGTTGCTCATCAATCGATCTTAATCGATCCCCCAATAGGAATGATGAGAAATTGGAATTTAAGGTCTATGACATAGACGGGCTGAATGCTTGGTCTCTAACTTGCACCACTAGGAGGTCCGGCAAATATCTTAAGCCTGTCATATCTGGTGGCTGGTCCGGGTATGTACTCTTCTCATTCTCCTCCGGCCTCTGAGCTTGTTTATATACTTAGCTTGGCGCAACATTGTTAATTGGCCATTTACTTACACTTGTATGAATGTTTGAAAAACACATATACTACTCCATAGTATTCGACATTGTCTAAAGAATTGAGCTTGGTCAAACAATACTTTACCAAAAACTTATGTTTCAATGAATATCGGATGGATAATGTACATCATCAGTTTTACTAACGTCTACATTATATTTCAATGAAAACAGGTTTATTAAAGATAATGGATTATGTGAAAATGATGAAATCGCCTTTTACCAGAATCGGGATCCTGTTTCGTATATTGACAAGCCTTTCTTCATTCGTGTGATCTCTAGAGCTCAGCAAGGGTAGGTGTATACTCTAACCATAACGTCAAACTGATGGTTAATGTTTGATTATGTCGTTATGCTTCAATATTAAATTAGTACGTTTAAAAGTAGTGTGCATGTTTGATGTTAAGATTATTGTCTTCAGAAATTAACTCTTCTCAGTTTTTGTTGTGATTGCATGTAGGAAAGAATATTGAAGTTAATCACCGGTCGACGATGCCCTGCATAATATGGAGCATCAATATAGACTTAAATTTTATCGTTCTTTGGACGCCTGATCGATCTACAGCCTATTGTCATCTTCAATTTTCAAAAATCATGATGCGTGTTACTTGTTTGTAGCTTAATTAAAATTTCATCTGTACGTATTTCCATGGGATTTTGATATTAGTTAAAGTCTCCCCTGTTCTAAACGTTAATATGAGTATACTTTGATTTGTGTTCTACACTTCTATGTAAGTGTATTATATAAGTGTAAGTGTATACTGTAATATAATATATGTCAAAGATTGTGAAATTTACTGTTATATACTGTATATAAGCTTCTTCTGTGTTGGAGTAATATTTTACAATTACGTTTGGTCGAGCCATTTCAAAAATCCAATCTAACAGGGAGGAGGTGAAACCCGATTAAATAAAACTATAAGGAATTAAATACACAATTGTTTAAACAACATTATTTTATTTTTTATTTTTTTATTCCGGTATATATACATCGACTTAACTTAATTTTCTCCTACTGCAACATTACTGAAGGACTGTATTATTGCATACATTCGTGCAGGGTGTACTAGTGATAGTGAGATTAGTGATTGAAAACCTTTGCTCAATGGCTCACACATCGATGTGTACTATGATGTTTAAGAGAGCTCATCAAAGCTTCAATCACCACTCAGCAAACTATACAAGTCTAAAAGACCATCTTTACTTTTAGGCCAAATATTGTACAATGTGAGTTTGTGTGCGCGTACGTGTTTTTTCTTCTGATGCAGAAAGCATGAGTGTTTGACGGTTGTAACTAGTAGTTTATTTTGTAATCGCATGTGTACTCCTATCAATGTATCAAGCAATTCACATTATTAAATGATCAAATTTCTAGTGTATTGCTTTTTGTGTGATTTAATTAATTGGTCCATGAATTATCCTACTTGAAAAGTTAAATTTATTATCAGCAACTTTTGTGTGTGGCTGGAATCGTGTGGCCAGCTAACACACGAGTAATTCCTGACCAAGTAACCCTTGACCGACCGAGTAACCCCTGACTAAGTAATATTTAATTGACCAAGTAACCCATGATTGAGTAACCCCTGTCCGAGTAACCCCTGACCGACCAAGTAAGCGATGACTAAGTAATCCCTGATCAATTGAGTAACCCTTGACTGACTGAGTAACCTATGACCGAACGAGTAACTCAAGACTGATCAAGTAACCCCTGACTGCATAAATTAAAGTGTATATTCAAAACAATATTTTAAGACCTTTTGAAAATCTTAATTAATGAACTTTAGCTAATAGTACTAGTTAATAGAGAAGTTTGAAACTATGCAGTGGACTAAAAAAATTGATCTTTGAAGTCAAAACATCTAGACGCATGACGCAATAACTTTTCACATCACATCACATGACATTTAAGTAAAAGTACAAGAGCAGCAGCCAATCAACATGAAATTTAGCTGCCTCCTGTCGTGTGACTCTTTCGAGTCAGGTAGGGTTCAAAAGCGACATTATTCTGTTGATTCTCCCTCCTTATCAGTTAGGCTGTGAAGGAGGTTGTAGTGGTCAAATAATAAAGAAATTGAATTTTTGACTTGTGACTAATTATAGTATCAAGCCACTATCAATGTTCCACATGGCTTGAGCTTATTGCGAAAAAAGAATTTCTTACCATACCCCACTCTGAAAAGTGCGTGTTGTACGGGATAATACCGGTAGTAATACCTGATTAGCCGGTAATGTCTTATAATAACACTGAAACAACTGATTAATAAGAAAGCTCGAATATCCATAACGGCCTTTCTAAACGGCCACGTAGAGAGCTGCTTGAGACCACGTAGGCACCTGCTGCCTACGAGGTCGGTTTGCCACCTATCGTTATAGGTGGCACCAGCTTGGTTATTTCTCTATATATACCCAAGCAAATGTTCACCCAAAGGGACAATTTTTTCTCTCTCTCTCTCTAGATATCTAAAACACTTTCTCTCTTTTCACTCTTTCTTTCTGTCGGACTGCTGACTTTAGCATCGGAGAGGTTATTCCCGGATAACCCCCGGGTTAGCTTATCTGTGTTGACTGTGCAGGTGCATAATTGGACGGTAAACCTTTACCAACCCACGAAGATTATCTGTACCGGAGCACTCCCGGAACAGTTGGCGCTAGAAGGAGGGGATAGTAATAACTTCTATCGTCCAAATAACCTTCGCCAGTCATGGAAGAAAACCAGGAACACGTAACACCGATAGTAGAAGCTGAAAACCGTCAGTATGATAGAAACACTCCGAATGTCAATGCAAACAAAACTATCAATGTAATACCCGAGATTGAAGTGGAGGATGAAACTCATCTTCTCCACAAGAATACTGTGAACACACCGGTAACACCTGAACGGAGTCCCGCACGGATACCGGACCCCCTGGAGGAATTTACCCCTGAGGAGTTAGAGATAACGGCAAGGGTAATGAAAGCAATGTCCCGGAAAAGAAAGGAGGCTGAAGCTGCAGCCAACAGGGGGCAAGTTGATACACCGGCCGTGATCGTGAATCTGGCGAGCCAGTTCAACCAGGCAGACGAGCAACCGCCGCAACAGCCCCAGAATCGGGGAATAATTGTTCCAAATGAGCGTCAACCAACTCATGGAACGCCGATAGAAGACTCAGGGTCCCGGCAGAACGAAATCAATAGCGGGCCGCTAAGACGTACAGCCAGAGCTATAGTCAGGCCGAGGGTATCACCTTTCACCCAGGAGGTACTGGATCAGCAAATGGAAAGGATAAAAATGTTGGCATGTACCTTTGATGGCAAAGGAGATCCCAAGCGATACGTAGCGACGTTTGAAAGCCATATGTTACTTTATACCGACACCGACACGGTGTGGTGCAAGGTGTTTCCGACAACGCTTACGGGGCCAGCCTCGGATTGGTTTTCCAACTTGGAGAATGGATCAATCGATTGCTTCGATACCTTGGTCGAACTGTTTACTGGTCAGTATATTAGCAATAGTGCAAGGCAGAGAACTTCTGGAGAACTTATGTCGGTCAGACAAAGAAGGGATGAGTCCCTTAGGGATTTCATAAGGAGATTTAACGGTGAGGCTAATACGATACCAAAATTACAGCAAGAAATAGCTGTAATGGCCTTAATGAACGGTCTAGGGGATAATGATTTCAAAAAATACATGGCAAGAAAGTCGTTCCCAAATTTAGGCGTGGCCTTTGGCAAGGCCTATGAATACATAAAAAGCGAGGAGTTGTTGAAAACCAGTAGTCAGATAGCGGCATCAGAGCCCTCACGAAGACAGGATGATGGCGTTGCGCCTAGTGCCTATACCGGCGGAATGAACAGACCACAACAACAACCAAGCCAGCCAAGGGCCGGTAGGCCACCCACAGGTCTTGGCCGGTACAGCAGCTACACACAACTGAACACACCTAGGGCCGCAATATATTCAATAAATCAACACAGAGAGGAATGGACACGACCGGCACCAATGATAACCAAAGGTCGGGACACGAAAAAGTATTGCATGTTTCATAGGGATATTGGCCATTATACGGAAGAATGTACTCAGCTGAAAGAGAATATAGAAGACCTCATTAGAAAGGGCCACCTGTCCCAGTATCGGGCTCAAACAGGGCCAAGTCGGCAGCAAGCCCCGCAACCCAGGCAAAGTGAATATCGAAGGCATGGTGACTCGTCCATGCAAGATGACACCTACCGGCGCAACCACCACGGAGAATACCGTCAAGGGAATAGTGCGCCAGGGCACAAGATCACAATAGAGGTTATTACCGGTGGTCCGGTGCATGGGGGATCAGTTAGCGGGGCGAAAAAGAGTTTGTCCGAACACCGGCACACAGTGAACGCACTGGGTGTAGACGAGCGGCCAAGGCCTGCGTCCATGCCGTCAGTATCCTTCTCGGAGGCAGACGCCAAGGGTTTGGTTTTTCCTCACGATGATCCATTGGTTTTAATTCTGACGGTCAATGGAGCCAACATCAAGCGAGTGTTGGTCGATGGAGGGAGCTCCGCTAACATCTTGTTTGCAGAAGCATTTGATGCAATGAGAATAGGCCGGAAGTACCTTACTCCGGTATCGTATCCTGTTATCGATTTCAACGGATCCACAGTTAGGCCGGAAGGAAGCATAGCCTTGCAAGTTAGAATCGGCGAAGGCAGGGCGACCAGAGATGTTATGACGGAATTTTTGATAATTGATGTGCCCTCAGCGTACAACGCTATTGTCGGTAGACCCCTGATCCACGATGTGCAGGGGGTAGTTTCGACATACCATTTGACGATGGTATACGTTTCAAATTTGGGAAAGACAGAACGCGTTAGAGGAGGTCAGACAATGGCCAGGGAGTGCTATGTGACAGCTTTAAAGCAACCTAACCGACAACCCCAGGCCAATCAGGAAACGCAGAAAAGGGGGCGAGCCGTATCTTCACACGACTTAGCAATGGAGAATTTCGATACGCGCCCGGCAGCAGTTCCTCGCCCTTCGCCGGGAGGGGAGACAATAGAAATTGAGTTGCAACCTGGGGTATCGGGAAGAATCGTACGAGTTGGGTCAGACATGGATGTTGATACCCGTTGTCATTTGGTGGAACTTTTACGGGAGAACGCTGACGTGTTTGCTTTCTCGGCAGATGAAATGCCAGGAATTCATCCAGACGTTATAGTACACAAGCTGAATATGGATAGAAATGCCAGGCCGGTTAGGCTGAAAAAATGAAACTTCTCGACAGAAAAGATAGAAGCAATACAAGCAGAAGTAAACAAGTTGCTAGCGGCGGGATTTATCGAGCCTTGCACGTACCCTGAATGGTTAGCAAATGTGGTCATGGTAAGGAAACCGTCAGGAAAATGGAGGATGTGCGTGGACTTTACAGACCTGAATAAAGCCTGCCCAAAGGATTGCTATCCACTGCCCCGAATAGATAGGCTGGTAGATTCCACTTCCGGCCATGCTCTGCTCAGCTTTATGGATGCGTTCTCGGGATACCATCAGGTCAGCCTGTATGCACCAGATAGAACGAAAGCGGCATTTATTACGGATGCCGGAGTATTTTGTTACAAGGCGATGCCGTTTGGGTTACGAAACGCCGGAGCAACATATCAGAAACTGGTAGACAAAGTCTTTGCAAACCAGAAAGGAAGAAACATAGAAGTATATGTTGACGACTCCAACGTAAAAAGCCGGTTAGCCACTGATCATGTTGCAGATTTAAGGGAGACATTTGAAACTTTGCGTCAGTACCGAATGAAGCTCAATCCGGAAAAATGCGTCTTTGGAGTTCGTTCAGGGAAGTTCTTGGGGTTTATGGTTAGTTAAAGGGGGATAGATGCAAATCCCGACAAAATAGAAGCTATACTTAGCCTACCCCAACCCAAGTCAATAAAGGACATACAGAAGCTTACTGGGCGCATGGCAGCGCTGACAAGATTTATTAGCAAATCGGCTGATAAGGCCTTACCATTCTTTATAGTCCTCCGGCAAAATAAAACATTCGTTTGGGGGGAAGAGCAAGCAAAGGCGTTAGAGGTAGTCAAAAACCATCTAAGGTCCCTTCCGACCATAGCACGGCCGGAACAGGGAGAGAACTTGCAATTATACATCTCGGCATCTCCAAAGACGGTTGCAGCGGTGTTGATAGTAGAACGAAAGAAGGCACAAATGCCAATTTATTTTGTGAGCCATGTCCTGAACGCGGCCGAAAGAAGATACCCACTGATAGAGAAAATTGCATATGCAGTGGTTATAGCAGCAAGAAAACTTAGGCCATATTTTGATGCACATACCATTGAAGTGTTGACAAATCATCCGTTAGAGAAGTCTCTACAGAAAATGGAGACGTCAGGAAGATTGCTCAAATGGGCGGTAGAGTTATCGGAATATGTTATAATTTACAAGCCACGAGCGTCGATAAAGGCTCAGGTATTGTCTGATTTCATTGTGGAAACATCCTACACTGAAGAAGAAGAAGACAATGGAGTGTGGAAGGTTTCCGTTGACGGCTCCTCAGCATCAACAGGCTCCGGAGCCGGTATTGTCATGATATCACCGCAAGGGGACATATTCGAGTATGCTATCAAATTCAAGTTTAAAGCCTCCAATAATGAAGCTGAGTATGAGGCAGCACTTGCGGGAGTACAGTTATGTGTTGCGGCTGAGGCAAAGCGGATAGAACTCACGACTGACTCACAATTGGTGGCAAGTCAGTTTGACGGCACTTATGAGGCCAAGGAACAAACAATGATGGCCTACTTGGCGAAGTTGAAAGCGGTAACGGCTAACCTGGAATCATTTGAAATACAATTGGTGCCGAGAGCAAAAAACACACAGGCAGACGCCTTGGCAAAACTGGCAAGTTCAAGCTTCAATGATCTAGAACGTACTGTAATGGTGGAGCTTCTGGAACGCAAAAGCATTGACCCCGACAACAATCCGAAAAAAGTGAATTGCGTGATTAACGGCAAAGAATGGTATGATGGCGTACTGGCCTACAAGGTGCATAACGTCTTACCGGCGGATAAAATAGAAGCCCAGAAAATAAGGAAGGATAGTGTCTGGTTTGTCATGTTCAAGGGAATGCTGTATAAAAGGGGGTTCTCGCTACCATTGCGAAGGTGTATATCGGCCTATGAGTCAACTAGGCTGATAGAAGAAATCCATGAAGGGGATTGCGGGAATCATGCCGGAGGCCGGTCAATGTCCTTGGAAGCAATGAAAAGAGGGTATTACTGGCCAACAATGAATGCCGATACTTTAGCGTACGTGAAAAAGTGCGATAAATGTCAAAAATTTGGGCCGGCAATCAACCAGCCGCCAAACGATCTGACACCAATTCTAAATCCGATACCATTTGCACAATGGGGAATGGACAATATTGGACCTTTTACGTCAGCAACAGGGAGCAGAAAATTCCTGATAGTAGGGATTGACTACTTCACCAAGTGGATAAAGGCAGAACCGGTAGCAAAAATAACAGCGAGTGAAGTTAAGAAGTTCATCTGGAAGAGTATATTCACCCGATTTGGGCTACCGGTGGCAATGGTGTTTGATCACGGCTCCCAATTTGATTGCAACCCAGTTAAGAACTTCCTCAGCATATACAAGGTAAAATTTGCATACGCGGCAGTCTGCCATCCTCAGTCAAATGGCCAAGCGGAAGCTGCAAATAAGCAGATACTAACGGCACTGAAAAAGAAGGTGGAAGATGCGAAGGGCTTGTGGGCAGATCTGGTCCCGGAAATATTATGGGCAAATAGAACGACAACAAGGGAAACTACTGGGGAGTCGCCATTCAACCTTGCTTTCGGCTCAGAAGCCGTTATTCCGGCTGAAGTAGGACTCCCTACATTTCGTGTTCAACATTTCTGTGAGGATCAGAATGACTTGCTCCTAAGACAGCATTTAGACTTCTTGCCTGAAATGCGGCTTACGGCCGCCATCAGGTCAGAAGCATATAAAAATCGTATGAGTCAGGCATATAACAAGAGAGTAAATTATCGGCCTCTGGAAGATGGAGACTTGGTCCTTCGTCGAACGGCCGCAACGGGTAGGGGGAATGCCGATGGCAAGCTCACCGCAAACTGGGAAGGCCCCTATCAAGTGTATGAAACAGTTCGCCAAGGATCATATCGGTTGATGACTTTAGAAGGAGTACCGTTAAAAAATGTTTGGAATACAAGTGTCCTCAAGAAATACTACGTCTAGAGTATGTTTTAGTTTCTCGTATTTGTTATCGGCATGACATGTAGTCATGGTTTAGCTTTTTTTCTGTTAGCTTTTATTTTGTAGGCAAGCTCCATGCCTGTAGTTTGTTTGGACAAGTTTGGCCAAGGCCGTTAATAAGAAAAGTATGTACTGTAACATATGGAGCCATCCCCTACTTTCGATATGATTTGACAAACAGCCTAGCTAGCTGTCTCTTTCATTCAAGTAAGGCGAAGGGTTGGATAACTAATGCGCCTCAAGGCGAGTTGAAATTGACGGTCTGATCCACTGTCAATACTCGGCCTGCTAAAGGCCGCATATATATGAAAATACCGAAAATACTAGACTGATAAGGAATACCGAAATCAATTTCTAAGGAAAATAATTGCGGAATTCGGGGGCATATGCCTAAGGTGCCAATGTGTTGGAATCAAAAAAAAAAAGTTTCGAAAAAACAAAAACGCCGATAGTTTGTTGGAACTAGAAATAGTTTAAGTAGCAAAGCGCTATAAAGTTTTGTGTATAAATAAACAAACGAATATGCACTTATAATACAATTACAATATAAGATATAATACAGTTATAGAAATCACAGACGAGTTTAACGGCATTAGAATGAATACAGTAAAGAACACGTGTAAATTTCTTTGAAACAAAATTAACGGCAAATTCATTCGGAAGGCAAGTACAACGGAAGAACCGTTTACTTCTGCGCAGATAAAATATACGAGTTGCCAAATTCAAATATTGCAGATAAGTGATTAAGTCAACAGAGAATAAAAATTGTTATAGCTTACACATGTGAATTCGACAGCCATCACCCAAAAAAGACAAGGGTCAGATCGGCCAAAATACAAATTGTTTAAAAAAATAAAATTGTCTTAACAAAAACAAACGTAAGTTGCTCAACAATGAGCCTTGGATATTACAGACAGAGAGGACCCACACGATTCTGGTGATAGCTGCCCGCCCCATTAATCTTTCTTCGTCTCAGGAGCCTTTTGGGGGACAGCTTCAGAAGTGCTGGCAGCCTTGTCCTCACCGACAGGACTGGCGATAATGGCATCTACAAACTCCTCTTCCGGCAAATCACGTGGGTCAAGGTTCTTCATCACTTCAATTGGAGGAGGGTTTTCAAAGTACTCTGCTTCATAGTTGGTAGGGGACAGGTGCATATCTTCACTATAGGCGTTCTCAGCCGCCTGCCATTTTTCTGCATCCCAGCTCTCGGCCTTGCAGACACAGCGGTGCGCAGCTACCCATCCGCCAGTGTATCGGTCCACCAGCAAATTCCGGTAATGATCAGACTGCATGAACCGGTTGACTGCTCGGCGCCTGATACCAGGCTTGTCCTCCTCGGCTTTTCTCAAGTTCTCCTCCAACTTCGTTTTGGCCTCATTCTCTGTCTTTAGCTGCAGCTCGAGGTCGGTAATTCTCTTTTGCATGGATTCCTGGTTGGCCAGTTTAGTGTTCAGAACAATCATATTGTTCTCCAGCGTTTTGACCTTGGCCGTCAGTTGATCCTTCTCTTTGATAGCAGCTTGTCGGCCGTCATCGCATTTTTTATATTTTGCCTCGGCCTGATCATGACAGCGCTGATAGTATCGGTACATGTGTACCACCTCGACCGCCGAGTTGACGGTCTATAAAAAGAAAGGGACAGAGGGGGAAAAGGGTTGTTACACAATTGTGTAAAATTATCATATATAAAAAAAAGAAAGATAAAGATTATCGTACCCGGAGCATGTCATTCATCATTTGGCCGCAAGGAACGATAAGCTTGTCAACGGGCCTATCTGCCGGTGTGGCCAGGTCCTTCAGCACTCTCCAACCCATGCTCCCGCCGGTATTGGGGTCGTCACAGATAACAGACTCCCCCCTGTTTACATTAATACGGGGATGCCACGGCTCACCAGCACTGCCGCTAGGAACTAAGAACTCCTCAGCAACCTCGGTAGGAACCTTCACATGGGGAACCTCGACGTAGTCCTCTGTCATCACAGGAATGAAAGCATTCTTGCTGCTAGCAGACTTGCCCGACACCCTATTCTGTCGGTCCCTAAGAGAAGACACGTCAGCCGCTACCGATTTGTCAGTCGTTACAACCTTCTCTGCCGCAACAGCACTTGCCTCGGTCGGCTTGCGCAGGGTGATATTCAATCTTCTGACACCGGTAGGAGCGTCGTCCTCTAGATTCACGATGTTCAGATCCTTGAAGGTCTCTGACGGCTTCTGCTGATTCTTAGCGGCCTCATCTTGTTTTTGCTTCTTGTTCTGGTCATGACTTGAGAGGTCGCTAGATCTTTTCTGGGCATTTGCTCCGCCTCTTCTGACCGGAAGAGTGCGAGGAATTCTGGTTCTACGTTGCTCGTTAGAAGTCATATCTTGTCGTCTTCTTTTCTTCCCTCTAAGAGCACGCGTGCAGTACACGGATAGTGTATCGTAACCATGTTTTGGGTTAGGAGGGCACTGAAATTTCACCCTGCCGTTAGGATGTAAACCCAAGTTGGCAAAGTCTAACTTGTTAATACCTGCACCACAGCAAGCACACAACGAATAAATACGGGTAACAGGATTGTGAAACTTAAATACACTAAAAATCGAGATACCGACATGGCAGTCAGTTATTTTGAAATAACTAGTTCTGGGCATCGAGATATTTCAATAAAAGTACGTATGTGTAAAATAACGACAATAAAAAAAAAGATGATAACAATGTACATAAAAAAATAATAATAATGATGATGAACATGAAGAAACAAAACAAAGCTGTTAACATGAGAAGAGCCATACCAAATTCGTCAGTCCAGCAGAGACCGACATGAGACAAAGGGGCGTTACCCAAGATATAATTACAGTTGGGTAGCCACACCCCCCGGTACAGCTTTGTTCTTACTACCGGCCCTTACGTATGTACAATCAAAAAATTTACAAGCATACTTCTCTATCTCACCTAATCTTCTACACCTAATAGTATCAAACATGCTATGAGCAGGATAAAAACGCCTGCGAACTCTGTATTCTTCAGGAACACTTAGAAAATAGAAATTCTCCATCCAACCTTTACAACTGGTCAGTTTCGGCCAGACCGTACATTTACCCCGGGCCGTGAACAATGACCAAAACCCTGGTGACTGACTATCTCTCTCTTTAGCCAGTTAAGAGTGCGAAATAAGTTCAAAGTAAGAAGGAAGTCCATGAATATCATTACCCACACCAGTGAGATAAGATTACGGATAGCAATGGGCGTTAGCTGCGCCACACATACATTCCAAGCCCTAAAAATTTTCTCAATAAAAGGATGTAGTGGAAACCGTAAGCCATACTCAAGATGTTTTGCATATACAACTATGTGACCGTCAGGACAGTCAAGAGCAGTTTGACCCTCTTTAGGTAACTTCAAATCGTAGCCGTCAGGAAGGTTGAAGAAGTGAGCACCGATACGACAATATTCTTTCTCGGTAGCCTTCTCGAGCCATTCTGGGTCAACTTTCGTCGACACAACCTTATACTCGGCCTTTAGTTCAAGAGGTTCTCGGTATTTTGGATCGTCATTCTCAGAGTCATACCCTTCATCTAAACTCTCTTCTTTCATGACGGCATCGCTTCTTTCTGCGGCCTCACCCTCCCTCACTCTCACTCCCTGCTCACTTACCTCGGTATCCTGGCTGCCATCCTCACTACCGGCTTCATCAGATCCCTCACCTCCACTCTCACCCACACCCTCATTTTGACTGTTGCCTACACTCTCCTCACCCATATCCTCCAAAGACCTCTCTACAGACTGTACATGCTCCTCACCGACATCAGAGGTTTCCTCAACCACAGGTTCTTTACCTGCACGGTGTTCAGAGGTTTCACCTTCCCCAGGTTGGTAACTAGTTCTTTTGGTTCTCGGCATTGCCGTTGTTTTACGATCTATTTTTCCTAAGTTTGACCCGTATTGAATAATTTCGAAAGTAGACTCCAATTGAGGGCAAATGCTTATCGGGGAGACTGAGATGATCTCAACGTCTTCTAAAATGTTAGACCAGGTAGGCTGATAAGAGTTTTCAACTTCTTTCACTGGAGCTGGGGACAAGGGTGCAAACGGGTCAGCCTTGCCGGCCTTACCCGAAGTCGAGTTTTGAACAAATTCAGGCATAAACTTAACAAACACAACCACAGACACAACACTAAGGCGAAACAGCAATTGACGCTCTAAATTACCAAAATAAACGACAAGTTAGGGCTTTTTACCTCGTTGAATCAAATGAACTTCGCAGGACAGAACTGACAGAAACACTGAAGTGAGAAAGTTGAGAGCCTTGTATCTTCAAGCAAGCAATTGAAATTATTCTCCTCTTGATGATGCAAATTGATCGACGAAACCCTAAATGTGTTCGCAGACAATACTTCGAAGAAATTTTTTGGAAATAAAGAGCAAATGGAGAAAATTGCTCATTTTCGAGGCTTAAATACCCCCCATGAACAGTGGCAGTTGAAGTGACAGTTTGTGCATGCAATCCAACGGCTGGGGAGAAACGCCTTTTCGTAACCTAAGACGCAGGATGAATGACACGTACCCCACTTAATTTTAAAGTTTTCCCGCCCAAGAAAATTTGGAGTTTTTAAATTTTTCATCAAAATAATAATGCCTAAGCGCGCTTTCAGCACTTTTCTCACTTGGGGGGCAAATCAGAGATTTTTTAAAAATGTCAATCAATTTTTAAGTGACCAAAGTACTACCGGTACTTTTCTCACTTGGGGGGCAAATCAGAGATTTTTTAAAAAATGTCAATCAATTTTTAAGTGACCAAAGTACTACCGGTACTTTTCTCACTTAAGGGGCAAATCAGAGATTTTTTAAATCTCAATTACATTTTAGCTGACCAAAAACCTATCGGTACTTTAGTCACTTAGAGGGCAAATCTTACATTTCTAATTCCAGAAAAACCTTTCTTTATCTTAATCCTTCTCATAATTACAAGTGAGCACGCCGGTTTCACCGACGTCCTCACTTGGGGGGCTAGTTGTACGGGATAATACCGGTAGTAATACCTGATTAGCCGGTAATGTCTTATAATAACACTGAAACAACTGATTAATAAGAAAGCTCGAATATCCATAACGGCCTTTCTAAACGGCCACGTGGAGAGCTGCTTGAGACCACGTAGGCACCTGCTGCCTACGAGGTCGGTTTGCCACCTATCGTTATAGGTGGCACCAGCTTGGTTATTTCTCTATATATACCCAAGCAAATGTTCACCCAAAGGGACAATTTTTTCTCTCTCCCTCTCTAGATATCTAAAACACTTTCTCTCTTTTCACTCTTTCTTTCTGTCGGACTGCTGACTTTAGCATCGGAGAGGTTATTCCCGGATAACCCCCGGGTTAGCTTATCTGTGTTGACTGTGCAGGTGCGTAATTGGACGGTAAACCTTTACCAACCCACGAAGATTATCTGTACCGGAGCACTCCCGGAACACGTGTATGATAATTATTGAAGCCAGCTTTTCTAAATAACACGCACATTAACATTACCAAAAGAATGCAATAGCCAGTAGTATTTGTATAATTAGATGTGATGTGATAAAGAGATTAGGAGCTAGTGAGCAACTAGTGATGCCGTGAAAGACATACTGAACGCTAGTGGAGGGAGAACTAGAGAGGGAAGGGAAGGAGGATCTAGGCATGAGTGAGGACCACAAAGCCACAAAGGTGGTACCACTTAATTCAATCAAATACTAGTATGTCAAGGACTCAAAAGATATATGTCGACCGTTTTATATATGTCGACATACCAAGCATAGCCGTATAGAAACAAAAATATGTTAAGTCCTAGTTTGTGGTGTTATCTTAGTCTTAGTCTCTTAGATACCAAAACCTTTAATCTAAAATCTCATAAAATAATAAGTCTTAGCTGCACTCTTATGCAGCTAAAATAGTTGCACCAACACTATAAAATGAACATTTAGTAAATAAATATGAGCACGTAAAAAATAATGAACATTTTTTTTTTTTTTTGAAAACGTAAAAAATAATGAATATTAAGTTAAAAAAATATGAACATGTAAAAATAATTGAACATTCACTAATAAAAAAAATGAACACGTAAAAAAATAAATGCACATTTAGTACTAAAAAGTGAACATGTTAAAAAAAATGATCATTTATTAGTATACTAAACATGAACATGATTATTATATAATCATAAAATTGATGGAGCACAACATTAAAAATGAGCATATAGTGAAAAAAAAAATTAAGAACAGGTAAAACAAATAATTAGTAATAAAAAATGAACATTGGGGCTTGCCCCACGTTTGCACAAAAAAAATGAATATTTAACAATAAAAAGTGAATACGTCAAAAACGAAATATGAACATTTAGTATATAAAATATGAATAGTCATCATACGAGTATAATAATAGAATAGTTGGATCATACCTAATAAAATGAACATTTCACAAAAATATATGAACACTAAATAAATAAACATTTAGTATAAAAAAATAAACATGAAATAAATGAACACGAAAAAAATAATATGAACATGTAGTAAATTCAAAATAAACATGTTTCTCATATAAGTTCAAATAAATTATATACAATTATTAAAGAAAAGTAAGGACAAAATAAGTCGTTACATATGTTCACCTGTTATGTACTAAATGTTCATTCTTAGTGTACTAAATGTTCATTTTGTTAAAAATGTAAATTTAAAGTACAACGTATTCATTTTTTTAAAATTTTTTTTTACAGAGATTATACACAAGTTCGATTGTAATTATTTTAACTCTAAAAAATTTGAATATCCACCTTGAATCTAATTTTGTTTCATCATAGAGACAATAATTATCGATCGATAGCATGGTAGATTATTAGGAATCACAAATGCAAAATTGATAAAAAAAAATCAATAATTTTATAGCATTCACATATTTATAAACCAAAAAAGAGACAAAAAAATAAACTCAAATTTACCTCAAGATTTACCATCGTGACGAAGATGATGACGATGGAGAATGCTACAATGGTGACAAATTGGAGAATATCGAAGTAGAATGACTAAGAAATGTAAAGATTGAACAAATTTAACTAATAAGGAAAGGAACAAAAGAGGAAAGATAAAATTTTGAATGGAAAAGAAAACAGAGGAGAGAGAAAGTTAATAGAGGTAAGAAAGAAGGAGAGAGAGTTAAGATAAAAAGAAGGGAAAAAAACATATGTTTATTTTTAAGTGCTATATGTTCATATCTATATCAGTTGCAGCTAGTTTAGCTCACTAGTGTGTAGCTAAGAATTTGTGCTCATAAAAGGATTAGCACAACACGTGAGATGGATTGTGTATAAGCCTCTTTATAATAGATCAATCATGACACAAAACTTTTAAGTTCATTTTCTTTGAAGTATTATCTTTGCACATTTAAAATCAGTGAGTTCAATAGAGTTCTAATAAATTCAATTAATTTCAAATACGTGAAAATCAACCAAATAAAAACACACCCAAAGTGGCTAATAAGAACTTGTTCACATTTACTGAACTGATTGGAGTTGAACTTAACTAAACTAAATAGAGCTTAAATGAATATTTTATGAGAGAAGAAAATCAAAAACTGAATTGAAATTAAATTGAAATGAATAGGCCCTAAGTTTGATTACATTGATAATATTGCATATATTTATCGAATTCAAGAAATTGAAACGCAAAGATGGGAGAGAAAATATTCTTAAATTATTTTTTTAAAAAAAAAAAAAGAGGAGAGGAGAATAGGATATGGTGGATATTTGGATAAAACCACTAAACCAGCATACGCCACACCAAGCCCATGTGCAAAGCCCAGTCATGTCGTATGTTACAATTTCCATGACTGAGAAATTTATGGTTCACTCGTCACTCCGTATGTTACATAACTTACATTTTTACATAGTCCATTATCTAAGGGGCTTCATCTAATGCAACTAGGAAGTTAGTAACCAATTGATGCCTAATCTGATAGACCAGAACCACATCGGATCAATTGGGTAAGCAATTAATGCTAAATCAGTGATCTCAAGATGTCGATTTCATCTCATTTTCTATCAAAAATACACTTATGTTGAGAAAATGGCTCTTTGTCATGTGCAGATGGGAGAGTAAGACCGTATGAGGTTAAGGTAACATTATAGTATTATACTTTAGTCTGTATAACACAATATGAGAATTGAGCTGCAGCCAAAGGAGCAGGATTTATCTGCATTGCATATACACTACTTCAAACATTTATCAAGGGCTACATGTCTCACAAAATAAAAATCACTACACGACTTGTACACTGTTCCAAAAGCTATCAAAGGCTATATCATCAAGTCTTGCAAAATGTATACCCAGATAACTCAAGAAACAAAACGGCAGTTACTGCAGTGAAACACGACTGCCACAACGTACGAACATTGGTACACCAAATTGTAATAGAGTTATCTGTTCTAAGAGGGTTACTTAGCTTCAGCCTCAGCTCAACCTTTCCTCCATTTTCTCGATAGCTTTCTCTATAGCTGGCACATTCTTATAGAAGGAAGACCACTGCTCAGCAGTTAAGCTAATTCCTGCACGTAGGACAGCATACTTACATATATATTGAGGATGCAGAGCAATAAAAAGACAAAGCATCCCTAAACTGTTGCATATTATCAGCACAAATACACAATGCTGAACCTTCATGATGGCACATTATCAGCACAATGTCACAATGAAACCAATTTCCTAAGTATCATCAATGCTGTTAAGTCTTAACAAGCTTAAAACTGCTACAGAGAATTCTATTTGAATTTTCACTACAGTCATCATCCCAAGTTCAAAATAACAAATATTCTTTATAACAGATCAAAAGCCCTTAAAATTTCAAATTAAGCATAACACCCCCATCAAGTTTTCAAAGTATGACTAACAGGTCTAACCCCTTGATACTTTCAAAATTAAGTTAATGACCATTGAAAGCTTTTCAGTTTAAGACAAACACTCCTTGACACTTTTGAAGAAACACGAGTAAAATACGCATTTTCTAGGGAAATGCAAAGGATAATGAATCTAGGAGGCAAACTGAGAACAATTTACAGAATAAGATGATAGTCTGAAGCTGAGATGCTTCATTACTCAAACTGAGCAGTTATGCACTTATACTTACATAGACAAAGTTACGTATACCGCTGTAAACATGCAAGGAAACACAACTCATACAGTGGCGTATCCAAGATTTAAAATCAGGCTATGCACAATTACATAAATGAATTCAGATAACATAATGAGATGAGTCTAATGCTAAATAATCATCATAAAATTCAAAGTTGCAAGATAAAACACTACATAAATACTCACACCATCCCCAAATAAAGTGCCTATTCCACTAATAATCATCATAAAATTCAAAGTTGCAAGATAAAGCACTACATAAATCTTCACACCATCCCCAAATTAAGTGCCTATTCTACTTTACGCGGTATTTGACCATCAATATCTTAACAAAAATTATATAAAGTTGATATTACTCCATCTGAACAACACATTATTTTTTTTTTTTTTTTTTTGTGTAAACAACTAAACAAGCACTTAATTTTGAAACGGAGGAAATAATAAATAAACTTACAGGTGATTGATAACTAGCATATTGCATTTGTATGGAGCAGTTAATTACTCCCTCCGTTTTTAAATACTTCCTCCAATTCTCCATGTGCGGAGTTTTAGGAGAAATTGGAGAAAATAATAAAATTTATTTACGTGGAGAGATTAGAGTTAGAGGAGATAATACTTCGTAAAGTATACTACTATACTACTGTATTTGCTTCAATATACTTTTTCGATTTTAACAGCTACCCACTATCTTTCAATTCCCTTATCTACATATGCTATATTTTGTTAAGTCAAATTTAAAAAATAAAAAATTTAACATGATTTGAGGGGTATGCAAGTGCATAGCCTCAAGGCCCTCTATGTTAGTTACATCTACCCCTGAAGTCATAAGTTTAACACCTACAGAAGGTCCATCCGATAATATATACAAAGTAGTATCATCTTTCCCCAAACAAATGCTTTTCACCATATTTCATCTTCCCCAAAATATATAGGAAGTTACAAATAAATCTAAGTCTGAGAATCTCAGAGATTTAAAAGGATGGTGTACCTAAAATGTGCTTCAAGCTTTTCAACCCCAATTTCTTGGGAAGATCCAAAGGAAAAAAGAAAAAAGTTTCAACCCCAATTGCTTCAAGCTTTTCAAGTAAAAGCAACTGCTGTATCTTAAATTCTCAATTGCTCCAAATTGCTGACGACTAAAGAAAAGGTTTTAAAACTGGTTCCTATTTAAGTAATTACAAATACCTCTAATCAACTATTCAATTTTGGCGGGTATATTCATTATTGTGGAGATGGAGTTATAACAAGAGTACAAAGATTTTATACACAAACACACAAATACACATGCGTGCGCGCGCACACACACACACACACACACACAGCCACAAAGGTGGAGCCTGTACAACAGAACAACCACCTAGTCCAAATCAAAAGACTTGAAAGTAATTTTGGTTGCTAACCATGGAGGAGATAAATTAAAGTTGTGTGATCTCTTGACTAGAAAGTAGATATGTGATTCTCTCAAGAGCATGAGATCTGGGTTTTCTTTGGAGGTGATGCAGAGCTATGAGTGGACTCACTAAAGGTATAGTAAGTAGTAACCAGAAAATATAATTGCAAAACACAAGAAGAATTGCTTGGCAACAATTCAACCATAGGCCAATGGAGAGGCAGCATAAGCTGTACCCAATATGCTGCCCAAATTACATAACGAACAGAAGTACTCATTCACGTCCATCCAATACTTGACTAAAACTCAGCATAAACATCAAAATTCACATATTACACTTGTCAACTTGCATGCTAAAAAATTCAGAAAGTAACAAAGGCAACATTACATTCAAGTTTGAGTGAAAGGATTTCCTTAATTCAACCCCAATCATATCCACACCCGACTACATTAGCATACCTCAAATCCATCATAAATCTATATGGTATAGCGACCCTGAAAGTGATATATGTATTGACACAACTATATACGAAGTAGTAAACTCTCATAAACGGCTTAATAGAGCACTAAATTACCTCAGAAAAATCTTAACAGAGCATTCACAGATTCCAGTCTTATTCTATTAATTCCATTGTTGATAAAGATTTACAATAGCATTTGAACTATAAGCTTTGGCACACACACACACACTAAAAAATGTCTAGTTAAGCACCATGTCCTTTGCCTTTAAAAAACTGAAAAACTTATCAGAATATAGGTACAAGCTAGATTTCTTCTACTCTTGTTTCCATCTCAAGTATCCGCATCTCATAACAGAAATTTAGACATTGCTATAGACACTCGACACATCCTTTCCGACCAAAAAATGCAATAAATTTTAGCACATTGGCAGATTCCCCAGCCCAACACAAGTAGGGTACAAAACCCTAACATAATACTTGTTCACCAAAACAATCGATTTGATCCTCCTCGATAATCAATTACAAACATAATGATAATCTGTAATGTGTTCTCTCAAATTATGCACTATAGATTAAAAACATGGAAATATGCAAAACATAGAATGACATTGAATTTCACAATTTGACAGCAATACCTTTGGATGTAGGGAGAAATTTTCCATCTTTCTTGTAATACTCCCTAATTGACACCAATGTCTTTCCTTTAAAATCCTGAATCGTCACTCTTCTCTTCTCCGACAGCTGCATAAATAATTTATCCAATTAAACCCCATTATAATCCTATCCACCAATTAAAAATTTCACAAACCAAATAGACAAAAAAATCAAGTAGAAATCAAAAGCACTACAATAAAAAATCACACAAAACCCTCAATTTAGGGTTTATAAAAATCAAAATCAAAAAATCATTTCAAAGATTTTTTCAATCAATTACAGCAAAATCAGTTAAAAAACTTACACGACAGATGATGAGATCGCCATCATCATCATACTCTTTGCCATCAGAACGTCTCTTATTACTTTCTTCTTCTTCTTCCTCCTCTTCTTCTTCTTCTTGTTCTGCTTCATCAGCGGCGCCCTGAACGGCGTCGTTTTGTTGCTGTTGTTCGTGAAGAAAAGCTTCGACAATTTGACGGACAAACTTCTTGGAAGAAGACTCGGAGAGATCGATGCCGAGCTTTTCGCCGGCGAGAGTACGAACATTGTACTCAGTCATCTTTTGCATGTCGGCAGTTCGAAGGATTTCCAGCACTGTTTCTTGCACCTTCTCCTTTGTTGCGGCGTCCATTTTCCACAGTTTTTTCTGTGTCTGAGTTTACTCCTGTTTTAGGCTAGGCAGCTCTGTTGCTGTTCTCAAAGTCTGAATATTTGATGAAAGTTTCTTCCTTTTTAGGCCATGGAGTAATCACGGATGAGGTGGATTTTCTTTTTAAAGATTTTTTAACGTATTGGTGACTTAAATTCTAGGGCATCCACCGTCCGAGTTTAATATTGTGGAGAATCAAGCAAATTTTCGAGCTAGATAGTTTTTTTTTTTTTTTTTTTTTTTTTGACAGTGAGAACAAAGAAAGAAAAACACAAGTAATAATTTAAAAAGACCAAAAAAGACCCTCTCGAGCACGAGCCTTTCCAGCCAACCAGTGTGCAGGAGACACCCATTTCCGAGAAACCTTAAGAATTTTACACGCCGCAAAGGTAGACAAAAGAACCTGGATACAGGACAATCAATTAGAAGTATAAAATGTGTTAAATATAGAATAATTGTTTAATTTGATTGAATTATTACTGATGTTGTAGGCAGGTATACAGGATAATATGATAATCATTCTCAAAAGCTAACTTTTAAGAAGAAGAGGCTCGATGAAAGCACATTGTCCTATATAAACCCATTAGCCCCTTATATGACTGATGTGCGACTCAAATGTCATACCTTATAGTGGATTGTAACAGGTGATTATAACTCGTAAACTTTATTAAATGAATCATGTTTAGGTTAATTTAGTATCATGTTATGTCAACTTTGTGTTTTCTTAAATATTTTCATGTCATGTCAACGAGACAATTACAGTCCAATCTACCAAAATTCATACAAGTATCATACAACTTTTTGGTAAATAACTAGCTTGCTCTATTAAAAAAGGGTTCAATTTGCTCAATTGTAAATAATTAAACTCAATTTATTTTGTACCTACTCTTAATGTAGAAAACAAGATCAGATTTCAGGTCTTGATACAACCTCCTAAAACTTTAACTAAATGATCTAGTTGGCATTCACGAGTCCACGACATACATATTTATCTTTTATTACGAGCATTCAGTCTATAAAGCTTGATTTTTTTTAAAAAAAAATAAATAAATTGTAATTCATAGTAATTTTGTCATTATAGCGAATTACGGAAGGGTAGTTTTGCTATTTCATATAATTGGGGTAGATTTGTCATTTCACTCACTTTTTCATAAAATGTGGCTAATTAATCAGTCAGATAAATTTGATTTTCCTCCTTAATAATTTTCCAAAAATGCAAATCTCCAAAATGAACCAGATGGACTAATTTAGCTAGAACTCTCCATGACCCCATTTCATCTGCAAAAAATCGGTAAGAGTTGGTTAGAGAAATAATTATTTCTGTGAACTTTCCTACAGTTCTAAGCCATTGATTCTCTGTCGAAGTAGCTCTTTAATGGCTGAGGATTTTCCATCCACCTGAAATTTATCATGATTCTCTCACCTTCCTCATTTTCCCAGGCAAGTTCTTCCACTCTTCTTTTTCAATCATCTTCCCAATCCTTCTATTTTTTTTCTATTTTGTGCATCGATTTGCCTGTAAATTCTAGGGGTTTTAAGCTATAAATTGTCAATTTTGATTAACATTAGCAATTGGGGTTTGTGCATTTTTTATTGAAATTCAATTTTTTAACTCTTTACTTTGAATTGGGCATGACTTTTTTTACAATGTATTATAATTCCCTTCTCTACAGATTTATTTTGGTTGGTAATTAATGGATTAGGGTTTATATATAGCCAAATTGAGTTAGTTTGCAATCAACATTATCGTTACCTATTTGTAATTGGTAAAGCATATATGGTTCTGGCTATTGTACAGTTTTGCTGAATTTATCCCTCAATATTTGAAATTTTTAGGGGAGTTAGGTAGTTGGGGAAGAGGTTGATTGGGATTCCTGTGTATCAAAATTCTAAGATGGGAACAATACGTTTTGCAGGCAATGCCACAATTCTTTTATAAAGAATTGCTATTGAAGCAACATTGTGTTTCGGCGATTTTTCATAGTCAAGAGAACAGGTTCTTGATCAGACAGGCTTTGACAAACCTTGCTCCAACATCACTGTCTTTCTATGAGAGGAGGTGTGTAATGTTGCAAACTAATCTAAATTAAAATGAAGAATTTCCCAGTTACTTCACTTATATGAAGTTTTATGGTTGTCATTAAGTCCTGCATTTCACATGACATCAGTGTGGCTGCTGTTGTTCACTCTTCCTCTTGCCCGTGGGAAAAAAAACTAATGGAATATGTGTCGTTTATTGAGAGTAGATTTTATTGTTATTTTCAATCGTAATATATGGCTTTGGGTGTGTTGAGGTTTGGTAGATTGATTATTTAGCATGTTGATGAGAGAGAGCAATTGGCTAATGGTTGTTGAAATTGTGCTGCTCTCAAAGGTATGAGATGTTCTAGGGAAGTATACATGATGAGGCTGTTGGTAACACCTCTTAATATGTTAAGTAGAATTTTTTATGTTTGGTTTAGTTTCCCTGTGTGAAGAGTCAAAGTTCTTGTATTTGCTGAAGTTACCATTTTATTCCAAGATATACTTTGTGTTCTGTTTAGCCTTATGATTGCTCTAACCCCCTGTTTACTTGAGGCAAAAGTTCTCCGTGTCCATGTTGTAGTTCCTCTTTTGTGATTGTTATGTTTGTTATAACACATCAATCATGCGTCAACACACCTTCTAATCTGCAAAATTGTGGACTATTTCATTATTCAGCCAATTTCTTGAGGTGGTTGATGGTTGAGAGCAGTTCTGCAGTTCTTAAAAAGTTCCCATATATGATTGCCTTGTCCTTCACCAACAAATACCTTGTGGTTGATGGTTGAGAATGGTTCTGCAGTCCTTTTAAATTTTCCATGTATGATTACCTTTTAAAACTGGTTGTACTTGTTTTTAATCTATTTTTCCTCCGATGAGTCCGATCATCCTGAGACCCTGGTGTGTTAATTCACCTAATTTTAAGAGTCCTTAGTCCTTACCATCTTCTCAAAATTGAAAGTTTCTCTAGTAACAGTGAATTCCAGTGCTTTCTGGTGTGTTGCTGTGAGTTTCTTCAGTAAAAGTGATTCCCAGTGGTTTAGAGTTTGTGCAGTTGATAGAATTAGTCCATAAGCCTTTTAATTGCCTTCTGTTATTTGTAGATGAAGGGCTAAGCTGCTATTAAAGTGACTACCTCAAACAAAAAAGATTGACATTGCTCTTTCGTGTGAAGTTCTGATTCCTTATATTCTTTTGTGTCGGTAGTTTGAATATCATCTTGTTCTATTTCTCAAATTTCTTTGCTATTAGAAGCCTGTGCTAGATGACTAGAACTAGAAAATATAATTTTTAGGATACCACTCTCTCCCTGTCTACGACTTTTTTATTTTATTTTAAATACTCTGGCATTCATATTCATTTGGTGTCTAACCTAAGCAAACAACCTTTGCCCCCCTCTCTTTCTGCTGAGCAGTTTTTGTAAGGGAAGACATTGTTGGAAAGTCAAATTTGCTTTAGATACTGGTGGATTCCCCAGTAATGGTGGTCAGGAAAATGATATCAACGAGGACTCCTCTGGTCTTGGCCAAACACGGCTTAGCAGAATTGTGATTGCAGGTGGGAGGCAGCTGCTAGGAAAGTTGAATTCGGCTAGAAAGAATTTCCCCATGAAGGTTTTTCTTTTATTGCTAGGATTCTACACCGCAAATGCACTAGCGACAATACTTGGTCAGACAGGTGATTGGGATGTATTGGTTGCAGGTATTGTAGTTGCTGCCATTGAGGGTATAGGTATGCTAATGTACAAAAAAACTGCATTATCAAGTGGGAGGCTACAACCTTTAGTTGTGTTGATCAATTATTGGAAAGCCGGTGTTTGCTTAGGTCTTTTTGTAGATGCTTTCAAATTGGGTAGCTAAAAGTTCTCATTCATTCAACTCTATATAAGAAAAATGTAATCTGTACAATGTATCATCTCCACATGTCTATACATCTCTCTCAATTTCTTTATTTGATGCTAGCAAGCAATTTAGAATATTTATATGCTACGGAGTATAATGGTACTCGTATTTATTTTGTAAATTGTCGATTGAATTCAGCTAAAAGTTGCTATTAGATGAAGCCGTGAAGACTGAAGAGAACTGAACCATAGTGGAACTTATAAGTTCTAACCAACTCTGATTTATTTTGTTTTCTTTGGAAATACAGAGTAACCTTTAGCCAACTCTGATTGGCTTCTTATGGCCTTTGCTCATTTTCATGAACTTTTCTTCCAACCTCGACGACAAAATCTCAAAATGTAATGTAAAAAAAGCAATTTAGGGACTTTATATTCATCAAGGGAACATATCTAGGGCCACTTACAAGTTTCTCCAAAGGGGAGGTTTACGCTATAAAATTCTATACATTTGCATTGACAATTTACAAAATTTAACCAGTGGCTGTCACCCCTAGACACATTTATGGTTGAACTAGAAAGCATCACTTTTGCAAGCACAACTCTGGATCACAGGGTCGATTTGATAACGAATTCTCATCCCTTGAATTGCTTTCTGTTCTTTCCTTTCTTCCTGTGAACAGCAAAGGGGATTGTTAGAGAGCCGATTTCAAGGGAATGTAAAACAAAACAAAGCTAATGACAGAGGACATACTTTGACTCGGAATCATCAAAATCATCCATGGAAGCTTGCCTTTTCCCCCCTCCAAAGGCAACCTCATCCATGCTCTGACCACGTCGCCTGTAGTTGCCACCAGACGCAAGAAAACCAGGACAAGGCCTATAAGCCTTTATTGGCCACCAACCAAAGCCTGGGATTGTAGCAATTCCACCTTGAATACGCCCCTCGCCATTGCAGCCACTTTCTATCTCCTCTTTACCACAACCTTTACAACCACTACACATAAACAATGACAATTCCAATCAAAGGAGGAAACAAATGAACTAGAACCCCTTGACCCCCTTCTTTTGAAAACTATGCACTATGCAACAACAATAACTGATCCTAGGCAAGATTGAAAAGCTTATTTCTGAAATATCCAGCTGTAAGAAGCAAATGAAATCCCTTATTCTTTCAACAAAGATGTTTAAAAGGCATTTACCATAACTTGAGAAAATCAGAAATCTATATGGGCATTGTTTCCTTCAAAATATACAAGAGATCCATTAAATTTCTTCTTCGTTGTCGTTTATCAATCTCCTATAATTGGGGTGAACATCCATTTCCTGGACTAACTTTGACGGCCTATTTGGTAGCCGATTATACTTGTCTATAACAATGAGTTAATAATATAGATAAACTTATATGTATTCGACAATCACGGTAACATTTAATGGAATCCCAATAGCAGTAATGACTTGTTTCTATAAAGATTATTACTTGCTTAGCCAAACCCCAATACATGATTGATTAAAACTCAAATTGTTTAAAGAAAAAACCACAATTCCCAATCCAAATTTCCTCAAATAATCCCCCAAAATGAGAAAAATATGATACTCATACGAATATAAACAGTAATTTATTGATACTCATAAGAAAATAGTAGTTATGACATAAAGAACACAAAAAAGAAGATGAAAGTACCTGAAATTTGAAGGAAGAGAATCAGAATCAGAATCATTGGTAGAAGGAAGAGGTGAATCTTGTTGTTGTTCAACAACTGATGAAGATGAGGTTGAAGATGAGAGAGTTATGAATGGACCAAGTCTTTGCTGCTGCTGTTGATGAGGAGATTTCAAGTGTAAGAATTGGGGAGATGAATTGTTAAAAGGGTGATGACAGAAGAAGAGGGATGGAGATGGTGGTGAAGTTGCAACTCCCTTCATGTTTCTCCTCCTTTACCAGTCTTCCCCCCCTCTCTCTCTCTCTTCTCTTTCTTTCAGTCTCTTTTATTGGTCGAGTGGTCGAGGATTAAGATCAGCTGAGGGGATAACAGACTTTGGGCTGTCGGATTCAGAGTCCAATGTAACAATTAGACTATGACTTTGACTTTTTTCATGTCCCGAGTACGCTCAGATAATGGTGTACTAATTAAGCTTAGTTGGTTAAAATGTTAAAGGATGATAAATTCATAATACCCAAATCCTGATATTTCATTCCAATTCTTGTCTACACCATTTGCTACTAGTAACTTTTTATTAAAAATAAATAAAATAATATACATATCGTTATGTATACATATTAGTATATTACACAGTTTAATGTGTTTGAAAAAATCTTCACCTAGACTATAGAAGGATGTACTTTATGCAACAAAATTGCAGCCTTAAAAGTTGTTGACATGTTCCTGACGGCGTAACATTCTTCCTAATTAGCAGCACCCAATAGCTGTAAGCCCACAACCACCACCACAACCCGTAACAGCCACCCACCACCCACCCTCCCTTCACCCTATCCCATTAATCCTACTCCAACAAACCACGATCATCCCCGTCTACAAAGAATTCAAGCTCGTCTAGGGATGTGTCGATTTTATCAAAGATAAGATAGTGTAGTGACAAGGCATAAGAGCATGGAGTATACTTTCTCGAAGCAAAATAGTAATTCACCAATCAAGCCTGCTAGAATTTATTTCCAATACTCTTAAATACTCCAATGCATCAGCCAAGGGAGTGTGGCTTACACATCACCAACATTTAAGTCATTGCAACTCAACTGCTAATCAATGGAATCAAAGAAACTAAAGCCAGTACAATGCAACATTAATGAATTCTCAAGAAGATAGTAGAAGAGCGTGCAATTCATTTACATCTTCCAGACACTCACTCTTCAGAATCTAAACGGGAACCTGTGATCTAACTTCTCTGACATGTCAACAGAGAATCAAAGAATTTGGAGAAAGTAAATGAAAAGAATTGTGACAAGGAAAATTGACATTATCATAGAATGCCTCTTCTCGTGAAACAGCAGCCAAAACTGAGGGTAAATAATAAATGCATTGGATCAAATTATAATAGAACTACAATTTCTGTTTCAACTAATTTCTCACTGAAGACAAATAATGCTGTACTAATTTTTTTTTTCTCAGTGACTACTATGTTCATAATTATTAGCTCCTTTTCAACTTGGCTTACGCATGCCCAATCTGTTGATCAACATCTTCATCAACCAGCATCACTGAGCGGTGGTGATGGACCATGTACCACCTCCCATTGTGATGCTCGAACACATTGGTCACATTGAATGGCCCTGCATTCATGTCAACGTAGGTTTTCATAGTAACCCAAGCCATTTCACTCAGGACCCTAGCCCGCACATCACGTACTTGGAAGCCATCTGCTAGTTGCTCCCAGTTGAATGCAATCTGCCAACTCCCCATTACTGCATTATATCTGGAAAGAAAGAAAATATGGCAGGATCAGATTTTGTGGTAACTCCCAAAGCTTTCAAAAACTCGTGATGTTTCCAAGCACAATGGATTTACTTAATGCGGAGAATTTAATACAGATGGGACTAAGAGTTACTTTTAACAACATAAAACAGATCAAACTGATGAATGAACTTCAATGAAAAGTACACAGGTCTTTTACGATATTTAATCTTTATGAAGAATTGTAGATACATATTTAATACGAGTCATACAAAGGGCTAGAGCCATTTTGGTAACTATTGCAAATAATAAAATACAGCATATAACTAAAGGAGGCTGTAATGTTTATCTTTTGCCTTTTCAGCAAACTAACAAAGCCAGTAAAGCAAAATCATCTCTGCATACTACATGTCAAAGGAGCTGGAGCTAGCAATCCCTAAACCATAACCATCATCATCCCCCCCCCCCAACCCCCCCCCCCCAACCCCCCCCCCCCCCCCCCCCCCCCACCAAAAGAAATCAAAACAAAGAAAGAACTTAAACTCTGTAAATTAATCCCGTTCATGAGATTGCTGACGGCATGAAGTAAAACACAATTGTAAATATTTTAAACATTTTACTTAAGTGCCTACACTATCACATACTCCACAGCCTATATTTTATTGGGAAATAATTAAAGATGTTCCTACTGGACTTATTGCAGTCTCCAAAGAACAAACTTTTACTCTACCATAATATTATGTAAATCTACAATTGATACTCAAGTTTAACTACTTTTGACGATGAATTTAACAATAATATTCACAAATTACTCTGGACACATCAAAGAAAAAAATGTTTGAAGACATTATAATGACTGAGTATTCACCAAAATCCTTTTGTCAGGGAAAGAGTAACTAATACAAGAACGCAGTCTAAAAGTAGCATTAGTAAACATACACAGCATAAGACGTATAAAACAGCAACTTTAATCAAGATTTGAAGATGATGATCGTAAGCCACATCAGATCTAAATGCATTTCAGTCTTTTTCTCAAAGCACAACTAAAGATAAAGTGCACAGAGATGCATAACAATTAAAGATAAAGTGCACAGATATGCATACTAATCTCTAAACAACACAAGAAAAATTGCCCTCAAACTATATACTGCAAAACTACAATAAATAAACCAAGGCATCATACCCAGTAAAAAGCTCCCCTGAAGCATGAATACACTTCACATAGTCTGCATTAAGCCAGAAACGACTCATTGCTGGAAGTGATCTGTCCCTCAAGATGCTGAAAAATTCTGCATTAATATTCACAATCGCTCTTGTAGCTGCATAGTAAGCCTTCCAACCATTAGCTGGTCTGACACTATCTTGTTCCAGAGTAAAATCCTAGAAGAACCAATGAAGGATTGAAGGTAACATTAAAGCTTGCAGACATTAAAATATGAAAATTCCAGGCATCTAGGAATGTGGAAAATCATCAAAATGCAAAAACATTATGCATAATCTGAAACACAAAATCAACTACAGCATTCTATATATTCCCTAGGTTCATGCACAAGTTAAAAAGAAGATACCATTCATGCACACAAATCTAATCAAGATTTTATCCATATATATATTTATCAAACACAAACATGTTAAGGCCCTCCCAGGAGAGTGAAATACTAGTTTTACATATCATATCCCAATGCATCTATGTAAGCCACCTCCCCCATCAAGAATTGTTAACAATTGCTTTATATATTTAAGGTCACTGTTACCTAAGTATTTCACCCACAAAAATATTTTTTTTTTAAAAAAACCCAAAACTTACTATGAAATTGTGAAAGTGAATTAGAACAATGGAGCACTTAAGGACTAATCAAGAAAAAATGGGTACTGAATTGCAATCCTGCAACGGTCCAGAGAATCAGGCAACACCTTTAATCAATCATTGCAGCAAATTTCACCTTTTGACACCTCCAAATACAAGTTCTAGTAATGTTGTATTGTAATCATGGTTAGCTAGTATAGGATGAAAGGAACAAACCAAAATGAAATTGGACCGGAAATCATGACTCAGCATGGTTAAGTTGTAGCACAATCAAGATATCAATGTACTCTATTTAAGCTGAATTGTTTGCACAAGGGACCATGTAAAGACTAAAAGCCTGGGGTGAGAGGAAAACAACTCAAATATAAAATGCCAATAAAAAAGGAAGAGAGCCAACTATGAGGAATATCTCAAAGTCTAAAACCATAAAATTATTCTTTCATTATCGAAGCTTTCAGTCTATGCAGACGCAATGGACAATATAAAAAGGTCGGCCATCAGCACAACCAACTGTCTAGCAACCAAAATGTGCTGCAAAGTGGCCAAATATCTATCCAAAACAAGCCTTTAAAAATATAATCAAGGGACCATACCCAAATTTTTAGAAAACATATATATATATATATATCGACCATCTATTAACAAAAGCTTCAACTTTTAATGTACTAGAATAAGTAGTTCTAAGATGGCTAAAGAAACTTTGTCAAAATCTGCATCACATCAAGTTGCAAAGGGCACTGAACTGACAGTTTTAACACCCAAAAAACAAAAAATTACCAGAAGTGAATGAAATTGAACTATATCATCTCAATCATAAATCTAGTGAGGTAAGACACTACAAACTGCAAGAGCTTTTATGAAATCTTTCAAATATAGTCCTCTAACTTAACAGTTCTTTAAATTATAAATAGTTCTTTAAATTATGTATTGTTCATAAAGACCATCAACAAAAAGGGAAACAATAAACCCAAGAATCAAGAATCAAAATGTCAATCAGGGGGCCAATAATAAGTCCATATATCAGGCACCCTTCAATCTTTCAACAAAGTAACAAAAGAGATGCATAAATTACTCACGCAATATTCATCAACCAGCCACACAAGTGTAGGCTGAAGTACACAATTAATAGCAATGCAATACCAACTAATCACCAAAATCCAAGAAAATGCAACTATTTGATACAACCAAAAAAATTGAAATGTATAATAAAATTACCAGTTAATTTACAAAATTGAAATTCAGTTAACCTTAGCCTTAATTTGCTAACCAAATTCTGAAATTCAACAGTCATAAATATTACTCGCACAATATTAATCAATCAAAATACATAAGTGTAGGCTTAAACACACAGTTAACAGGCTAACAGCAATGCAGTCCCGACTAAACTTGAATTTACCCATTTAATTCAACCAAAAAAAATTGAAGTTTATAATAAAAACTACAATACTAGTATCAAGAAGTAGACAAGAATTGTACCTTATGGTAAAGAGCTTTCCAAGCATTATCATCATTAGCAGCCTTACGCATCAGTGAATTAGTCATAGAAAGACGGCAAAGGCTCGGATAATCCAAATAACTGAGCGCATGAGTCGTAATCTCCGGCACCAATTGCTCCATCATCGAAGCACCAGTCTGCTTCTCCGCCGCCGACACCAACGCCGGCATTTCACCTCCGTTCTCCGTCACCGGCGCACAATCTGCGCTCAAAACGGCGCCGTTGCAGGAACACTTACAATCAAAATCACGCCTACTACTATTACTATTACTACTACTACTATCACTATCCTTCGAATCTCTCTCCGTCGTAAACTTCGATCTCCGACCACCTTTCAACGACGAAAACACGGCGGCGGAAGAAAATCGACCGGCGAAGATAAAGCAAAGTACAGTTGCGGCAAAGGCTACAATGAAGGAGTACGATGAAAAGAAGGATGATAGAATAATCTCCATTCACACGACATTAAAGCTCCAATGTACATGAAAAAACCCTAGAAAATTATGGAATTTTATCAAATTGGGGGAAATTCGTCGAATTATAGCGACGATTATGAGTTTTCTTTAGTTGAATTTTGACCTAAAATGATTAATTTCAGTAGAATGAAATTTAGTGAAGGTGTCGGATAAACCCTAGAAGTTGGGGTTTCTTCAATGGAATTTGCAGAGGAGAGAGAAAGGATGAAGAAGGTTTGTGTGAGTTGTAACTGACAATCTTTTTTGATGAATTTACTATTTGAGGAATTAAATGGGTAGATTTTGAAGTTTTGAACGACGTCGTTTTGGTTGATATAGATTACTGTAGTTTTGATTTTCTGCCGTTGGGTTGACGTTTGACCTTGGAGAAAATAAATTAATTTAAGGAAAATGTTCAACGAAGAATTAAAAATAAGTAAATAATAAATAAAAGTGGTTATGAGTTTTGAATTAGGGAAGAACAATTATCATAGGGGTATATCATAGTATATGCCAAATTTGATTCCTTTTCAATTTTCACCATACTTAATTGCTATTGAAATAGGGTTTTCTATATGTGAATCAGTGAATATAGGAAGTGTATCATACGAATTATGAGTAAATACATACTCAAATATGCAAAGTACTTATACATTATATGTATAGACGTATAGTCCATTTTCTTTTTGGGTTATACTCTCATTGTTTCTTCAAGTTCTATTTTGTTCCCCTAATTAATTTTCATTTATTTTAAAAAAAAAATAATTTAGATAAATAAGATTATGTACTCCATAATAATCAATAAGCATCAATTGCAATTTACAAACGAAATTAATTCAAATAGATGAAAATCAAGTATTTAAAACATACATTAATTTCATTTAATTCATTATGCATGCCTTCAAATTTGGATTATGATAAAATTACTACATCCATTTTATTTTAGATAACCAATTTGACAATTGACATTTAACGATAGTCACTTACTCTTGGTGATATTTTTTAAGAAAAAGATATATAGTCATTTTTACAATTATTTTAAAATTTTTGGTTAAGAGCACCTCAACGAAGCCCAAATTCTTAAGTTAAGAAACCAGGCTCAAATGCCCAATTAAGACTAATCCAAGATTAGAAAAGTCAAGTCAACAGTTGAAATAAGTCAAGTAAAAAAAGATCTAGTATTGGTAATTCAACAATTTTAATTTCAAATTCAAAAACAAGGAAAGGGAAGCACAAATCAAGGATCCATTGATCAATCAACAAAAGTTGTATACTTGTATTTCTTACTTATCACTTTCTTGCCAGTAGTTCCCTTAAGTCATCTAGGTTCAGGAGTTTTTACATTTACAAAAACTTGTGTGGACCTGATTCACAATAATATTAGTGTGGATCTGAGGTTCTACGCATGCGCAATTGGCTTTGTATTGAACATAGTGACCTTAATATTAAATATAATAACCTTAATTTTAACATAGTAATCTTTAATAAAATTTGTGTGATTTTTAATATTATTGCAAACCTAAAATATGACGTTATAACCCTAATTTTAATCTAGTGACCTACATTATTCAAATTGAGTAGTATTTTAAATTTTTTATTAAAAAAATTAATCTCTTATGACCTTTAAAAACACAATCACTTTTATTTTAACAGAATAACCATTATTTTAACATAGTGAACTTTTTTTTATTAATAAAATGACCGTAATTCTACACAAAATAACCATTATTTTAACATAGTGACCTTTTTATTAATAAAATGACCATAGTAACTCTACTATTAGGGGTCCACAATAAATTAATGTGAACCAGGTCTATTTAAGAGTTAGAATGTATTGATCTACAAAGCAATGTGTCCAAGAGTGTTTAAATTGAATACGTTTGCTTGTGAAACGACTAGGACAAAGCTCGAGGAAGTCATTATCTGTGCTGCTGTGCAGGGAAGAAGAGTTAGAGCATTAGTTTTTCTGAGAAGTACAATAATCGAATTACAGCAGAGGTGGAGCTTGTGGCATTCAGAATTAATGTCAGAAAATTGGAAGTGGAAACTGATATGACAACAGTTTTCTGATAAATCTGCTCCAACCTTAGTACGAATTGGAAGATTTCATTACAGGCTCGCCTTTCTCATGTATTTGCTGCCACAATGTTCAACAGACTAACAGAGAAACAGATACAACTGCAACGATTCTACTAATGTACAGTATTTGATAATGCACAAGATAACCGTTTTAAATAATATTCTCGTTCCAATCAGAAGTGCATCATTAATTTCTACATATTGCTAGATACTACAAACATGGTATTCTACCTAATCTAACTCACAACCTATAACAACCAGGTCTTAACCTACAAACTACCAAGTGGAAATGATGGAATGGATTGTTTATTGTTACAAGAGCCAATGAATCCACTAGAGTTACTCCTACAAAAGTCTTATGTTGCTTCTACCTGATATGAGTACATCTCTGCCACAGTTTACAGGACAGGAAGCAGTATGAGCTTTCTGGCACCAAATTAATCGCCTACCACAGTCTCTTCAGTGAGGGTGTAGAAAGGCACAAGGTATACTAGATCAAAGTTATTAACATTGTGATGCCACTGCTAAAGAGTATTAACAACCATCCTCTATTCGTTCTAGAGACGTCATTTCCTTGAGAAGCTCCAAAAGAGAGAAAAACCTGTTTGGAGACTAGCTTGAGGAATGCTATACACAAGAAGAAGAAGCTCACTAATAAAACCGCAAGCTCCTTGTTATGTAGACTTGTCTGGTCATTCTCTATGTTTTCAACAAGAGATCTGCAGTAAAATGGATAGTGTAAGATGATAAGAACAAATAAAATGTGATGAGTTATCAGAGGAGAGAAAATGGATCCCTTTGGAAAAATAGCACAGAACACATCAGTTGCAAGTATTTGAGCCAAGTACAGGAAGGATACCACAAACTTACTGGATGTACATAAAGTACAATACATCAGCTATAAATTTACCCTAAAGTGGTCAAAATTACCCTGATATAAGATATCTGAAGATATGGTGAAATTTCTATAATTCATCTTTATCACTCTGCACCCATCCCAGCATCATATACATGAAAACTGTAATTAACTTGTCACATGCCAAATCATGGAAAACATGCAATTTTTAAAAATTACATATACTAAAACTAGAATATGTACCCATAGGCTAGAAAAGGGATTAAAAAAAAAAGTTAATATTATGTTCCCATGTTTGGTTTGATAAATGACGTGATAATTCATAGAAAAAGAAGGGAAGTGGGAGGAAAGCCCCTTCACAAAATTTTCACTTTTTTTTCTCCCAAAATTGGAGGAATAGAGATACAAAAGTTGTACATCAAATTTCATTTCTTTTCCCTTCATTTCATTTCATTAATCAAACATTGGAAAATAAAATATCTTTCCTTACCCTAATCCTCCTTTCTTTTTCCTCCCTTTATCTTCTTTCCTTTACTAATACTGAACCATATAAAGCCATAAAAAAGTAATTAGGAAGATGATGCAATTTGATGGCACGACATAAACTAAACCAATAGGTAGCAGCTAGATAAGAAAATTTGCGAACTGAAAGGGCAACTGACCTGAGGTTCCTATTTTCACTGACCAACTCATCAATTTGTGAAGAGAGAACAGCCTTCCACAGCTCAATATCTTCAAATTGTTTATCCTGCAAAAAAGGAATCATTATTCTTTTTAAAATTTAGATAAAAAGGAATACGTAGAATACTCATAATATTCAGATAAGTCAGACAATACCGTGTCTTCCTTCCATTCAATTAGTTCTTTGATTTCTTTTCTTTCGTTGTCCAGCAACGAGGTAACTTTTGATATTTCTTTGTTGATTTCAGGAATAATATCATCTTGTTTTTTATTTAGTTCCTGGAGAAACTCTTCTAACACAGATAGGTTCACCTCCACTGACCTCACTTTCTGCATTAAGATCTTCAGAACAGAGTCTCCAGGAATTCTGCTACTTGACTTTCCGACAACTGGATCAGGAATCTTGCCTGAGGTGCCATGATTCTTAGTTGCGTCATTATTGGTCTTTTGCTCGTCACTTGTTCCCACTCCTTTAACAGAAGAACCATTTCCATTAAGACTTTCACTACCATTATTCTCATTTCCTTCAACATCTTGAGGCTTTCCTGATGATACTTCTGTTGAATTAATCTTTGATGGATGTTCACTAGGAGCAGATCTGCTAGAAGTCACCATTAGATCTTCAAGCATCCGCTCAATAGCATCAACACCATAAACTTCCAAGCCACTCAATGTACAATAATGTTCTGATCCATAGTGACTAATCAAACTCAGGTTCAGATAAGTAACCCATTTGGGTTCTGGCAGAACAAAGGTTTGAGCATGCTTAACATTGGCGGCAACAAAATTTCCCATAAAAGACCATGCATCAGTAGGGTAAGTCAAACTTCCCCACAATTCAAACTCCTTGAAGTTTGAGGAGTAGTGCTCAAAATTTGCAATCTTGACAGAATCAACCAAAATATCTTCCGGAAGCTCAACTACAACATACTTATCTGATACAGAACAAGGGTTTCTAAGATACTTATCATGATCCTTCCCCAAAATATTACTTGCTCCTTTTGCTTCCTTATTATGAGCTACAACTTTTGCACCTTTAGCCGCTGAGGCAAAGTTGTAAGCTGTTCCATCAGGTTCAAGTCGATGGGTGATATTCACCTGTTCACTAGAAGAAACCACCCCCTTTCCTGATATTGTTGTACTTCGGGACTCATCCAGCTTCAAATAAGTGGAATCTAAAGCCATTACATGTTGATGGTCCTCTAGTTTGTTCATACTTTGATTAATTCGACAAGGCATTTCACACACCATGTTGTTGTAGCCTAATCTTAATATGTTAAAGATCAATTCTTCCAAACCATTATGCCTAGGGAGCGAGCAATTAGAATTCAAAGAAACTAGCCCTTGAATGGTAGAAATGTTAACGTTTATTGATATATTAACCTCTAACAAAACGTTGTCCGTGTAGTTTTCAACAGTGATATTATGAAAGGAATCTCCATCACCAACAAGCTTACCCTCGGATAACATGCTTTTATAATTAGAGTAATGATGAGTCTCTGGAAATTATAAACTAAGTTAGTGTTCTCAGCTCAATTGGGAGTTTTGGGACTAAACAAGCATCAAATTGACTACTAACTTGAACCTTGTGTACACCACACATTTAAGCAAAATAATCAAACAAAGACGAAACAGAAGAGGTAATGCACCTCTAAGATCTGGAAATATTGGCTGCATTAATATATTGTACTAGCAACTATAATTTTATTAGCTGGTTGCCTTAATACAAATGTAATTATGGGTTGCCACAGCTTAACTAGTCTCAGTGCCTAACATTTATAAATAATTCACTCCCTCAGTCTCCAAGACACATCTTTAACCGTAACACACTAACATCTTGAAAACACACATCGAAACAAATCTAACAAGATCACACGTGATCACGCTTATTGCAAGCTCACAAAGTAAATCAGAATAGAAACTACAAAAAAGCTTTATACTATCATATCATATAATCCAAATGCACAAGCAGATTCATATCAATCACATGCTATTAAATTATCAAAACATACAGATCAAAAAGGAAAAGCTATTATTATTGACCCATATAAATACACAGCAATCATTAAAAGCTCATATTACCATATAAACCAACCATAATTAAGAAGTAATCAAGCAAAACCTAAAATGAACCACATATAAACAAAGGTCCCACATTGTTGCAGAAAACTCCAAATCAAAACATGGGTAATTGAGAAATCAATCAAAATAAATAAATAATTAAAAACCCAGAAAATTAATTAATTAATGAATTAGTTAATTGGATGAAAAAAAATACCTGCATGACCATCGCTGAGACAAACTTCACAGTAAAACAAAAAAACGAAGCACCCAATCAAGGAAACGCAGAGTTCATAGAAGCTATTATTATTGTTGTTGGTTCTGCTAATATCGCCATTCTTGGTCTTCTTAATACCTTCAAAATCTTGGGTTTTCTTATAATTATTATGAATGCTACATTTTTTGACATTTAACCCAAAGTTTTGAGCTTTCTTCATTTCTCATCCGTACAATAAAAGGGAAAGTTTATGTGCAAATTATATACGAGTAATAAAAATTGGTATTGCTATTTTGATTAGCAGTTAGTTTGTTGGAGATAGAGAGGATGAGAGTTGAAGGAAGAATTAAAGTTGAAAAATGAAGAGGAATTTCTGGGTTTGTAAAAATTGGTGTTGCTATTTTGATTAGCAGTTAGTTTTGGAGTTAGTTTTTGTAATGACTTAATCTCCAATTTCGTCGGGGAATTCATGGTCTGGTTTGCTTTTGAGCCGAGGTACTTGGAATTAAATGGCCTACTGTCATAAAATAATAATTACGGAGTACAACATAATCCATACATTGATACAATATTAATTTGTACATAATTATACTATTAAAAGTGTAAGTATTACATACGATACTTGAACGTTTTTTATTTTTAAATTGCAACTTAAAAGATAGCGGATTTATAGTGAGATTTTGATATTAGAAAAGGCTAATCGTGATATCAAGCTTCATTACGGCCTTTTAGGTACTTGGAAATGTCCTCTCCCCAACACTCAAGGGGTTAAGTATGGTAAGATTGGTTCAAGGTCAGATTTAATTGAGTTATTCACTCTCTAAAACATGAAAGGTGTGCCACATTTTTCAAGCAACTATTTAGCTCGGTATAATTACTTATGCATGTTGATTAAGCATCTTATTCATGAGAAAGCCAAGGGAGCAAGTGGTTTATATTTGATTATATACATGATGTATTAGATCTTGGTTGGTTTCAAAGAGTTGAGAATAAGGTAGCTTATATTAAGGCTCGTGTCATGCTGTCATCCTTCAACCTTAGAAGTTTGATAGAACAACGTGTGTTGAATGATATTCCTTCTTATATTGTCCGTCAAATTCAACCTCTCCACCTAAACAATTGTAGTACTTATACTACGAAGTATTTAGCTTAGGTAAAATACAATTTCACTATTGCTCCCTCAACATGGAGCTAGCAAAATATTGGGCCAAGAATCTCTGTACATTAAATGTCAACTAGTGACAAAACTACAAAAACAGCTTACAGACTCATTTCAAAACTTCAAATTTCCTTAATATGAGAGAGCTTACAACTAATAGCTTAACCCGCATTCTTCCTCTCAGCCTGCTTGGGGCATGTCTCCAGCATGTCAGTACAATGGATTAGATTATAGACGCTATGGCTCACATATCAAAGAAATTGACTTCTATGCAACACACTGATTCTGTTGTTGGCCTGGTCCGTCAATGGCATGGAAACATTACACCAATTCACCACTTGATGAAGTTGACAATGCATGCTCTAGCTCATAGCCTTGGTCCTCACTAAAGAACGGAAGGCTACCAGGATGTTCCTCCTCCAACAGAAAGCTCACTGATGTTTCTGCAGGGTATTTGTCAATGATAAAATCAATTTCTGCTCCACTGATCTCCTTTTGGTTTAATAGAACCTGAAAATGGAACACAACAAAGATCAAATACGGCAAGAGTTCCACACTGTCTCACATCACATTTGTGTCCAGAAAGTTACGGTTTTTCTCAACCATTTCAGGTGACTTGGTGAGCAACCATGCATCAGTACCTTCACTATCTCCCCTCTCATATGGATGTGTGTTCAAAGGAGTAATTCAATTAACAATACCCAAATCAAGAGCACATGATGACATGAATGAGAATAATAACTAACAGGAATTTCTCAAATTTATGAATCTAATAAACCAATTGACAATATAGTTGCAGCAAGCAACAAGAAACCACCTTTGCTTAAATACAACACTCATAAAAAATTGACGCTTTTTCAACAATAAATGTACATGCCATTTGGGGTGGGGGGGTATTACCAGAAATGAATTAGTAGAGCAGCATTGAGGCATTTAAGAGGGGGGTTGTGCACTTGTGCTATACAAATATTTCTATTTTAGAAAGCCCAAAAACCAAATCAATTTGATGAAAAGGGCATTAGATCCAGCACACAGTCATATACCTTTACAGTTTTGAGCAAAGCAGCATGATGCTGTCTAAGCAGCAAAACAGTCTTCTTATACATCTCCCGCAACAATTCTTCAGTTCTCTTGGCAATTTCATCGTCCAAATTGAAATTAAGTGGGGGTTCTGTAAGATCATAGTCATCATACAAGGAACCCTCAAAGTCCAGCCTGGGTCCCACAAATTTAGCCGTCTTCCTCCAAGGAGGTGGTTCTCCATGTATGACCATAGGGTTCTCCAGATTCCATCTGATAGAAATTGGAAACATTGATCTATTAAAAAAAAAAAAAAAAAAAAAGGAAAACATAGTAAGGTAAAGAGAAGCTAAGAAATAAACTTACATGGTTATAATTTTTCGGGCAAGCCAGGTTGCATCAGCAAGATAGTTAACTGATGCCCTTGATGTATCACGTCCATATATAACTTCCTCAGCAGCTCTCCCACCAAGAAATACCTTTCCAGGTAAATTCAGGTCAACAAAAAAAGATCCTTACACCATAACAAATGGATAAAAAGACTAAGAAATCTTAATGTTTGAACCTGTAAACGATGTAGCAACTGTGGCCGCCTCTCAAACATGTATAACTCATCATCAAGACGATGAAATACGACTTGTGATAGTGTCTGCAAAAATAACCCAATACATGTTAGGCGTAGTAATACTAATCAAATCATCAGTACCTGCTTCACGGATATAAGAAAATTAAACTAACCATCCTAGAAAAAGTTATTTTATAGACCTACATTTTTTCCAGCCTTGCCATAAGGTATATTGGGGACATGAGCATTATACAAATATATACTTTAATCAACATTATGGAACTAGTTGACATTTCAATAGCCAATCAAAGAATTTTACTGCTTTTAAGCAGCATAACAAAAGCACTTGTTGTTCATAAAAATTTCATATACTCACTACATAGAGAATACTTGCTGAAGGCTGACAAGTGACAGGGTAGGTACAAATGACAAGAAACGAGTTTCAAGAAAGAGTCATAAGGAAACAAGGTAACCTGGCCACGTGGGTTGATAGACACACGATCACAACGTTCAACTTTTGCATTCTCAAGCCTTCTAAGCAAATGAGATGTTATAGCAGTTCCCACTTCAGCTGTGGCCCTGCGACATTGTCCTTGGTGCCCCAACTCTATGCCGACACGTTTAGGCCCAATTGTTAGTCGATCCACTGCATCATCAAGATCAGACTGGTCAACCTCTTCATGCCCTTTCCTAGCAGCAACTAAAGCAGCTTCTTGCAACAGCTGAGCCAACTTCGCACCAGTCCATCCTGAACATGCATGAATATCTTATCGTCATACAATCACGTCTATAGAGAGGTCAATGTATCCTGTAAGAACTAATACTTCCTCCATTTCTTTTTAGTTGCATCATATTCTTGAAACGGAAGTATCAAATTAGTTGCATCACTTTCCCTTTTAGTTAATAAACTCTATCTCTCTCCTATCACAAGGGTCCTTTTTTTTTTTCCTTTTTTTCTATTCTCTCTCTCTCTCTCTCTCTCATCTCCAACAATTGCCTAGGAGTCCACGATTTGCAAAGTGATACAGCTAAAAACAACGGAGGTTGTAATCTCATACATCAAAACAGGTCTCATTCACAATTCAAGCATGTCAATTGTCAACATGTAATATGCTATATAAGGTCATATATCATATTGCCATACCAGGTAAGTCATTGGCATAACTGGACAAATCAACAGAAGGAGACAATTTCACTTTGCGGGCATGAACTTTCAAGACTTCCAATCTTCCTTTAGCATTGGGAGGTTGAACTCTTATCTATACAAGAAGGAAAAAGGTCTGATTAACAAATTTTTTTACCATATAAAAGTATTAACGAAGATAAGCTAAATAATCAGCACTTTCAAATTAAGTAGGAAGCAAAAGTTCTTAGATTGTCATCTTATAAGGAGTATGTATAGCCAAGGCTGTAAGATATCATGATACACCGCACTTATTAAAAATTGGAAGAAAATACAGAGATTACAAACCTTTCTATCAAAACGACCTGGTCGAAGAAGTGCAGGGTCCAACAAATCCATCCGGTTGGTAGCACCTAGAAAGATGACACCTTTGCCAGTATCAAAACCATCAAGTTCAATTAAGAGCTGATTCAAAGTAGTTTCTCTCTCTTGAGTGGCTGCATTATACAGATTATCACTTGAATCACTGAATATTCCTTGCCGCCTGAATTTACAAAACCCGGGAAAATTAAATCAAAATATCCAGTAAACATATGACTAATAATCTTCAAAAAATTGATTTGACAAAAAGATACGCACCGTGTAGCTAATGCATCAATTTCATCAATAAATATGACAGATGGCTTATTTACCTGCAAAATGAAATGTTTATTAATCAGTAAATGAAAATGGTGCAGAGCAGTTTGTGTAACAGTTTTACATGTTAATCAGCTCTTAAGAAGCATACACCAAAGTTGCCACAAAGACAACATCACACCATCAAGGAAATGAGACTCTGTAATGAACTGGAATTTTGGGGAGAAAATTAAGGGAAGAAGAAAATGAACTTGATAGATGATATGAAAAATTACAGAAAATTAAAGGGTTATTCACTTATTCAAGCTTACAAGAGGCTTGATTAACACAAAAAGAACTAAATGAAACACTCAAATTCAATAATACCCGGCATATACACTTCCTCCTTCCAAGCTAGACTATTCACTACAATCATTGCCCTCACTATTACACGATGCAATTAAGACTCCAGCCTAAATAGGGTTTTGGTGATCATTACTCCAACAGTTGCAGAGTAATTTCTCAAATTAACTACTAATACGCAGAATGTGAGGACTCTGACTTCTCAGGAAACATTGCGCAGAAAGGGATATAAAATTGTAAAACATGGGTCATACAAAGTCAGTAGCATCCATGAAGCGCGATGCTGGCACGTTGACTTCTACGCACTGATACATGATGACAGGAAGCAAGTATGTCATTTTACCTTGGCTCTCTTGAATAAATCCCTGATACGTGCAGAACCAACACCGACAAGAACTTCAACAAACTCTGACCCAGCCATTTGGTAAAATGGAACACCAGCTTCACCAGCTATCGCTTTTGCAACTAAAGTCTGCCAGACAAGGGATAAATATTTTAACATTGCATGTACCAACAAAACACCATAAACACCATCTATATATTACCTTTCCACAACCAGGTGGCCCTTCCAGAAGGACTCCATGAGGAGGTTTTATTCCCAGTTTATCAAATAGATCTGGATTCTTCAAGTAATTCACCAACTACAGAAAGCAAACAACATAAAAAGCAACCAATTCAGTTACAATTCAGAAGACAGTATCAAAATATTGAAAAAAATTTATAGAGTGGGGAAATCACTCAGGGCTGGATATCAGCTTGCTCATAGACTAAAACCTTTCAAGACAAGCTGTCTAAGCAGAAACCTTAGTTATTCAAACAGGACTTAAACTAATAAGAAATACGGAGTGGAAAATTTTAATCAATTGATTCAGAAACTATGAGCTATAAAAGAAATATAGACAATGACAGAGGCCATGCATAATTTGCTGCATGAAAACAAGACATATAGATTCAAAAACTCATGAGCCATCAAGCAGTTCAAAAAGGCCTGTCTATAGCAAAGACAGCATCAATAATCCTTTTACCAGTATCTCGCAAAGGAAAAGGACAAGTATAAAGACCTGGATGGACATAAACCACGGGGACCAGTCATATGAGGCTAATCACTTATTCTTAAGTACTCATGATGCAGCGGTAATTATTGCTCCTTTTCACTTTAGGCACCAACAAGTAACTTTCAGCCAGTGCCCATAAGGTCCATAACAGAAGAAACTAAGAAAGAGTAGTAGAATAACATAATAAAGTCAAATGGTGATCCCGAGTGTTCTTTTATATTCACCAAACACATACTTTCTCAGTCATAAACAATGCCCTTCAACAGAGACAAGAAGTTTAGGCAGTAAAAGCAACCAATACATGGTATAATTAATCTTCCCAATGTATTATAGTTATGCAAGTAGAATTTCTATTAATAAGCATGATGATCATTGATCAAAGTGTATATATGTACCTCTTGAAGCTCTTCAACTGCTTCTTCAATGCCAGCTACATCAGCAAAAGTGACCCCAGTTGAACCCTACAAACTATATTTAGTGAGTATCATATGATTAATTATCAATTACAGAAAAAGAACATAAAATAGGCAGAATTTTCTAAGGTATTTACATCAACTCGAGCCTGAGGTTTGGATTGTGAAAAATCAATACCTTGCCAAATATCCTACACATTAAACACATCACAAGAATTAGCATGTACAGATACCGGCCACATTAAAAAAGACAAAAAAAATTACACAATGCTACTTGTATAAAAGAAAGAAAGGTGGTGACATACCCACTTCTTGAAATTCTTTGGTCTTCTTGAAAGAGTAAAACGTACAAGGAGAACCATAGTTAAAAGAACCAATGAGATCGGTTTAAGTATCTCAAGACTAGCAGATAAACCACCAAAAGTATAAAATTCAGATATCTTGGAAATTAATCCTCCATCGCTAAACATGTCAGTAAGATTATCCCAAACTCTCTCCACGATACCAAAAATGATTCCGAGGAAGAGTTTGAGAAAAGGCTTAACAATAGGCCAGGCAATGTACACAGTAGCAACAAAAACAAAGCTGGTGGCAGCAAAAACAGCTGAAGCAAGAAAGCTTCCAACAACAACTGCAGCAGCTGCCAAGACAACAGTAACCATTCCAAATTCCACCATGATTCTGCTTGATATGGAGGATGCAATAGGATTAGGATACTCCGGCAATTTCACAATTGATGCCTGTATAAAAAGAAATGGAATAAATACAAATTGTTGACTAACTGGCAAAAGTTTACGCCAAAAAATATATTTTGATTCTGCACACCACCACCAGTGCAACCAATCTTCTTTTTTTAGGGGGGGGGGGGGGGGGGGGGCGGGGCTGGTTGAAAACGTTCATTGCAAACAAGGGGGCTGGTTGAAAATGTTCATTGCAAACAAAAAAATCATGTAATGTACTATTTGAAAGTTGAGACATCTTCAAGAGATCAGAAATTTTTGTAACAAGTAATCGGTATTCACGATGGAAAGGAGATGATCTAGGGCATGATGCAGTATTTAGCAAAACTGATAAACAAAAGTACAGAGTCTTTCTTGACTTTGAAATTTGAAGAATTAGGTGAGGAGGAAGAAAATTGAACATAGTTGTTAAATGATATTATATTAGACAGATATAAAGAGGTTTATATCCGCCATTCTCTTCCTTTTCTGCTCATGAAAATGTCCATAGAATGAATCTTCAACAAGGAGGCAATGTATTATAGACGCATTTCATAATGGTCAAAATGCATTGGGACAAGAAAGAAATGCGAAAACAGACTTTCCATACAAGGTGTAAACAGATTTTGCATATTGCAATTAATATCTACCAAAAGTAGACAGCAACATGATACAAATACAATACCATCATACCCCTCAACAGCAAGGATTAAGAAATTGATAAAACACAAAAATTTGAAAAACAACAGTAAGCAAAACAAAAGCTCATTGAACATATTATCACAATATTATAGCTTACAACCTTACTTAAAACCATTAAGTACTATCAATGGCGATTATGGAACACAAAATAATATTGCAATTACGAATTGGCGATCTTCCAATTACTAGTCTAGCTATAATGGATTAATAACTCCCGTGTTTTGAGTAAAATTACCGTAGCTCGTGTCTCTATTTCATACTGAGGACCAGTATACTCTGTCAAGATCAGCTGTGCTTGATTAGCATCCAACTGCATTGCCCTGCCAACAACTGCATAACATTATCATCAAAATCATTCAAAACCAGTCAAAACATTAAAGCAATCAGTATCTCACCATCGAGTTCGATGCAAGCTCTTCTCTCCAGGAGTTTCTTTCAGCTCCACAATATAATCTCTAACCTCATCCCCAGTAACCATTCCACGCTGCTCCTCCTTGAGAGTCAACAACTTTACCTTATCCTTCCTCATAAACTTCACAAACTCCTCATAGCTCATTTTCGGCAACGCCTCGAAATTCCGATCAAATTCCTCTTCTTCAGACAAATTCACTCCAAACAATTGCTCAGGAACATAAAGCTTCCCTCTAAATTCCCTCAATATATCCTTCAAATACACATCACCCTCCATTTTTTCACCCCCATTTTCCTCAACAACCTCATTTTCCCTCCCCTTATCCTTCAAAATCAGCTTCTTTAACACCTCAAAAGATCCAAAACGATATCTTTTGTTCTTCAAATTCTCTATTTCAGTCGAAGTAAGCACTTCATCCCCAATTCGAAACTTGGGTTCTACTTGGCTAGGGTTTTCTTTCAAAACCCTAGTCACAAAATCTTCATTATTTGAATTCGTCGTATCCTCAGTCGATGATTTACAGGCTAAAATGGGTCGCCGACGAGTGAATTTTACTTGAACCCTAGAAAATTTAGTAGCATTGAATTGCTGAGAATGTTTCCGAATTCGAATTGAAGTAATGGTTGAGCAGCTTAGATTTTTGATTGGAAATGGTTGATAAACCCTAGTAGGCAAAAGACATTCTCGTGTGCACATTGTTTGGGGGTTGAATTGGGGCATATATTCATCAAATTAGGGTTTATGCGAAAGAAATCGGAATTCCTTATCGGGGTAACTCTGCAACCACAATGGACACCATGTAAGCAGCTGGGGAAGAAGACAACAACAGACTAACTGTTGGCTAAGACATTTTATACGTACTGTGGTACTTTTAGGGAGCGTTTGGTTCACACAGGTATGGGTTTGGAATAAATAATAGGCTTAAGGTGGTATCGGATTGAAACTTATATTACGTACTCCGTATTTAGTTTAATTGAATCTCTCACTATTCTCTCCTTTTATGATACCTAAGGGAATGGAATGAGCTAAACCCACCTCCCTCGAAATTTCTAAACCCCATGCCTCGTGGGTTTAAGATATAGGTTTAAAATTCATACTTTTGACAATCAAACATATGGTATGGGTTTTAGTCATTCTAAACACATAACTCATACCTATATTCCGCGAACCAAACACCCCCTTATGAAGTTATGGATGACAAATGTACTAGTTACACTTTATTTAAATGAACGTTTAATATACCCTAAAAAATATATATGAACGTTTAATATCCTTAACTATTCCAAACACTCCGTGGTTAGGTAGATTTAACAACTTAGATGAACCCGTATTGCAAAGAGCATTTTTGGATTGTTAAAGCGTAAATTATTAAGGGTAAAAGCGTTGGTAGAACACATGTGGTTTCAAAAAATATCAGAGAAAGTGGATTGCGTGAAAAAACAAACCAACGCGTCATTTTAGGCAAATTGTTTAATGGTTAATCGGTCTTCTAACCTTGGTTTCCTTATGTAGGGAACAAATATATTGTTGACCCTCCCAATCTTCATTATTGGTACCACTTGCACTATAAGTTGCTCACCACCGCCAACAAAAGTTTTGTGAAGAGCTTAATTGATAATTGGAAAAATTGAAAAGAATAATCTCACCTTTGCCCAACCTGCTCAAAACAAACCAAGCTTTGGAAATTCTGGCAACAAGCCAACCTTGACCCCTTATTTTCTCAAAACAAGCCTTTTTACCCACTACCAGTTTAATAGGTTAATTTTTTTTTAATTTCCTTTAATCTTTCTCCTCCCACTCAACACCCTCCTCCATGAAAACCACCTTGGAAAACACCACCAACACTACCCAAGAACCAAACTGACCCACACCCTACCCGAAACCACCCACGCCCAACCCCAAACCATCACCCTTCACTTCCCCCACCCCAGAAAACCACCCTTTTCCTACTCCCCCACCTCGACACTTCCCTAAAACCCAAAACCCCAACCTTCGAAACCGCCGTAAAACCCGAAACCCCACTACTGAAACCACCCAATTGAAACCCACCCAAAAACACAGTCTAAAGAATGAAAACAAAAACAACCCAAAAATATGATTAAAAAATCCAACCTAACAAAGGGACCAAAATCATTCAATTTTTCATGTTAGTGCAGTTTAATTAATTGAAATTCCTACAAAACATGATTTAAAAGAATGAGGAAGCAATGAAAGCTTGAAATCTTCATCCACCCCCAAAACCTCTTTATTCATCCCCATAAACAACCTTTACCATATGAAAATCAACCCCAACAATCACCAAAAACAACCCAAACAACCGAATCTAAAAAACTTTGAAAGAGAGAGGAGAAAGTGGCGGCGCAGCGGCGGTGAGAAAAACTGGTTCAGTGGGATCGGGGAAGCGTAGGGAAGGGGAACGAGAGAGGAGAGCAGAGGGCTGGTTTTTTTTTATTATTATTATTTTTTACTCCCTCCGTCCCTTATTTACATTCCTGCTTTCCTTTTTGGGTTTTTCAAAATTACATTTCTACTTTCCTTTTTTAGTAAGTAAATTTTTACCAAATATCCCAAATTATCCCTATTTTTCTGTTTTGTAATTAATGCTTTCTCTATTTTCTCATTCTTATTTTCTCATTCTCACTCTTATTAATGCCTTTAAAAAATTCAGAATCCATGTGCATCACTTTAGATGAATATGATTGGTCCTTTTATCTTTCACCAAAAAATGTTATTAGTCTTTTTTTCTTTTCAAAGGATTGATGACATGTGTATCATTAAATATTATTCAATCTTTGTTTTATTCAAAGACATCAATTAATGTCTTGTAAATTCCATTGTAATTTCCATTATACTTTGTTTTATTGTTCTTTGTTTTATTCCAAGTTTCTTAATTCCCGTGTAATTTTAGAAATAGGAATGTAAAAAAGTAACGGAGGGAGTATGTTTTTCCAAAATAATTAATTTAAGATAAAAACTAATTAGAAGGTGACATGTGGCAAGTCACCTTCTAAAACCAGTTAATAATTTTTAAAGCCGGTAAAAGGACTGTTTTGAGAAAAAAAGGGCAAAGGTTGGCTTGTTCCCAGAATTTCCAAAATTTGGCTTATTTTGAGCAGATTGAGCAAAGGTGGGATTATTCTTTTTAATTTTTCCTTGATAATTTATAGTTTTGTACTTGTACCATGAATGTGAAGCAAGCAAATGCTGAATAGCCAGGATGTCTAACATTCAAGACGTCTTCCAGACTTCTGTCTGGTAATGTTAATATAACTAGTTAAACAACACTCACCAAGATAAGCGTAACTCGGTGATAAATATTAAATATTGGACTTATTAACTTGAGGCTGTGGGTTCAATCAATATCAACTTTAATTTAAGAGCGGGATGCCTTATGCTTTTCCCCCTCTCTTTCAAAGAGTTGTATCCGTAAGTACGAAACTAAAAAAAATTGAGGTTTAGATTTGATTAGAATCCTTCTTACCTAAAAAAAAAAAAAAACTCCCAATCTTATCTTAGATTAGTCATGTCATTTTGAGTTTTTGCAGGACTTTAGTTTTTTTTTGTTAGTCAAAATATATCCCTAATTTAAGCCTTACATCATGTTAGTGGACCATTTCAACCAAAAGTTTAAGCTGATGTTTGAGACCTAGTAATATGTTTTTATACCCTATCAAAAAGTATTTGATGAGCACTGTTTGCTATATTGATTGACATAGCACAGCTCCACCCTGTCTTTCTCCCTCCCCTTCAAATCCTTTCTCCTTTTCCTTTTCCCGGTTTGCAAATTTTTCACATATATTTCTCAACGTACTTTTCCACCCTACTAGGTAATGTTATACCAAAAATGCTTTGCAACTCACTCTCTTTAATGTCAAGTTCTTTAATTTTTTTAGCATATCTTTTAACATCGATTTAAGGAATTACATTAACTAGAAGCAAAATCAAAGCAACACATAAATCATTATAGCCACTTATGTGTGTATTAAGTTGTCAGGCATTGGCAAATCAAAATTGCTTTCGATTCTATCTCACAAGTCCACCATCAACTTATCAAACCTCACATGTTCTGCGATTATAGTGCCAATGACAAATCTAACCTCTTTTTTTTAATAAATACATTATCCTAATGACTTACAAAACAAAAATAATTTAGTGAGAAATAACAATTTGCTATAAAATAATTATGAGTACAATTTTTCTTCTGTAAATCATTACTTAAATGTATATACATTTTTTTATATAACATATGATTTATACGGTAACTTAAATTAATTAAAACTAATAATATTAAAACCATTTATGCATTAACAAATCACGTAAAATTATTTATAAAATAACAAATTACGAGTAACTACGTACATATTGTATTGCACATAGTTAACTCATATAATTATGTGAATTGATACATTACTTTAAATTTGCATATTGTTGATTTCATATTAAATAATCTAATGCTAAATAAGTCATTATTTTTTCATTTTATAAATGTTTTTAAAAATAATTTTTAGTTAAAAACAAGTGGGGTAAATTGATCTCGTTGCTTTGAACTTAGATCCGTTACTGTCTAGTACAACTTTAATCTCTTTTCTATATCGTGTTTTTTCGTTCAAAACCCTAATGGCTCTATTAAATTGGTGAAATCCCAAACGAAGATTCATAAATTCAAAATTATAACTAATCTTAAAAGAGTTTTCTGTCTTCTTACTAATTTCAGCAAAAAAAAAAAAAAAAGTTAGTCACTTCTTCGAATCTATAGCAAATATATCAATCTTGTTCAGTTTTGCATGCGACTAAATATATGTTTGGTTTGAACATCAAAACATCACAACAATAACTACCTAATTCTAAATCTAAAATCAGAAAACTACACTTATAATCTGCCTAAGGTGATGTATACCATAAATTCTCAATTGTTTTATGTTTAACTTCTCAACCGCTTCTTCTAACAGTTTTAATATAATCAATAAGTATTTGTAAAAACAAATAGTTATCGTCATTTTCCCGAACTTTAAATTTGATTCGATCATCCTGATCGATTTTACTTGGATTGAAACGGGGAGATGACATTTTCAACCTGTAAATGATTAATTAATATGTATGTACATAATTAAAAACAATCAATGATATCAATTGAACAAAAAAAAAAAAAAAAAAGTAAAAATAATAACTAATAAAATTCCCCCTCACCAATCAATTTCCTTCCCCTAATATCTTCTTCAACCGGCGTTGGAATTAAAAGAAGTATATTAACCCAACTACTTCAGATCTTCCATATACAGTAAATTCTCGCTCTCTCATGTCTTTTAGAATGTAGGAGCAAAACGAGGTAAGAGGACCAGTTACAAGATCATATATCAGCCCAGATACATTTTGCAGTAATTTAATATAATAGTCTGAATAATTATCACTTTAAGGGCTTATACTATTGAGTAAATTGCTGGGAAAAGTGCCTTGAATGTCATGCTTCCAGCCATTGTTGTTAAAAAAATGCACAATAAATCAAAATCCCCAACAATTATATTTAGGAATCTAAATATTAATAGCCTATACAGCATTGAACATGCAACCTCTAGAAAATGTATGATGGTTCAAATCATCAATAACAAATGGTCATAATTTTTTAATTCATAATTGTATCAAATTACAGTCCATGAATGTCAATATTTGGGAAATTAAATTGCGGGTATACAAAATAAAACTACTAATTGACCTAAAGATTGCAAGAAAGTTGCAGAATCTGATATATAAAAATAAAATAGGCATTTTTCGAGATCATTCAGCGCGCCACATAAGCATAGGTATTATTTCGACCAATTAAAAATCAGATTTGTATTTTATTTTAGAATTAAAAAAATCATACGCCATCTAAGCAAAAGTGGCGAATGAGATTTAATAATTTTGACATGTAGATAAATTTTTAGGATCTAAATATTTAAAAAACTAAAAATTATCTTTTTTTAAGAAGTAAAGATTATCTTTAGACTTTCAAATTTGAATATCAAAATTTACAAAAACAAAATGTATATGATAATTTACAAAAAAAAAAAAAAAAAGTATATGATAATTTACAAAAAAAATAAAATAAAAAATGTATGATTATATGGGAAAGATTTTTATCGTGTAATTATAAATTTAAAACATGATAATTTAGAAAAAAATAACTTATATGATAATTTATTAAAAAAAATGAGATTTAATAATTTTGATACGTAGATAAAAATAACGAATAGTGATTTTTAGGATCTAAATTATTAAAAAAACAAAACATTATCTTTTTTTAAGAAGTAAAAATTATCTTTAGATATTCAAATTTGAATATCAAAATTTACAAAAAAAATAAAAATAAAAAAATAAAATAAAATTAAATTATATGATAATTTACAAAAAAAAAGTATATGACAACTTACAAAAAAAAACAACGTATATGATTATTAACACAAAAAAAAAAAAAAAAAAAAAAAAAGCGTATGGTTATATGGGAAAGATTTTTATCGTGTAATTATAAATTTAAAACATGATAATTTAGAAAAAAATAGCTTATATGATATTTTATAAAAACAAATGTATTATTATATGATTATATCATAAATAATAGTATTAAATTTAAATGATAAATTACAATTAAAGATAAATTTTGATAGAATTTGTGATAAGAACTAAAAATTGTTCGTTAATCATAATTAAATTAAAATTTGTCATACCTACCATTATAAATTGACGCGTCATACGACACCAACAAAATTTCGTATCAATACAAAACCACAAGAGAATTTTGTATAAGTAATTTTGTGTCGTTTTAGATAATCAATGGCTAGGTAATTCTTATTTTAATTTAAAAAATCCTTTTAAATTTATGTTTGTAATCGTCATTATTAAATTTTATTTTTTGGGGATACTTAACGATTATATGCTTATGTTTTGTTTACTGAATTTTGTTTTTACATGCAGATCTTAGCAAAAATGATTGAAAAATCAAAGTACGAATTTCTTGCCTGTTTGACATACTAAACTTCTGCAAATAAGATAGCTTAAAAAGTTTGGATATGGTGCTACTTAATGAGGAGTTATTTTTATAAATTGTTTACATTTATTAAATATTTTTATATAAGCCTCTTTAGTTTTTAATTAATTAATTTTATGAATATATTATATTAACTTTATTTCTTATTTTTAATTATAGGGTGATTACATTTATGCCAATTTATGAAGTTAAATTATAGTGGTTGAGAATTCAAATCATTAATTAATCTTATGAATATATTATATCATAAGTTTATAAAATATTATTAAACGCATGTTATCCTACTGAAAATTTAAAAATATATTGAATACAAATTTAAATTGAAAAAATAAAATCATAATAAAATTATTATGATTTAAAAGAAAATCACAATTAAAAAAATATAGTCCTTTTATATTATCTATGATAATTGTTATCATTAATATCTAAAGTACATTAAGTCACAATTAGAAAAATATAATCCTAGATAATGTTTTTTTTTTTTTTTTAAGAAAATGAGATTAGATTAAAAAAGAATGATAAAATTTATCTTAAAAAGATATGATTTTTTATTATAATTTTTTAATTAAAGGTAGCTATTTATAAGATATAGAAAAGAAAAATTTAACAAATCAACAGAAATATAGAAAAATATTTGATAAAAATCCGTGCATCCCATGTGCTAACATCTAGTTTCATATAATAGGGGCAAATCCGGGAGAGATCTATGCCGCCGATGACGGTAGGAATTTCAAAAGAGATCGATGTCGCCGGCGACGGTAGGAATTCTGGGAGACGACCCAGAATCAGTATGCCTTATCCTAAGGGACCTTAATAATTCAAATGGATAAAATCATCTGGAGATCTTTGCTTCATGCATGTCAATCACATTTCTTTGCGATTTGACAAAACCATATCTTATATATATTCTCATACAATAATATGTACTCTCAGACTCTTTGTCCCATAATTTTTTGATATAAAAATAGTAACATTTATAGTATAAAAAGGTAACTTTAAATATTTTGGGGTTAGTTTAACCCGTCTTTCAATGACTTAATGAAAGTCCGCCATAATCAAGAGTTTGTGTCTTAGCTTTACTTATTTCAAATTAGATTAGAAAATAATAAGTTCAGATCATAAAAAAAGTAAGTTATGATAACATATTTTATCGTTTTATGTGTGATTTTTTTTTAAAAAAAAAAAATCGTAGTGAAAAAAAATTATGAAAATTACATATTAATAACATAAACATATTATTACGAATTCAACAAAAAGTTGCTTAATATATTTTTATTTACAAATTATTGTACACATAATGTCTGAGTTTGGTCAATTCAAACAATCAGATCAAGTCAGAATATATATATATATATATATATATATATATATATATATATATATATATATATATATATATATATATATATATATATATATATATATATATATATATATATATATATATATATATATATATATATATATATATATATTAGATTAAATCAGAAAAAATAAGTTCAGTTCAAATTATAAAAAAAAAATGAAATTTGTTAACTATACTATCTCAATAAATGACACTTTGTCAATTACTACCCCTAAAAAATAAAGTTATTAATTACTACCCTTAAAAGTGTTTAATTTTCAATTCATGATTATTACCTCCAATCATTTTAAGCGAATTAAATCAATTATGACGTCACTTATTAATACTAAAATTCAATTTACATTTAAGCTAGTAAAATAAAACCATTTATAAGTGATTAAAATAAGATTAAAATGACATAAATTATATTAAACTGTTGATAAGTGACGCCATAACTTACATTTTTAAGCTAGTAAAATAAGAGATAAAGCACAAAAATGAGATTAATATGTCACAAATTACATTTAGCTAATAAGTAATGTCATAAATAGATACAGCCGAAAATGGCTAGAAATACTAATCAAACAACTTATAACTTTTTAAGGTACTCCTTCCGTCCCTAAAAGAACGACCCTTTTGCCAAATTTTAGTCCCAAAATATTCATCTCATTTACTTTAAAATACCCTCCAATTTACAATACTATTGTGCAAAATTAGCTTCCCCTTGTATTTTTTTTTTCCATGTAATTTTATTACTTTCTCTCTAATTTTTTTTACAAAACCCATACTCTTATATTTACCCTTTCGATGTACTTTTATTAGCTTCCCCGTACACTTGTATTTCGCATTAAAGTTTCTTAATACCCGCGATACTTCCCAAAAGGGACGTTCTTTTAAGAATGGAGAGAGTAGTAAATAGCAACATTTATATTTGTAAGGTAGTAATTAACAACTTTTATTTTTAGGAACATTAATTGACAAAATACATTTTTTTAGGATAGTAATTAACAAATTCTTTTAGAAAAAAATAAGTTATGACATACTTTATCGTTTTATATGTTTATTATTTTTTGTTAAATATTTTTAATTTCGTAATGAAAAAATTATATAAATTACATACTGATAAAAAACACACTATTACGAATCTGAAAAGTCCTCAAAGTTTGGTAAAATCAAACAATTACTATACATCATTATGCCATACCAAATCGTATCAAATTAGACCAAGCAAAGTTTGGTGGAGTTGATAGGAAACTCACTGGTTTAGTAGGGCCTTTCGAACCTTTAAAAAACATATCAAATCAGACCTTAATAGCCTTGAGTTGAGACAGGTAGAGACATCCGTAGCCTCGTGAGATCCTATCTATCGGTCATTAAGAACCTATTCTAACCTCCAATACATGTAGTAATCACTAGCTCGAAAACTCTATAGATGATTAGGAGCAAACATCCTAGGAAGGTGAACTCTCTCCTTTTTTGGTAAGCATCGATACAACTAATGAGTCTGATATTAGATAAGTTGAATTAAATAGACCTTAATTTAGATTAGACCTTTAAAAACATATGAAGATTCAAAATTTCGAATACAAATTCATTGGGCAGTTTAGACTTTAGATGTCCATCCATTAGCAAACATTGTGATACCAGTACCAAGGTAAATTTGATTTTCAACAAAATTTTAAAATTCTAATTCAAAAAAGTTTACCCCTTTCAGAGAAGACAATGTACCATCATTTAAGCTTTGCCTGTCAGAAGTCATAACTCCAATGGTGATTGGGGAAGAGTAAGACAATGCCAAAATTATTTTCAATTAATTCTTTTTTTTAAAATCTTTTTTTAATTTTTGTAATAAAAGATTTTCAGGTTGACTCATCTGTCCCTCTCCCAACATTTCTTCTTACCCTACCTAATTAATTATATAAAATTATTTATAAATCCAAAAAAATTAACCTTATTATTACACATAATTAGTGCTCCGTACTCCATAAAATACTCCTCTCGTCATCATCATTTTCTCCATTATTATTTTTATATTATAATTATCATTATCACTTTCAATCAAACACCCTTTTATTTATTTTATTTTTGTAAAAAATTGGAGAAAAAGCCAACGAATTAAAGCAAAGCACCTTCAACTCAATTCCCTCTTTCCTCTTCATCCTTCTCTTCCTTCTTCTCTCAACATTCCCAAAAACAAAAGGTTAAATATTTTAAAAAAAATCTTTCCGACAAATCCAGCCAAAAATTGTCAAATCCCAATTAAATTTGATCGGAAATTTTAAATCTTTTTGGGTTTTTGGTTGATGGGTGTTAATTAATCTCTGGGTTTGGATCGAAAAAAGGGGGAAAAGGAAGATGAACAAGATGGAAGAAGATAGGATTGAATGTGTGACGTCGTCGTCGTCTACAGAAAGATTGTATGAAGCTGAGATTAATTACCCACAAAATCATAATCATAATCACAATCAATCTTCAAAATCAAGGAGGAAATTAGCGTCGCCTTTGATTCCTTCGACAACTAATAGCGTTGTTGAAATCTTTGAATGTCCAGTTTGTGCTCATGCTATGTATCCTCCTATTCACCAGGTTCTTTTCTCTCTGATATGTTAAATTTCTTATTTTTTGCAATGTGTTCAATGTATTTCTTATTGTTTTGCTGATGTTTAAATTGATTTTAGCTTCTATTTTTGGGTTTAAGATTGGGGAAAAATGAAAGTCAAGTTTTGGTTAAAATGGGTATTGGGGATTTTGTTGATTTGTAAGAATTTCTATTTTTTTTGAAAAAATTGGGGATTTGGGATTTTGGGAGATACCTTGTGCTGTTCAATTGAATTTTGAGGATTGGGGTTTAATTTATTTTACTTTATGAAAAGCAGGCAAAACACCACATTTTGAGCTTTTGTAGCAGGGGAATAATACAGTGGAATGTGAATTTTAGTGATAATTTGGTGTACTTAAAGCTGAAATTTTCTGTATATGTGTTTGAGGATATTAATAGATTTATAGGGATCTCAAAAAGCTGATTATCTTGTAAAGTTTGGCAACTTTTCATGCTGGATGGTTATTGCAAAATCATGGAACTTTATGATAGGACTGTGAATTGTTGTCTAGCATACACAGATTGGCTGAACAAAGGTCTTCCATTTTTGTGGAAATGGTTTTCCCCATGTTTGTGGAAGATTGTTGTTTAGATAGTGAGTTTTAGTTTTCAAGTATTGCAGGAAATGAATAGGATTGGAATTGCATTACTGATTTGGTTTTAAAACAGTTGATAAAATTGGCTGGATTAAGAATGAATGATGCCGTTAACATTTAAACAGTAAAATTATCTATTAATGTGGTAATTGGAAGTGGAATCTTTCTTGTGGTATCTAATGTTGATTGATTCTCTTAATTTCGCTGCTCTTGATGTGGAATGCTCTCATTATTCTCTGTTCTGTTCCTTTTATTCCATTTTCTCAATTAATTGTATATATAACATCATAAGAACACAAGTTTTCTTTGCTTATCAATTGTAAAAGAGGCTTCTAGGTTATAACATTCTTGTTAGAGACTGTTAATTTCTGTTTGATTGTTAATTGTTTTTTTATGAATAGATTATTCACAGAATTTCTAATTTGGTTTTGTTAACAGTGCCATAATGGACACACACTTTGTTCAGAGTGTAAGACAAGGGTTCACAATCGGTGCCCTACTTGCAGACAAGAGCTTGGAGAAATCAGATGTTTGGCATTGGAGAAGGTAGCCGAGTCTCTAGATCTTCCTTGCAAATACAGCCCATTTGGTTGCCTGGAGATTTCTCCTTATTATATTAAACTTAAGCATGAAGCCCTATGTAACTTTAGACCATTCAGCTGTCCATATGCTGGTTATGAATGCTCCGTTGTTGGGGATATTCCTTTCCTTGTTACCCATCTGAGGGATGATCATAAAGTCGATATGCACTCTGGTTCTACATTTAATCATCGTTATGTCAAAGCTAACCCCCTTGAAGTTGACAATGCTACCTGGATGTTAACAGTAAGTGCCTTATTTATGTTTAACTACTGTGGGTATATGTTGCATTTAGAATCTTGGGGAAATTTGGTGATGAGTATTATACTAGCTGTATGATTCTTTATTAACCATAGTTCTATGCTCAATTAGGTTTTCATAGTAATATATGGTTGCTTTTTGGGTCATTTCGATGGTTATGGTTTAACTTGAAAGGCCCTAGTGTCACTTTACGTTGGTGCTCAAGGATCAATGCGCTATTATTTATTGGAGCAGAGAGTTCAAGTAAACAAATACTGAAGTCATGTAGTGCTCTGTGATCATTGGATATACTCTCTGTCTCACAGCCAAGGCTTCCATTTTTGAAGTCCACGAAAAAAAGTTACAGAGTAACATATTAAGAAAGTTGTATCTCTCTACTTTTTCTTTGAAGTTGGTTCCAATGCACACCCATTCGCTCTGTTCTCTATACATCCACTCTTGTTTTTCTCTGTGCCAAAAGTAGATGTTTACTTAATAGTTGGGTTAGAGGTAGTAGTATTTATTGAAGTATTAATATGAGTTTAAGATTAGTTGGTAGATATACATGAGAGTTTGACCATTGTTTGGAGTACTTATTTATCTTGCAATATCTCCCATTTCAGGTTTTCCATTGTTTTGGTCAGTATTTCTGTTTGCATTTTGAAGCATTCCAGCTAGGCATGGCTCCTGTTTATATGGCATTTCTTCGTTTCATGGGTGATGAAACTGATGCTCGACGATACACTTATAGCTTAGAAGTGGGTGGCTATGGGAGAAAATTAACATGGGAGGGAACCCCACGAAGCATTCGTGATAGCCACAGAAAGGTTAGAGACAGTCATGATGGTCTTGTCATTCAACGTAAATTAGCACTTTTCTTCTCTGGTGGGGATAAAAAAGAGCTTAAGCTTCGGATTACTGGAAGAATTTGGAAAGAACAAAATTTGGAATCTGCCGCTTGCATATCTAATCTTTGCAGTTAATGGTCACCTTTCCCCGATTTGCATGCCTGTTTTGGTCATATTCACAATTTTTGCCTATTGAGTTTCACCAGGCAAGTCATGGAAAAATACATATCACACCAGTAGTCTTGTGATGATATTAGACATCTTCGAGGATTATGCTCATAGAGGCTAGTGACTATAGTCTAACAAGCCATAATGCCGACAAGATGGGTTCTGAAGGAGCATATGTTTACATGGGTCAAGAATGTGCATCTCCTATTTTATAAATGTATTAAATGTAATGTGGTTCCAGAATTGAGATTCAGTTGAATCAAAGGCGGACTAAGCTGTACTCTTTCATGGATGGGGAATTGTGATTCAAGATCTTCCAACTGCATATATCTTCCAACGATGTGAGAGCTGCATCGAGGGAGTAGTTGTTTCTGGAAGTGCTGTGTAAACATACTCTTGTGATGTAAAATGTTCTTTAACATCTGGAAATGCTGAATTGTACACGTTCTGTTGTTTTTATCCCCTCCCTCCCTAATCAAATGAAGCATTTCCTTAAGCGTGCTTGCAACAACTCTTTTATTCCATGCGTAATCACATCAGCTACTGTCTTTTGTATCAAGTAGCTCGTGGTGTGGTTGGTAGAGGCTTCATTTTGTGACCTTTAAAAAGAACATGAAATAAAAGGAATTTTTATTACAAATAGCATTTTACTTGTATATACAGATGCCAACCTAGCCGGTGTTGGATTAAAACAAGGTCAAACAACAAAGCATGTTTTCCCTACTCTTAATTTAATAGCTACACCTTACAGTTCTCACTAACTTATTGTTCATTAGACCATTATTTACTTTCTACAGTATTCATTACTTAAAATTTATGTATAAATGATTTGTAGCAAGTAAGATTAGACAAGGCAAATACAATACTTCTTGGCACTCTAAAATACGATCATTTGATTCTTATAGACTGTTGTTCAGGTCGATAAAACAGAAGTTGATTACAATTTTTTTCATTTGGTTATTGTTGGATGGCTACACTGTACTTCTGTTTATTATTTGATTGTAATTGAAACTACGATAAAATCACAATCTAACAAAGAATAGGACATTTAAATTAAGTAGGAAATTGCTGTTTTTTTTTCTTCTTTTTACAGATTGTCATTTATGCTAGTTAAATTGCCTAAGTCAGCAGTGTCTGTCTCACTATTCTGTTCATATGTACAACATATTGAAAATGGGAATTTTTATCAATTTGTTATAAAATGACATAAAATTTCACTTATTTTCCTTGTGCTTGGCCGTCTCAATATATTGTCCAGCAAGCTTCTTCACCTTTTCACCTTCCTTGATAAGAAAATTGGCATTTTTGGCTTTAGAATGATGTTTCATCACCTTCTCAGTCGTTTTCCCTACAGCCCATCTATATTGTTCCACTGTGATCACACCACTCTTGCAAAGCGGCCTGATGTGCTCTTTTATATAAGCTTCTACCTGCACCCAATATCATTCAATTATGTCACTAAAGGCAAGTTTCCTTGACATACACAGCCATAAAACTATGCAAGTTATACCTAAGCTTATGCGTACAGGCAGTTTTTGATAAACGACGTAAAATAAATATTTATGCAGAGATCTATAAGACTATAACTGACTAATGTGCAATAGCAAAGAATCACAAACCAGAAAAATGTACTGGAGGAAGTTAATACCTTTTTTTGCACCGATTCAGCATGATCACTTTTCTTGTCAACCTTGAGATCATTCTTCTCTCTGTCAGCTTTTTCTCTAAAGACAGAAGAATCAGAAGAATTTTCCCCAACAATTATGCTGTGAACAGAATCAGTGGTCAATTTATTCTGGTTGGAACTGCTAAAATTAAGATTATTGGCTGTCTGCAAATCAGAATTGTCGGCTGGAACCAGGTCAGAAATTTTTTTGATTGATTGCTCTTTGTCTGGACCATATAGCGCTTCACATTCTGTGACCGAGAGCACTTCACATTCTCCATCCAGAGAGGTGTCCCCAGAAATTGGTACAGAATTGACGATATCCTTCATGGGTGAGCTTTCAGTGCCCATATCATTAGGACATGCAGGTAAATCTGGTGTGCTCAGTGTATCAGTCTTCAGCAAATCTTGCTCTTTAGCCTCAGAAGCATTATCTAACTCAATGGTATTCAGAGTGGAGAAAACAACTTTCACTTTGGACTCCCCCTCTTCCTCTTTCCCCTTTGATGCATTAATTGAAGTAGCCCCAATATAGTCCTCTTCATCTAAATCATACTCAAAATCTCCATAAATGTCTAGATCAGGATGACAATCCATTTCAAATATACTTGTTAATTCTTCTTCTTTGACCTCTCCTAAAGGCTTACTATCATCACCACTAAGATCAGCAACCTTTTGGAGTGGACTACTTGGAGGAGAATCAGATAAAAGACCAGCAGCTCTCAACGCTGCCTCAGCTTCAGATTTAGGTGATGATGTCGAAGATTGGTCATCTTTGGAGGATACTGGTACTGGGCTTGAAAGAGTAGATTCAGAGTAACCTCTGGAGCCTACTGGTGGTACAGGGCTAGAAGGACTGGGTTCAGCCAGAGTGTTGGAAGTACTGCAATTTGCACGATTTCGTATCTCCTGTGAACAAAGATTCAAATAGACAGCCTTGCTATTGGACCTGTCTGCAACCTGCTTTTCAATGTTGATAGCATCTGCAACAGCCAGCTCAGTTTCAGCAGTTCGATGCATAGATGACAAATTTGTCATCTTGAGGAAATGTTCTGTCAAGCGGTAAAGTTGTGTCTGTGTATAAAAAAAGCTGCATAAGTCCTTAATGAAGATTGATCAATTAGACAAACCTATCATTCTACCAAGCAAGCAACTATAACCCTATTGTTCTGTCAAGCAGATCAAACGTCCTAATTAATTGAACAGTTAGATGTAGCTTGTAAAGGGTCATTTGTAAAGATTTGCTCAATAAAAAAGGTAAGAGAAAACTATAACTTAGCAGCCCCCTCAACAATGTTAATGAGATGCTAAACAAAGTTAAAAAACATCTCCACAGCTGTGGATAAGCAATACATGTATCCTTTACTGAAATAAAAGTTGTTTTCTTTTTTGTATTCTAATCGTATCTCTGTGTGTATGATTAGATTATGACTTATGTGGCTGCTTAGAATGAATGTAATTATGTTTGTCCTCCATGATGTTTTTGTGGCTTATTTTGACGATTTTTACACAAACATATAAACATATAATCTCCATTAAATGATCAGAAAATAGATACCACTTGAAAGCAACCCTATTGAGTTCAAAATAATACAGCAGTATTAGAGAAGAGTGTCCCACCATATTGATTTTAGTAAAAAAACCTTTAAGAGGAATAAAAGGCGCGACTGCCTTTATAGACTACATTTAACCAGCAGATTCAAAAAAATAATTTGTGGATAAATATTGTTCCCTCAGCCCAATCGGACATGTTGTACACTTTTATTTATTTATTTATTTTTTGACACACTTTAATTCACTATTGGATTTTCATATAATGGCAGATGTACTTCTTAGTTATCTTGCTACTTCTCTCTTTGAATATTACATATTTATTCTTGAACAGAGCTCATTTAAAAGTAGGATATAAATAAGCATGGATTGTTACATAGATCCATGGGTATTTGCTCACACAACTATTACTTGTACTGCAATAGACAATAAAGACTCATGCCTACTATAAGCTGCTTCATTTTTCGGTGTCTCTAATAGAGTGTGTTTGGATCGAAGGAAATGGAGGGAATGAAGGGTTGGAATATCTTTCATTTGGATAACAAATGAAGAATGAAGGAAATTGGAGGGGAGACAAATAGAGGGATTAAATTGTAAGAAATTGATCTCTCCAACAATGGAGAGATTTGGAAGGAAAATTCATTATTCTTCCCTCCCCTCCCTTTTCCCTTCTCTCCTCTTCCCCACCCTCCCATTTCTTTATCCAAACAAACTGTTAATCACGGATTAAGGTGCTTTAATTCACCAAATTTTATAAGGTGCTACTGTTAATATAACTTTAACATGACCAACTGTTGTGTTATTTCTGTACCATAGCAGACCTTAAGAGTTATTGCTGCAGAGGTAGCAAACACTCATAGTTTTACAATTACAGAAAGTAGCAGATACCTGCCGAACTGACATCGCAATCTTATTCTGGCGAGTGGGTGCTAGTTCAGGTTTCATATCTGTCGGTAATTCAGCCTGCTCCGTCAACGAAACCAGAGAACCTTATTAGAAATACATCAAATATTTAATGAATAATAGACAAGGAAACTCTAAAACGAGATTATGACATACCAACAAAGGATAGTTAGCCTTTAATGCCGCATTTTCTTGTTTCTGTTGCATGGGTCCCGAAACATCAGAAGCTGTTTTCCTCGCAAGAACCTCTAGGGCCCATTTCCTTTTATCAATCTTAAAGCCATTCATTTCACCAGTAATTTTCTTTTGGGAAGAGACCTTATCGGGGTGTCCACTTGCATAAAGTTTCCCGGAAACAGCTCCATTTCTATTACTGGCGCAAACACTCTTCTTGTCATCAGCAGAAGCAATATTACTTAGAGCAGGATCCTCATTTCTTTTCAAAGATGCCATAGTACTTTCTCCTGAAGAGAGCAGGTTATTATGGTTGGAACAAGCAGCTGCTTTCAGAACAGAAAGAGGCTTGATATCATCTTTTCGAGGGAAAAGCGAAGTATCAGCTAAATAAAGCCTTGAAAGAATGGGAGATTTAGTGTCTTCCTCAGAAGTTTGATCTGCAATTTTGGTTTCTGGTCTCCTTTTAAGAAGGTTAAGAACCATTCTTAAAGTTTCAATTTTTTCTGGTTTAGAAGTTGTCAAGCAGCGGTGCTTCCAAAATTCAACTTCACAATCACGATCCCATGCGCGCCTTCTTTTTCCACTAGATGTTGCATATATCTTCTTTGTGAGATTCTCCCTTGCTTTTCCCTTCTGTAACATTAACTTCTTTGCTTTGACCACTGCTGAAGATACCTTCTTAGCTGGTTCAGCCACAGATCCAGCTACTGCAGCTCTGAAAGCAGTTAGCAAATTAGGGTCAAGGATGCTTTTCCCAATGTCATTTGACGGCTTATTACGAACAGCTTCTCTGATTTCCTTTCTCAGCTTCTGTACTACGGCTTCTGACTCCTTTTCGTCACCAGGTCTCCTCATGATCTTTTTCACTCGTAGTCCAGCTGCACTTTTTTCTACCTTAGCACATTTACCAGCCTCCTTTTCACGTGCAGACCTATTTGATGTGCTACTTTTGACTCCCTGGACTATACTCATTATATCAATAGGTCGGCTCTTCTTCACTATTATATTCTTGTCTACTTCATCTACAGATCTTTTTATTGGTTTTCTGTTTTTCTTCAAGTTCTCAGAAGCACAGACATCTGCTTGGTCATTCAAAGACGTATTTCTGGTACGTCTCTGAGCTTTTACTTTCTTTGATGAAGATGCACCCTCAAGCTTACCTTCATGATGCCCATTGCAATCAATTGTCTGAGAACTGCTTTTCAGGACACACAAAACAAAGCACAAATCAGTATTTATAGGAAATAAGGGAATGTTAAAGTCACCATGTTAACACTTTCTTCTATCACTACGTATATGTCTGCTGCAGTCATGTCTGATTGTTAGCAAGGTTTGAATTTTGATAAAGAATAGAATCCATAGCCAATACTTGACGTCTTGACCTAGCAATCAGAAAATGGGCCTATAGAACATAAGTAAGACAATAGAGAGAGTACAATGGAGAGGCCTGCGAGAGTGCAATCTTACTACATGAAATGGACCTACTAATCAGGAAACAAAGAGAAGACTCTGCTTAGTATGGTAAGTTACATACTAAATTGCAACTACATAATTAGTTTGATGCTATAATTACATTTTTCGTGATAAAAGCTCTATCTGAAAGTTTAGAAAGACATGTCCCTACACCTATGTCAAATATTAAGGTTGTGTCCCCGTGTCATTGACATTGTGCCTTTACAAGTTGGAAACATGGATTGTTTATATGAACCTGTACCAAAACTTTGCATATCAGTATACCACAATTGGTCAACAAGCCCCAGGAGAATTCACATGCAGTCCTATGTGATAGGCTTATACCCCTTACAAAAGTTTCATCACATAAAGAGGTTGATTGAAGGGTCACAATGAAGATAATACTAGTTTACCTATAAGTTGGATATAAAGCATAGTTCTAATCCTATTATTTTCTCAGGACAAAGAGACTGTTCTTACTCTCCTCAAATTTCACATGAAACCGAAAAAATATAGCCTACTACATACAATTTTAAACAGGGAAAATAAGAACTCAAAACCAAGAAAGTCAAAAGAATATGCTGATGAGAGCTGGTCAATTAAGGAGCCCCCAAACAGCACAAAAGGGACAAAAAGAGATAGTTTGATATCTGCATGTCCAAAGAACAACGCAAAGTAAATACTTCAAAATACAGGTTCTAACTAGGGTCATGCAGCAGGTTCCAGCTCCCAGAATTCCTGACATCCTACAATCAGACCAATCAGGTAATGATCTGATAAATCCATGGACCACCTCCGATATACAGTTTCTTCCAATAACTTAGTCGTACTCTCAAAAAATAAAGAGACAAAATACCAGAAAATGTATCAACTATAAGCCCAATTCAAAATTTAAACATCGCAAACTAGAAAATGACATGTACCAAAGAAAGTGGAGAAAGACAGAGCAAAAATCATTTTTGGTCCAAGATCAGGTACCTGAAATCCCACAATACCCGAAGTCTGGCATTAAAATATATTGGATCAGCTAATATTCAACCTGGATTTACCAGGTTAAGGCTCCCAACTCTCATATTGGATATTGGATCGGATTAGTTCCAACAAAAAAGTATTGCAACGAAGTCTAGAACCCAAATCATAGTGCACCAGGAAATAAACGAAAAGTTGAGCTGCAATACAACCCAATCCACCATCTAAGATCCAAAACCAGCCACTCCTGCAGGTATACCACATTTGTAGAACCACGTAGTCATTAATTTGGTATTAATTAATGACAGCCCAAGGAAGGCTTCAGATTATAAGGTATAATGCATATTGTGTACGTATAGCTATTTTCATGGACCTCTAACTGAAAATTTCTCTTTTCTTCCTTTCTAACCTTCCAACGCCATTTCTAAAGTTCTCAACCATCATGCTCTATAATCTCCCAGAATGTGGACCCCATCACCTTTGAAATGACATTCCATATCACCTTGGAAAACTTTATGTGTTGAATGATCATGCTTTGAATTTGAGTGCAGATGATAAAGTTACCTAGCTCTGCAACATCATTTACCCTTCAGAGACAATACTCCTAGCACTCTGTTAGAGTGAAGTCATACAACATATTGGGTCAACAGAAACTCCGTGAAAACACACATATTTAGACAAGGCAGACAGAGGGAAAAAGTAACTCAGTGAAGTAAAAAACATTACAAAAGAAAAAGACCTGTTCTCAGGACGCTTCCGCTTCACACCAAGTCTCGGAGGAATATCAGACTTCACATCTTCCAAACTCTCATAAGTTGAAGCATCATGCAGACACTCGTCTCCACTTGATAAAATTTTGGCTTTGTCATCTTCCAATACATTAAACAGTAAAAAATCAATAAAAATGACAATAGGAAAAGTGCCAAAGATGACAATATGCTAATTAAACACATCATATTTACCAGAGAAGGTTGAAGCAAAAGATAAGAGGTCAAGAGACATTCTTGATTCGTTCTCATCTGGCTCACTTTTTATAACAGTGTTTACAAACTTGGCAGAAAGGACATGTGATTCTGGTTGGATAGCATCGATCCCTTGATCTGGTAATTTTTTCATCTCAGATGAACAACAATCAGAGCCCGATCGCTTATCTTTACAGCGATCAGTAGGTTCTCCAGTAGATTGACCATTCATATTCGGTTCGTCAACAGCATCTTCACTATCAATCCTTGAGACAACCACTGCTGTTTCTCCTGAATCAGCAACACATATGGACACTTTTCCAGAAGATGTGTCTGCAAGATGATGGTGATCAACATTATTTCCCCTTAGATTCGTTTCCTTGAGATCTGAATTCTGGTCTACTTCATTAACAAGACATCTACATTCAGAGCATAGAGAAGTATTAAAAGTTTTATCCGGCAACGTATTTTTGCATACAGAGATATATGACTATACCACAGCATAAATTAACACTTACAGCTTGGCAGACATAGACAATGCAGATACACCACCTTCCCAAAAATAATAATAATGATAACAGAATTGTCTACAAAATATTAAGAGAATGTCTAGTTTACCAGCTATAGAGCTTTGATCATGCACACATCAACTGACTTATGAAAAAATAGGGCATGCAGCTCATCCGTCAGCTAGTGTTATTCCAAATTCCAGGTCATACAAGGTACTACCCAAGTAATAGCAAAACACAGCTGTACATATAGAAGCAATAGATGACCTGAAGGTCAAGCATCACATCCAAAAGGCACTCAAAAAGCTAAAGTTCAACAAATAAAAATTTGCATTTCAGAATTACCTAGGGCACAGCCATGAATCTACACCTGTGCCTTCAGGATCAAATCCCACACAAAAAGCATGATACCTGCCACCATATAAGTCCAAACATCAGAACATAATTTCAGACTCCCATATGCCAGAAAACCCAAACACGACAAAAGCTAAAAACAGTGCTAAACTAAACAAAACCAATAACAAAGATGAGTAAAGAAAATGGTGGCTTACTGACACCATCCAATCAGCCCAGCTCAGTGTATAAAACAAGCGCCTTAGGCACTAGGCATTTAGGTTAGAGTGCTTTTTTGCTCTAAGTGAGGCGCATTCAAAGAGGCACACTTCAATTAAAAAAAAAATAAATAAAATTGGGTGTTTATATTGTACGCCTCACTTTAAAGAGGTGTGCCTAGGTGCAGCAGGACCTTCATTGCTCTAGTGCGCATTAAGCATTTTTATACATTGGCGCAACTCCCCCTACCCCAAAAAAAGAATAAAAAGAAGAGACAGAAAAATAAAAGCATAATAGCAAAAAATGACAGAAAAAAGAATGAGAGTATCTATACCAAAATTATAAACCTAAGTTACATGGATATTTTTAGCTCCAAAAGGATTCAAGAACACATCAATGACCTAACTTCCTTGGTTACTCTACCTACTCTAACACCAAAACTGGCCAACAAAAAAGTAAAAATAAGAAATGCTAGTTATTTGGGGTATCAGAATGCATATTTTTAGAATAGAAAATTGCAATATTTTTTTCACGGGGTAGGGCAACAAGCGATTGTTCTACCTGGACCAAACAAGAGACATATCCAAAGAAATAAGCTATTCCAATAAGTTACTCAAATAATATCTTCAAATTACAGTGCTGCCTTGAAAATGTAAGCAAAGATACAGCTCAACAGCATGAATAGATTGACATTTGCCTTTCAAAAAACCAAAGGACAGGACATAATACCATATATCACAGGAATCACAAGCAATAGAAGTATCAAGGGTCATTGTTTCTTCATAGGTCAATGAAACATTCCGCATTTTGCAGCCATCTCCATCCAAGCAAGTAACTGCCTACACAGAGTGCAAAGTAATCAGACAGGTTGAGGAAAAAGAATTTTATCCGGACCAGAATCAAACCACGTAAACAAATTGTAGCTCATACGCAAGATATGATGAACGATCAGCAAACATATAACTCAAGACTAATAACTGACCAAAATTATTTATTTCTTTGTTAGAGAAAAATGGCATTACAAAACAGTGGGCATACATAAAGAAGCTTGTGTATAGCATTTGAGGAATACTAATTAGCTATCAGCCTATCACAGGATGATGCTTCAAAGATAGACTAAAGACAGAGGACTCATATAACGAACAAGTATCAAGATACCTAAATTTGTAATTAAAATAAACCAACTCTGGCAACCACTGAAATGGTCACCCCTTAATCATAAAAACTCCCCCTCCCCGACAAAAAAAAAAAAGAACCTCACCCCACTCCATAAACAAACCCAAGAAAAACCAAAAAATCGGTAGTTGGCCATATGTAGCTACGAGGTTCAATAATAAGAGCATAACAACATGAGCACAAGAAACCAGTTACACCAATGCAAAACAAACTGCTATCATGTGCAAACTAGCTACAACTTGCCACAACATTATTGTCTATTAGGAATATGGATAATCAGAATACCTACAGTACTCGAAACAGTAAAGTAAATTGCCAAACATTAGATTATAACATTCTAAATCTTCAGACCAAGCCAACTAAAGCTTTGAGAATCCACAAAAATATTTGAATCTCACCTCTAAATTATAAAGTAATAAAACATAGAAAACCTACTCTAACACTGGGGTTAACGTAATGCAGCGGCAGCAAGAACCCCAATGAAACATCCTCAGCTAGGAAACATGCTGAAACATAAATTCTACCAAATAAAGGGTTAAACCCTTCATCTCCACGACCAGAATTCCAGAAAATACAGAATGATGCATATTAAATAAAAGAATTTAGCACCAGAATCAACTGTTACTAAAGTTGTTAAAGACATGAGCAAAGAGATGGGGCAATTTGTGTGTGTCGATTTGAATATACTGTTCGTAGGTGGAAGAGTCGGATGAAAATTTTCAGTTATCGGCTTATCGCTTATAGTCAAGAGAAGGAAAAGGCTAAAAGCTGGATCCTAAATAGCTACGGCAGGGGAAAGGAAAAAAGCTAGTCCTCCTTGCAAACAACAAGTCATACAATGCCTTAGATTAAGAAATGAACTGAAAATGACAATTTACCAATAACAAGCAACATCAGAACGACAGTACCCCTGAATTGTTTTTCCCCACAAAAGTTACTACCAGTGTTACACGTAGTAATGCAAATGACAAAATTTTATAAGTAAGCGAACAATTACATTTTCATCAATGTAATAAGATGGAAGGGAGGGAGTATGGTTATTTCCTTCAACACACCAATCATCATCTCTGCAAAGAAGCAAACCATGTTAGTTAACTATCATTCATAGACCTGTCATTATAATGTTACAGCAACACATAACCAACAGGATACCTGGAATCTATATCCTCATCAATATTGCTGCTGCCAATTGTGTCATACACCTACATTATCCCAAGTTAATACAGTTTAGGTCAGGTTGATCTTTGAAGTTTACAATGAACCAATTGCAATTTCATCAGACTCCCCCGTCCCTAAATAAAAGTCCCACATTGACTATTTGCACCATTCATGTAATCATGTGCTTATATTGGCCATTTACTTTTAAGAATATATAAACAATAAATGCTACTATAGTAAAAACTGGATGTCTATAATTCTATATACTAATGAATAATTATGTGTTGGCAAAGGTGCCAAGTTACTAAGAACAGTTTTCTAAGAGGTCTAAGGGAACAACAATTAAGGCGATCCAGGGTCTGAGGATACTATAGTAAGTGTCCATTGTGACAAGAAGAAATCAAACTCACAGAGACACATGTGATCAATTGAAATTCATTCTGGCACAACGGGCAGAGATTTGTGATAGTGGCCCAGTTATCAATGCAAACAAAACAAAACCTGAAACCAAAGTATACGACAGTTAATAACCAGGCTGAACTAAAAGGCCAACAAAGTCACTGAAAAAGCATTTAAGATTCCATACCAGTGTTGGCAGCAATCCAAAACTCCCCGGTCAATTACAACATCCATGCATATGCCGCATCTTTCACCCTCAGCACCCAAATTATCCTACAACAAATAATGTTATACATCAAAAGGCAAAATCTTATGTAATGCATCAGATACAGATAGTGTGGGATTAGTCAAATGGTAGTAAAAACAACAGAAACATGCGTCAAATATATACCTATGTCGTTTCTGTTCACTATTTCCTCTTATAGATGATCGAAGAATTTGGATAAAAAGACGATACATTCACATGGAAGTTTTTTTTTTTTTTTTTTTTTCAATTGCACAAGATTTCACAAGGGGAGACTACCACAAACCCATGTTGCTTCAGACTACGTGAACAGGTAGAGTACTAAATACCCAATTCCAAAGTTAAATAAATGAAAGTGAGAGAATAAAGGATTCATTTTTAACAATATATAAACCAACCTACCACCACGTCCACCAGAATTCCATAACATGTACTTCTGTATTCCCTATTCAAATCAGCAAGCCCAGCCTGCAAATAAATGGCAATCTTTTCTGCCAGACTTTGCTCCACATTCATTCCAAGGCATCAAAGCACCTTCACCCATTATTGTAGTCACTGAACAATGATTACACAAATGGGAACAACACAGATACCTGACCAGTATTCTCAGTCTTAGTGTCTTCCAACTTAAAACACATTGTTCTAAAACATTGTCGGGAAAGCCATAGTCTTATTAGAACCTGTCCTCCATAGCAAGTAGACCTTCAAGTTCTTACAGTAGAGGCAGAAAAACTAAACTAATCCTTTCGCATAAATAATTGTAAATTCTCTCCTCAAGTTGCATTAACATCAAAATACAGTGTTCAACTTTATGATCATCCTTTGTAACGTCAAAGCACAAGGTTGAAAGAAACGAGGAATGCCAGGAATCTCCCATCAGAAAATTACAACAATAGAATTGTACTCAGGCTACTCACATTTTCAACTAACTGAACTAACAACTAAGATACCAAAATAGTTCCCTATCCAACTTTTTTGGATTCATTCTTGCAAAGAAATCCAATAATATCAATACAAAGATATTAGAGCAAACTCATACAATTTCCAAGAATTTCGGGTTCAGAGGTGCGAAATGCAAAATCATATCAAACCTTTAGTTGTTCTTTTCCAATCAGCTTAGGCTTTCATATTACCTCATTCTAATTACTCCTATCAGAACAAGCTTCAAAAACAATAACACATGCAATCTCTCCTTAGAATTGTACACTACGCAAATTTCAGCTCTAACACTCTACGATATCATCAAAACACAAAATCAACCAAATCAAATGCTTCGAATTACAATTCAAAAACATAAAATCAAGCTAAAACTTACAATTTCGGCATCAGCATCAGCATCAGCATCAACTTCAACAGTATCTTCTTCAGATTGTACATTATTGAGTAATTCAATCTCCATATTCCCCTCTCAAGCAATATTCAACTCAATTTCCAACTATCTGCAACATGAAATTCAAAAGATAGCAATAAAATCAATCAAAAACGTAATCGGGATAAAATTAGGGATTCGCTCAATTCTAGGGTTCCAAAATGTTCAAATCATAATCAAATCATTTCGAAAATCTGAAAATCAAATTAAGATTGAGAGGATTTGATGAAATTGTAGAGAGAGAAAATACCTGAAAGTTAGAGTGAGAAAATTAAGAGTGCCATTGGTAAAAGATTTGTTGTTGAATTTGTAAGTCAAAATTGGAAATTTGGAAGGAGAAATATTCTTCTGGGAATGAAAATTAGGAATTTTTTTTTTTTAATTTAAAAAACGTTTTAAAAAAGGAGTATTTAAGTCCAACTATAAAGTGGAAAATCTACACACGGACACGGTAACAAGTGTTCAATGTTTAGACTTCCGTCCATGGCAACATGGAACGTGCTTTTCTCCTACACGAAATTGTCAAGTTGAGTGAAACCTAACTATTTATGACTGATCTCTAAATTTGAATTACTCTAATAGATAAATTGGGTGGAACACCTAAAAGAACAAGGTATATTAACTTAAATAAAAACAAAAGCTTAAAATTTTTATGTTTGGAAGAACTTGAACATTGCTTGAAATAAACTCTTTTTGCCTTAGATAATTCTTTCAAAAGAAATTCAACTTGCCTTAGTTTTTTTTTTTTTTTTTTTTTTTTTTTTTTTTTTTTGTTTAACACAAAAAATGAAAAGCCCTTTAACTAAGGGTCCACATTACAAAATGAGCATCATCAGCATAGTTTAGGCAAAAGAAGATGCTAACCAAACAACCAAAATAAGGAGTTGCATGAGGGCTCCAAAGCCGATTACAAGTGCTATGATCATACAATAACAACAAAATAAAACTACTTATATTACAACCATTAAGATAAGTTATGAGATTAGCTACGCAATAAGGCCAGCAGCCTAAGGAACTAGTTATAACGAAACTCGTGCATTTGGGCATTGAAGATAGTCTTTATGCAATTAGGAACAGAGGAATGATCCTTACGTCCCACTGCCATTTCTATTCCCAGATTTGCAACCTCATGAGCCATAATGTTATCCATCCTTCGAATATGGCACATATCAACCACCTCAAATTTAGTCATCAATTCAGCAATTTCATTTATAAGAGCGGCGAGTTCATGATGAGTTTTGTCTCCCATAGTGTCAAACATCACCTTGATTGAAAGAGCATCTGTTTCCACGATAATTTTTTGAAGGTGATGAGCTTTAGCAACCATTATACCCTCCTTAACAGCAAGTAACTCTGCAGCCAAAGGGGTAAGAGCGTTGTATTTGCTTGAAAAGCCCATCACCCACGAGCCATCCTGCTTCCTAACATATCCACCTCCAGCTGCATCATTAATGGCCACCCAAGCACCATTAGTAGTGACTTTTGCATACCCTTGGGGAAGAGGATACCAAGCCAGACGATTCCTACGAGGAGTTAGAGTAACAGCTTCCATCTCCCTCTCATTATCTTGCAGAATATGGTTAGTGCATTGATGATCTATAATAAAGCCATTGAAAACAAAATGGGAGCTAGCAATAGAAAGGTCAAAGACCGCTTTAATTCTACCTTTCCACAAATGCCATATCGCAATCGAAAAGGTCATTTTCCAATGTTTATTTTGCTTCAAATTATAATTAACCCAATCAGTCCAGGAAGCATTATAAAAGCATTGGAAATCAAAATTATCAGGGAAATTAATCTTGGAAAAAATTTTGTTCCATAAATGACCGACATAGTGCAATCCCTGAAAAGATGAATATGAGATTCGATGTGAGAGGAACATATAGCACAATCAGGAGAGATAGAGGGAATTAAGGAGTGAAGCTTTTCGGCTACCGGAAGAATACCATGCATACAATTCCAAACTAACATTTTGTATTTGAAAGGACTTTTAATTCTCCAAATACTTTTCCAGGAGGAGTAATGATTGGAGGGAGTACATTTTGTTAGAAATTGACAAATGATAAGTTGACCTGATGTTGAAAATGCCATCCTTAGAGTGCTGCCATTGAATGAAGTCCTCAAAATTGGGATTTTCATTTGAGGACTTCAAAGTGCTTATCATTGCTTTCAGTGCTGCCAATCAAACCTAATTGCTACTACTTGATATGTAAACGACTACAAATTAAAATCGCGTACAGTTACATAACGTGCGTGCACTTGATAATACTTTATGATTTGAGAGGAAAGACTACAACTAACAAGCTATGAACTCCCAAATATTCAATTCTAGGAGAGACAAAAGAGTACCTATTCATGCAACCGAGTCACAATTCGTCCATGCATGACTCTCTTTGCATAATTTGACCTTGATTACCTTTACTATATCTTTTAACTTTAGTTAATGCCCAAAGTTTGGTTAACTCTTTACTAGTTTGGCTCCTCAGCAATAAAAGTCTCTCTATCTTTCTTCCATCAAGTTTCCTAATTCTTTAGAGGCAACTTACACAAATCGTGTGATGTGAACTTTAGCTTTCATCTCTCACATTCACACTTCACCCTATGGCTCAAACTGGACCACTCTTGATTCATCCATGAATGCTTTAGAGTTGAGACTACTTGTCAAAAGATTCATGCACATAGTATAAAAGGGTATCATCTATTGATCCTTGCAAGATAATATTTAGGCCATTGGGCTGCTATAACTAAGTCTATGGATTCGATATGGCCCAACACAATCAGCATGTACTACATTATGTTGTGCATGGGTTGAGATTTTATATACTTCATCCGTTTTACACCATACAAGTGGAAGAGAGAGAAATGTAAAAATACTATAGTGTAAAGTGCCCCACTAACAGCAACAACTAACGGAAGGTTAATGCCAAGGTTACAGCGTAATCACTTAATGTACCTTGAGGTTACAGCGTGAAAGTTTGAAAAGGGAGGGCACGGCTTGAAAAAGTGAATACCACAGGTTACCACATAGAAAATCCCCCAAAAAAAAAAAAATACAAGCAAATTTAGTGGAGTTGGTGGGTCACGAGTTTGAAACCCACCAAATATATCACATAAAGTTGGGATTATTCGAGAATAATTGAAAAAAGTATTTGAAGTACCCCTTAAAATTGGGATTATTAAAACTAATTTTTCCTTTTATTTTTAACCAATGAACTACTCCGTACCATTATTTTGTTTGAGTATCAATGCATCACTACCAATTAAAAACCGTTAAAAAAACCGTCCTTCCTCGGTTCCTCCATTTGTGCTACCCTTACTCCTACAACTGGGAATCTGGGATGCTAGTCAAATCTTGGTCACTGCAGCAGCAACCCAGACATCATGCACAGATTGTTGCTTATTATTGGCGTCTTGTCTTGGATAAACATATAAACTTCGACTTGTTCAAATCCATATAATATTGCAAAATCCCAGAATAAAACCTCGCCTCTTCATTCAAAGTAAAGGTCGTTTTTGTGACGTCCAATGTCGCAAATTTTCAGACTTATTCAACCCTTTAAACACCTACCAAATTGTTAATTGGTTAAGAAGGGACCGGCTATGCCCTCAAAGTGTTTGATGAAATGCCCCAGTGAAAACTTACCCAGTATTCACCTGTTCGTCGGTTATTAGGTTTTATGTTCTTCAAGGTATGATATAGGGGAGGCTCTTTCTTGGTACAAGTCTTTTGATTATTAAATTATAGTATATGATATGAATCATATGATATAGTACATGGGTTTTATTAATTTAATGCTATAAGTTTTAATTTAATGGTATTATTGATTATTATAGCGTTCTTTTAGGTTAAGTAGGGTGAATTGGTGAAATCAGAGACAAAGTCATGATCTTGGGATATAAAATATTCGAATCTTGCATTTAAATATTGATGTTCATGTATATAAAAATGAGTGCCAACAAAGTCTTCCTTGTTTTGATTAGTTTAGTTTATGGTCCTATTTTAACTTTGAAGTAATGATATGTAGCCAATGTAGGTTAGCAAGGGAACATAGTTAAAGGAATTTAAGACTTTTGAGTATCTCTAATTGTTCCTTTTATCATTCTGTTAAGTAGAATTATGATTTAGGAGCCGATATAAAGATCTGTATGTGTATTGAATTAATGAAATGTGTACAATTTTTTCATGACATAATTTTTCTTTGAGGGCAGGACAATGAGAAAACAAAAACTTTTCATAGGACTTTAGGCCTGTGGTACATGTTGTTCTTGTTTGTAGGTTCGAGTACGCTATGCACGTGCCGATTTTGAAAGTAGCATCTTCATTTACATTGTCATAATGTGCTTTAGGGTACTTCTAACCATCAACAAACATCTGAAACATGACCTATTTCACTATTTGACTTTTCCATGCATTGGACATTTCATAAAAACTCTGGTTGACCTGCAAATCTGCAATAGTGTTGGAACCTTTGTATTTGACACGTGCAAGCTGTAAAACTTGATGAATAATGCAATTTTAAGTCTGACATGCTCCAATGATAGGCCGTCTTGCCTAACAGCATTCGGAAAACTGACAGCTTAAAAAGTATGATTTAATAATATGGAGAAGATATCTGGTACAACTAGGTACACACAATGGTACCAATATAGTACTTTATTTCTTTAACTGTCAATGATCAAGCTGCTGACATATTGTTAGCATGAATTCCATAACTAATAACTACTTCAAAAGACTTATCCAATTATTCATAGAATGGGATGTTAGGAGTGCGTTCTCTTATCTGTAAGTTATAAGAATTTGGTTTTTTTCATGGGTTGCATGTAATCAAAGAATGGTGGGAATAACCTTGGTTATTGTAATAGCATCATTCTTGCTTCCGAAACACCTTGTAAGTATCTATAATCTTTTCACTCAAACATAGTAAAAAGGGGTGAGTTTGTGCCAAAGGAGTCCATGGAGAAAGGGTCTGCCCCTATAGCTCCTATGGATTCAAGAGCTACTTATCTCAGAGAAGAATAATTTTCTAAAGAGTTATCTTTTCCTACACGAGTCACAGTATTTGAAAATCCTATCTTCTTCCATGTGCTTTCTAGAAAAAGAGTTGTCTTGTGATCCTTTACTTTGGGTAGTTTGTAACAATCTCATGATTTTAGTCACAATTGATGCTGTATATTGGAGCTCTCTTTTTATTTATTTTTTATTTATATTTTTTAATATATATATTTTTTTTCTACTGTGGTTCAGTTTCTGCAAATGAAGTCGAGGCTCTACATGTTCTTTATAGAAGACTTTGTAGCTCTGCTATTGACGAAGGCCTGATTAACAAGGTATATAGTTATTCACTTACTCTTATTTCCATGTTTCATTTACTTTCTTGCATAATGCTTTACAAAGTTAATCTTCAACAGTTTTTCTCTTTTGTTTCTCCTGTGATCCTAAAATTAATGTCTTCTGCTTCAGTTTATTTTAACATCTTCAGTGAGGGAGCATTTTACCAAATTTAATCTTTATTAAGTATACATATATAATTCAAAAATAGTGGAAAGGTATTTGATCGACAGTAGCATTCTTGATCTCCTTAATTGACTTATATTTTAGCAAAGCAACAGTTACTCAGCTGGACCTACTTTGGAGAATATTGATATTTTTGAGCATTCTTTTTGCAGAAAGAATTTCAGTTGGCTCTTCTTGGGAACTGCGGTCAACGAAACCTTTTCGTTGATAGGGTATGTGTTCCATCCTAACATTCTTTTTTTCTTTTCTTTTTCTTTTTCTTCTTTTTTATGAAGGGTCTTTTGTCATAATTACTACCTTTCTATATCACCAATGCAATAATGGATCTTTAATTGTGTTTACATGATAAGATGTATGCCAAATTTACAACTTATTGGACTTAGAACCAGGGAAAGGAAGGTGGGTGAAAGTAATTTGTAGTGAGGTCAACGTCTAAACCATTGGCCTCACAATACACCATCAAAGCTGCAGCCAAGGAAAAGGTGGGCAAGAAAGTCTTATACTGAAATGGAAATGTAGGAATAACTTTTTCATCTTCCATCAAAATACACTTGGAAGGCTTGAGAAGTCATGATCTACAGTTCCTGTTATTCAAGATATACAGTTGCTGTTTCTCAAGATTTCCTTACTCTGTCATATCCCTATACTTATTAGATAGGAATCTTGCATCCCTCCAATCATCTTTTGTCTATGCTATTTGGTCTATGTCAGCAATTATTTATGATCTTATTACTTCTTGGTTATTCTAATCTTTTGCTCCAAAAGTCGGTGCATAATATTGTCCACAATATAATCATTATTAGTAAATGCTATATATATATATATATATATATACACACACACACACACACACACACACACACACACACACACACACACTAGTTTAGAACCCGTGCTATGCACGGTTTTACAGTTAATAATACTTTCATTATTCGTTTATTAAAAACGTATAAAACGAAATCATTGTTGGTAAAAAAAAAAAACCATAAAAAATGTATAATAAACATTATATATATAGTAAGAGCAATGTGATCTAGAGAAGGAATTGAAGGAGTATGGTGTAATAATATTTTTTGTATTCGTAATATTAAAGCATGCACTTATTCTCAATTAAGTAGTATTATATAATATCAGGTAACATTTTTTATTCTTTACTACACTTTTTAATTTTCTTCCCTTAATATAAGGCTAAAACTTAACAAACTTCTTTCAAAAAAAAAAAAAAAAAAAAAAAAAAAAAAAAAAAAAAAAACCCAAGTAATAACAAACTTTTTAGCGGGAAATTTTTTTATGAGGTAATGACACGTGTACATTGGGGATAATTATGGGGATTACTTTAGTATATAGTATATATATATATATATACTTTATTCATGGCATTGAGTCTCATTGCAGGTTTTCAAAATGTTTGATCTCAAGAATAATGGAGTGATTCGCTTTGAAGACTTTGTCCGATCATTGAGTATTTTTCATCCTAGCACTCCAGAAGCAGACAAAATTGCTTGTATGAAATTACTCCCTACTGCCAAATTTTCTTAGTTGACTTCATCCAAGCCTGAGTATAGATATTAGTTTTTGAATTACAAAGAATGTTTTTGTGACTGATGTACAAACTCCCAAAAGTTGTATGTTGCTTTTTAATATTTAGAAGATTGTTCCTTAAGTATTTACAAAAAGTTGTTGAGTAATCAGTAGTTTACTAATTGCTTACAGAACTTCATAGCAACTAATGTACCGGGAATCATATTGCAGTTGCATTCAACTTTTATGATGTACAGAACACTGGTTATATTGAGCGTGAAGAGGTAAACATGTTAACCATTTGCAGTTATTATACTATATTGCCATTTAGTTCACAATACTGCCAAACTATAATGATTTATTCCCTTCTAAAGGCTGTTCAGCTTATTTTATGAGAGATAATATAGAGATTGGCTCATCATCAACGAAACACAGCTTCCCTATTTTTGTGTTTTTATGTACTCTCTCCATTCTCTACATTTGTTAAGGTTTTGGCACTCTTAGTGTAAAAATATAGAGGTGATGGGGTGATGAATTGGTTCCATGTAATCAAGGAAAAGTAAAAGAGACAAGTTCCCCCACCACCAAAAGTTTTGTCCATATAAGTCTTTTGTGAAAAAAGTTACCTGAAATGGAAGTACATCAACAAATTTTAAAAAAGCCTAAATTGTAATGTGGAAATATTAGAGGATGGAGGGAGTACTTTGCTGCTGCTGCTGCTGTTGTCTCAGGACTTTTGATTACATATGATCTAATTTTGCTTCTTTGATATCTGATTCTCCAGTTGAAGGAAATGCTCCTGGCAATATTTGAGGAACTAGATGTGAAACCTTCTGATAAGCTGGTTGAAGCAATATTAGAGAAGGTGCATACAGAATCTAAGATCTTTAAGACTTACCAGTAGGCTGTCTTTATCTCTAATTTGTCACGTAGAATGTAGGTGTGGCTCCACATACATAGTACTTACATTATTAGCTGGTATTCCATATGATCCCTAGGAGAAGAATTTCCTAATATTACAATATACTTGAGTAATTTGGATTGCTACCATCAGTAACCACAAAACTTCTCCAAAAAATTGACGAGGGCCAGGGTTTGAGTGTGTAGGGGTTTTTTGAGATGCTGTGTTCTAATTACATGTTTGTTATATGGCAATAGACCTTTTTGGAAGTTGATCTTAAAAAAGATGGAAAGATTGATCAAGAAGAGTGGAGAGAATACATGGCAAGCAACCCATTGCTCATGAAGAACATGACACTTCCTTGTTTAAAGTAAGTTCTGATATTCATGGATCCTATGTAATTGTTAGCTTTTTCCAAGTTCCAACGCCCCCCCCCCTCTCTCTCTCTCTCTCTCTCTCTCTCTCTCTCTCTAAGTTCACTGATTGCTATTAAATATTATACTTTCAGGGAGCTGACAACTGCATTCCCAAGCTTTTTCATCAGCAGTGAAGTCTATGATTTAGATCTAAGAGCTGAAGGGGATGTTAGTGGCTCAAACAGTAGCAAATCATCCAGCAAAAACCGAAATATCAAAATGTATCATTCGGTATGATCTGTGGGCATAACTGCTTTTAAATGGAGAATTTATTGCTGAGGAATGCTATGTGTTAGATTATATCCAATCATGTAATTTCTGCACATTAATGTGCTCCCATGTGTACAAAATATTGATTGAATGAGTCCTGATGCTCATATATTATGAACAATGTTTTGACGCTCCCATTTCTAGTGAAGTAATCATACAATATATTCTTTATATCAAAGTGTTAGTATCATTTAGTCACAGATACTAGTCATATTCATACAATCAAGTAGACCTTGAATCTTAGAAATTGATAGTGAGGACAATAATCTGAATTTGGAGATTATTTGGGGAAGCAGTGATAAGCAATTACCGTTTGTTTGCTCTAATTATAAATTTTAAAGAGGTAAGAGAAAGGTGGCTGTGGGTAACCCAGCCCCCTGCAGCAAGTCAGTTGTTGCTTACTAGGCTTAAGGTACTGTATTTTGATGCAGGGGCCATCTGATAAAGTAAACGCTAAGAGGCCTTTGGAAACTCATTTCCAACTTGCAATGGAGCTTGTAGCTACAAGTTCATTTGTTTAGACTATGGACTTTGTACTAACAGACCTTTAGTCGTTCTTATGGATGGAAAGCACTAAAAGGAACAATTGAATCATGCTAGATACTCATCTTGCATCTGTGACTCATGTAAGCTCCTTGAGTGGAAAAAATCCTCTTATGTAGTTTTGTACAAAGACATAGAGATCAATACTCTGAAATTTCAATCTGACAAGTATGGATTATTTTCTGACCTGAGATTTTATTCCATTGTCATGTTAAAATTTCTGTACCTGGAATCATGCCACTTACTGATAAAAGTGATACTTATTGTTTACCATTAATTTGTGCTTTATGTGTGTGCTCTTCATCATCAATATTGTAGTTTCTGTAAATGAAGTGGAAGCCTTGTATGATCTTTACTAGAGGCTGAGCAGTTTTATAGTTGATGATAGCCTCATTTATGAATCTTCTGAGAAATAGTGAATCTATTTTAAACCTTAATAATTTACATGATCATTTTTAGGCTTCCATGTGGCTGTCTGCTAATGAGTGACTATCATGCCACTCCTGCATCTAGTTTGAATCAACAGGTGCTTCTAGGTAACAATGGAGAGCTAGCCAGATCACTTTATAGACAGAGAGTCAAAAATAAATGAATTATGCTGGTAAATTCATTTTGATTCATATTTCTAGTGAAGCAAGTTGCTGGTTCTGATTAGAAGTGAATTTGTCCATGCATGGTTCAGATCACACTTGTGAAAAGGATGCTTCTTATATGCCAGAGTAGAAGCCTTTAGCAAAATGCTCGCAGCCTTCTGTTATTCAGCGCTATAGGTAAGTTGCACGTTTCATACAAATCAATTTATGATCTTTGCTTACAAATTTATTGCATACTGCGAGAGATATGAAGCCGGATCATTTTGTAGACAGGGGGTATGTCAGTATGTGTCATTAAACTTCTATAACTTCTCCTTTTCAGAGGAATGTGTTGCAAAATGTGATTAGATTATGCTGAAGGAATGCACTTTCAGCAACTGTTTCATTGGAATTTCCTACGTTGCGGGTCATTGAATTTATGTTATTGTAAACGTTTTTTTTTTTAACTCGTGGAATCTGATTGCAGCAGGTTTTTGATTTGTTTGATCTCAAACATAATGGGGTACTCAAAATTGGAAATTTTGTATAGGCACTCTGTATCTTCCACCCCAACTCTCCTGCAGAAGACAAGATATTATGTAATAAGCTTATTCAGTGTTCTAAACCTTAATCTTTTTGGATTGAAGGAGTGATGATATCCTTTGCAAACTATTATTCCTAGATAAGAAGCTAGTTTTTGGTTTCATTATTTACTTAGCTATCTTTCCAGGATCCTTTTCTTGATTATAATATACTTCGTATAATACTACGTAATAAATAAAAATAAAACAAAAAAAACAGCCATTGCTCCCTATACTTGGTAGCATTTTTGTGATGCTAATTTACTGAAGAATATTATTGTATGCTATATTGAACTGAAGAGGTAATCTTCAGGTCTTTCTTTTATTCTGACATTTATTTTCACTTTGAAACTTAGATTTCTTTAACATGCTCCTAACGAGACTTATAAGTTTGCCATTATACAAGATATAATCAAGTTACACTGGTTTAATACTCCTCAAGATACTCCATAATAGATTTATTCATTCTGTGATTCACGAAGAAATTAGCATATATACTGTCATTAAGTCTGTTTAAATTATTCTTCTGGTCTCCTAGTTTTTGTAATTATAATCTTCACAGGTGATCAAGCAAAGGAATTTCGAAATGTTGTCATGGCTATAAAACTACCAGATGATATTGTTGAAGCAATATTGGAAAAGGTATTCTCATATTCACATGGAGCTGATTCTGTATCAGCTTTTATATTTTCAATGGCCAACAGGGAATGAGATTTATATGGTGCTGTTATATGTGTAGGCCTTCATCGAAGCAGATTCCAATCTAAATGGAAGGATTGACCTAGGTGAATGGAGTGGCTTCGTGTTTAGGAATCCATCACTGCTGAAAAACATGACGCTTTCTTATTTAATGTACGTCTTTAATCACACATCTATTAGTATAGATAATAATAGACGGTTTTCTTTTCTTAAAACATCAGTGTTGAAGTTTAAGCATCAAACTGATCAAAACTGTAATGAAAAACCGTGCTGAAGCATGGAAGATCACCGGCTACAATGTAATAGCATCAGGTTGAAATCAAATCCTTAGGCAGCTTTTGTTCAGAATATTGCCCTGCACGGAAGCATCATTCCATCAACCTAGCTATTGTATGGATATCGACAACAATTCAGATTTTTATATGGCTGTTTGTCAATTGTCATCAATTGATTAGTTGGTTATAATGTTATATATCTGTACATATTCTTTGTCCTGAACTTGTGATCATAGATTTGGCAAACAGGAGAATATATACCATCACTTGTTGAAATGATCATTGTGAAGATATACAGCACATCCCTACGTTCTTTTATGAAAGTAAAAAGATCAAGCATGAGCTGCTAAATTAACATCTTTGAAGAAAAAGGATTGATATTTGTTATAAAGGAAGAATCAGATTCCTAACAAAAACCATATAAACACGCAACAAAGTCACCTGGCCAAAAATATTTTAGGAACATTTTGACGCTGATCAGTCAGCGGTTATAAGCTAACCATGTCAACCTCATACATTATGACAAAACAAATAACGAAAAGATAATTACCAAAAACATACTTCCTCCGTTTTTTTAAATGCAACTTTGACCCACACAGGGCTTTATGAGATTTAGCTCTTTTTGTAAAACCAAAAATAAATAAATAAATAAATTGTGTAAGTGAAATTTGTTAAGGAAATGAGGATTAAAAATGATAACAAATTGATGGTGCATGAATGTTTTATGTAGAAGGAAGGGATGTGAAAGGAAAAAAATATACGAGTATTAAAAAAAGTACTTCCTCTGTTTTTATTTACTTGCAACACACCTTTTGACATGCATTTTAAGAGAGATATTAGACTAGGTAAACGGATAAATTAAATTACAAAATTTTACCACCGATAAGAAGAAAGGGATAAGTTATTACGGTTAAAGTTTCATAGCTTAACTAGATTAACTCCCGTGCGATGCACGGATATAATGAAAGAATTTATAATTGTTTAAACTTCAAATACATATCAGTCAAAATATGTAAAATCTTTGTATTACATACGATATTATTAACATAAACCAAGCTATAAAAATTAAAATAATATAAACAAAAGAAAATTCATGTCTACAATAAAATTTTGCAAACTTTATAATTAGATGGAGTAATCACATATTTATAAAAGGTTGATATTTGTTTTCCTTAAGATTTTTAAAAGAAATAGTATTGAAAACTAAAAAGTTTAATGTACTGTATTAAACTACTTTGCAATCAATAGTTAGATTTTACCTAAAACGAAAAAAAAGTTTAGGCGGGAAAAAAATGAATGAGAAGCTGAAACGTGTACAATTTGAAAAAAAATAATGATGTCAGCGGTTGTTAATATTTATTTATAGATTATTTCGTTTACCTAGTCTAATCACCTCCTCGAAAAGCATGATAAAAGGTGTGTTGCAACTATTGAAAAACAGAGGAAGTATAATTTAGGGTTTGATATGATTTTACAAACTATGTTTATAACAATTGGGTAATTTATAACGTAACCCTATGAGTCTATGACATTATAAATAGAGGTGCATGGAAAAATCTAATTATATTTCATTACTAGTTAGGACATGTAACAACTTTTTCCGGACATTCTAAGAACCTAAGATAGCATATTTGCATATGTGACAAATAATTCCAGATAGAGGGAACAACCGATTATATAACCCATTAAGGAGTAATACAAAAAAGAAGTAATAGAAAGATTTACAGTAATAACCCATTAAGCCAAATTTCTGACTTTCCATATATTCTGTATACAATTGCTGCAGAGTCAGAGACCACCTTCCTTCTAAACAACTGTACCTTTGTGCTGCTTTTCCTTTGAATACTTGATGAGAAACCTCTGAGCCTTATGTTACTATTTCCAACCATCTCATAGTCTAATAGTTCATGCTACCAATTAGGCATTTGTCCTCAGAACAGTCACAGTTATTCACAATTTCGTAATCTTCCTAGAGCAGTCAGCCAACAAATAAACCAATGGGTGGCTGTTGCATGAAAGAGAGGAGTAAAAGTAAAGATTCAGCTGTTTTGGCAGCTCAAACTCATTGTAAGCTACAATCATTTCTTACTCTATTCGATCATATATATATACATACCCTTTTTGAGTTGTTGATCTAAGTTTGATGGGTCAAATTACAGTTAGTGTGACTGAGGTGGAGAACTTATACGAGTTATTCAGAAGGTTGAGCAGTTCAATCGTTGATGACGGCTTCATTAGCAAAGTTAGATTTACATCATACTTCAAAATGCTTCGATCTTCTTTCAAAGAACGAGTAGAAAGTGTATAAACATTTACCATATTTTTCTTCGGAGTTGATGTAAGCATTTTTACGTGCAGGAAGAATTTCAAGTTGGGTTGTTCAGAGACAGAAGAGAACAAAGTATTTTCACTGACAGGGTAACACTTATCAGTACTCACCTGCTTTTGATAAGAGAAGTGCATTCAGCATTGCCAAGATCCAATTACTTGCATTTTAATTTTTTGCTCACTTTTAGCAGATGTTCAATCAGTTTGATTCAAAGCATGACGGGATAATAGATTTTGAAGAGTTTGTCCAAGGTTTAAGCATTTTCCATCCAAATGCACCACAGACTGAAAAAGCTACCTGTAGGGTTGTCACTTCTATCTCCATGATCAATTAAGATTATTTGCTCCCTGCTGCATGCATTTGGTTGACAGGTTTTAATGCTTTGTTTCCAATGCGGCAATATATCAGTCACATTTCAGCTATACGACATATGGGAAACAGGTTACATAGAGCCCGAGGAGGTTTGTTGAAGTGAATTTTCTTACAGTTTACCATCAAATATCTGCAAGCATCATTAATTTTGAGAAGGGCACAAAACAATCACAAGAATTTAGTTTTTATATGGCATAATGTGACAGGTGAGAGTGATGATTTTGGCCTTTCTAGACGAGTCTGATTTGGTCCTTTCAGACGACATCATCCAAGGAATAATTGACAAGGTCATCATTATGCTTGCCTAATAGTTAGAAGCAAATCATGATATCACAGATCTAATATGATTTTCATCCTTTTGTTTCCATAGACATTTGAAGAAGCAGATTCTAAAGGTGATGGGAAGATTGATATGGAAGAGTGGGAGGGTTTTGTGGCTAGAACTCCTTCCATACTGAAGAATATGACAATTCCATATTTAAAGTATAGTTTTACAGTTTGTTCAATTTCACCACAAAAGATTTAATGTGTGACATTGACATTGCTACCAAAAATCATTATACTTGTCTTCATTTTTACAGGGACATTACAACAGCATTTCCAAGTTTTATGCAGAGGAATGATACAGACGAAAAGATTTACTAAGAAGCATATATGAAGAACAATATTATCATATATCTATGTAATTCTCAAGAAACTATACAAAATTTTCTCCCATAGGAGGGTGTTAGTGCAGAACTCCAGAAGCTATGCAGTATAATATACTTTTACCAATTATTGTCACTTGGAAAACAAACACATGTATCTTGAGGTTGCAGAGAGAAGCACCTTCAGAGCGAGATATATCCTCCGTGTTTATCTATCCAGAAGAAAGCATGTCCTTCATGTTCATAGGGTAGCACATATTTGAATGCAATCCAGACCAGATATTATCAGCCAATATCGAATTGACTGCAGCCGTTGGATGAAACTGATCCCACCAAATGTGGGTAGAAGCATTATTGCAAGCCATTTCAGGAGACAAACACATAATCCAGCCCCTGTATCTTCCTAACCCACAGCATGCATCAGTTGTAACTTGGAGCCCTGCATAAACCAATTATTTATGGTTCAGTGTTTTGAGAAGCATATATGATGGTATTGATCAATCAGAAAGATGTAATGTTTTACATTACCATAATGTTCATGGTTCTGTATGATATCCATAGCACCTTCATACATATCACAGAAAATGATTTTGGAATCGGAAAGCTCCTTGTTTAGCTCCTGAATCATGTATCTCATCACAAAATTGAACTCCATTATCATGTTGTTGATTTCTTGGATGCACTCCCCGTTCTTGCTTCTGTAACGCCATAGGTAGTGAGGAGCGCATCCCATAGGTGCAATTCCCATTACCACCACTTTCCTCACATGTGCAGTGTGTAGATTCTTTTAAACCATATGTTAGGAAAACAATCAGTAAATATATCAATCTGTATAGAGTTCCCAAACCAATCTACTATGATAATATATTTTTATTTTTATATGAAACTACTAGTATGATAATAATCAGAATTACCTTGATTTCCTGCTTCAATGAGGTTGAAAGGAAATGGTTGAAACTCCAGGGACTGTACACTGATTGGATACCAGATACATTTTGGAGATAGAAATGTATGTAGTCATTGGTTCCAATAGAAATATAGAAGATTGAATCAGAGATGAGACGCACTGCAGCATCTTCACCCATGCTCATCATGAACAGCAGAAATGTATCAGTGGCCTGCTGTATTTGCTGAGCTAAGGAGACGTGCTGTCCCTGCAATAATTATTTCAGAAAAAGATCAGTGGATGTCAGATATCAGGATGCAGTAATTTGGGCACTGAAAGACCTATGTTTCATGACCCAAGAAAATCCATAAAATAACACATGGTCATGTTTACAACCTGTTGATGATCTTTCAAGGAAACATTACAAAGTAGTAAACGATTATACTAACAAAATCCTAGGAGCATCATCTGCATCATACCAAATAACACATACCTTAAAAACTCGACTCAGGTGACAATACATATTCTACCCTATTCTATTTGCCATATGATTAATTACTTGACTGCCATAAATCACTGCAATTTGCAACCACTTTTGTTTTTGTAAGAAACTTAAAAATGCATCCTAGATTTCTAACACACCACTAACAGGTCTAACACAGAGTAGCCTACTTTAGCTTCACAGATAACAGTTTTGTTATGACATTACGCAGTGCACAATACATTTACAAATTCCAATGATGAAACTATAAGTCACTGTACAAAGTAAAGGTAGTCGAATATTCATTTCCTTGTCAGTTAATCCATTTAGGTGCCGATGTTCCCTAGATTGCCTAGACTAAATTTCAGCCAAACATGTTTAATTTCACCATATTTTAGCAGAACAGTATTAAATGATTAGTCCTGCCCATTAGGGCTTAATCTATGTTCAACCAAAAAAGCATTAAATAATTAGTTTTAAAGCAAATTAGCCAGAAAATTAACTTTGTATAGGTTTTTACCAGATCTGTTCCACTTGAGAAAATAATTCCAGCTCCAGCAGAAGCATAATTCACCCCATGAATCATATCATCAATGCTCCCAGATTGTCCTAGATAAGTTGGCACAAATGGAAGCCCTAATCGCAATGCTAAACAGCACGATAATCCAAGTCAATTAATCAGTAAAATGAAAGAATTCTGAAATCTCAGCTACTAAAAATCCTACAAAAACCCCACCAAATTAATTCCTTCATAAACTATATAATCCCTCAAAAACCCAGAAAGTAAGCATGATTTATTGATGAAAAATTCATGAAAAACCCCAAGATTCATAAACATCCAGAAGTAAAATTCATCAAGAAATGGAAAATTACAGATACCCAGAAACAAATTTCAGCTTAAAATCAAAATCAAGAAATAACCCAGAACTTAAAAGTATGATAAATAAAACAATCATGGGTTAAATTGAAAATTAATACCTAAAAAATCAACAGGAATCCTGCCATTGCAGAATCTTCCAGTAGGTTGATGAGTATCAAAGTCTCTACCATAAGGAAGGCGGTCGGCACGAGCGAAAGTCCCAAGAAAGTTATTGTTCCCGCAATCAACAGAAGAATCTCCGAGCACGAATAACGCCGGAACAAGCGTGGATCCATTGGCCGGCGACGGCGAAGTGGGTGGTAAGGAAAGAGGGAAGTGGATGTTCATATTGTATAAGTCTTGGAAGTAAGTTTCGTCGATTAGTTGTTGTGGGTATTCAAGGGAGTTTGCTGAGAGTGTGAAAATGAGGAGAGTGAGAAGAGAGAAAATGGAGCTTTTGAGCGCCATTGTTGAAGGAATCGAGAAACAGAATAAGTTCTTGGCGGGTATGTTACTATGTTTAGACGATGATTGGAGATTGAATTTGTTGTGAAGAAATGGGAAGAAAAAAAAAAGGGTGGGAAATTGGGATTTTGGGGTTTGTTTTGATGTTAAGAGCTAATTACCCTTCATTTTTTTTTAACGGTAAGGAGAAGAATCTTGACCAAACCTCAAGTTAGTCACTTTGAGAGTGAGGGGGAAGGGTAAAGGATCTCCACCCCCAAAGTGCCTCTGGTGGGATTGAACTCCCAACCTCAAGGTTGGAAAAAAAACCAAACGTTAGCAATATTCAATTAATTTATCTGACAAGGGGGCCCACAAAAGCAATTGATTGACAAAGTTTCGTCAATCAAGCTGATTGCCTGGGGCACCATCTTATTATTGCTACTGTGAACTCGTGAAGTCAAACAAAGGGCAATTAGATCAACAAAATAATTAAAAAGGTTCGTTTGACATCACTTTGGTTTTCTATTTTTTAAAATTATATGATATATGTCATATAATGAATAAAAAAAATAGTCATATTTTTTAAAATCATAATGATTTAAAAAATTGACAATAGAAAAGTTAAAACACTTTTTTCTTGTTTTTTTTTTCGATTTTTTGTTTTCAAAAAAACTGAAAACTGAAAATTGAAAACAAAAAACAATGCCAAACATGCCCTTAAATAATGTTTAACGAAAAATATTGTGTAGAACGGACTCATGTGAGTCCGTTCTATTACGCGGCCCGCGCTCGGCCCGTTTCTTTAAAGTTCAGCCCGCGCGCAGCCCGATCTTTAAATAACCGTGGTTTTTTTTTTTTTTAAAAAAAAAAACCCAAACCCGACGTCCCGCCTTTCTCCTTCTTCTTCTCACCCACGTTTTCTGCATTCTCACTCCATTTTCATCAGTTACACTCCGAATTAACTGTCGGCTTAACTTCACGTTTCCGAATTATTCGCATCACTACTTCATTTTCCATCTTTAATTTTATTTGCATGTATTTAATTTTTACTTCTTTTATATAAACCCTAACTTTTGTCATTTTCGACTCTATTAATGGCTGACATTCCGTCAATTAAAGATTCTTCTCCTTTAAAAGTTTATGTTAAACGAAGTAAACAAGCACGAAAACAGCAGAAGACAGTTGCAATGGCTGAAAGGTTTATTATATTTCAGTTATTTTTAGGTTGTACTGTTTTTTTTAAAATCCATTTTTATAAGTTATTATTTCGTTCTGTAGGGTCGATTCAGAACCTCCATTGAAGAAGCGTGGTCCTAAACCTGGTTTTAAATGAAGTCGACCTGTTAGGTGTGAAATTTTGTACTTGTGGTTTTAAATAGAATCTTTTTTCTTTGGAAACATACCATATCTGATTATTATATTGTAATTTGATAATAACAGGATTTACAATTAGTTTGTCAGGAATTGTAATTTTTCTGTCAGAAATTAGCTTATTCTTCTGTGATAAATCATACATATGCCAATTAGCTTGTCTTGAATTTGATTATTTTATTTTGATAATAGTTTATGTTTTCCAGGATTTAGGTTTTTTTGGTCAGAAATTAACTTCTTTTTGTCAGTATTTAAATTATATCAGTAAGGAATAATATTTATTCAATCCGAAATAAGATTACTTTTATCAGTAATAAGATATATATGTGACACATTACATTAGTTAGGAATAATAATTTTTTCATCAGGAATAAGATTATTTTGGTCAGAAATGAGTTTATTTTTGTCAGGAAAAAGATATTTATGCTCCGAAATAAGATTATTAATTTCAGGAATAACATAATTATTATCATGAATAAGAATGTTTTATATAGCTCTCAATTTTAATGTCATTTTTTACTTTTCAATTTTTCAGTTCTCTTACTGAAGATGATATTTCAGACTTAGAGCTTGGTAATAAATCTGGTCTCAATCATCTTTGTCAAATTCTGGAAGATTTAAGTGATAAGCAAAAGAAGGATGTAACAGACATTGGTTTTGGTGGATTGTTTCATATGAATTTGAAGGATAATATTAGCCATCAGTTGTACGGTTATTTAGTAACTCATTATAATCCCAAGGTAAGAAATGTGATAGTTGGTAAAAAGGAACATGTTATTCATATTGATAGTTTTGATATTGCTGATGTTTTGGGTATTCTTTATACTGATCTAGCTGTGAAAGAGATTTCAAAAAACAAGAAAGGATTTAATCCTGATGACAATTTGAAGTTAGAGTGGAGGAAGTTTTTGTGTTTGGATGTAGAAGATGAATTTGAAAAAGGAAATGACTCTGGAAGTAACAAGAAAAAAAAAAGAGGAAAACTGGTGATGAATCTGAAAAAGGTTTTCAAAGAGTAGTTCAAACTAAGAAGAAGAAGACATATGTCAATTTTCTTACTAATCAAACATTGTTTGAGAAATATAGAGAGGGAGGTTATGAATTCAAGAGACTCTTTGTTATGTTTGCTATATCTAAATTTTTGGCTCCAATTGGTGACAAGTCCCCAAATTTTAACATTATCAAGTCTTTGGAAGATGTACGTTTCATAAAGACTTACAACTGGGCTGGTTATGTGATGGATTGGTTATGTGATTCAATAGCAGACTTTCAGGCTTATGTTTTGAAGAAGAAAGCAGGACAAGTATTGAAAATCAAAACAAGTAAATGGTTGTCTGGTTGCATTTGTAATTGTTTTTTTGCAAAAGTTTGAGTTTGGGACCACTTTAGATAGGAATCCATTTGTAATGAATTGGTCTTGTGAAAGTCTGAATGAGAGGATTAAAGCCGTTGCTAAAAATATCGATTACGGTACTGTGAAATTGTATCCTCATACATTACCATTACAGTATGCTGGGAAAAGTGAACATGAGCTTCTAAAATCTTTTCAGTTGGATAGCATTGAGTTTAAACTTGAAGATACTAGTGATGAAGATTCTGGAGAAAATAAGGAAGGTCAGGGTGTACAATCTGCTACCATTGATTTGAAAGTTGAAGATGACAAAGCTAGATATGTAATGTACAGGATTCCTAAAGAGTACCCCACTGATGATGAGATTGATAAAATGGACATTGATGTAAGTTTAAAATCTCATCTTTTTATTAATTTTGTAAAGTTTTTTCTTCAAGAATTCATACTGAATAAGCTGCTGTTATGTACTAGCTCTTTTTGTCAGGAATTAAGTGATTAATATAGAATAGAATATAATATGAATGAGGATTAATTATAGTCAGATATTAGTTTAGTTTTATCAGGAGTAAGAAATTTAATATCAGGAAATAAATTATCTCAATCAGCATTAATATTGTCACTCAAAAATTAAATTACTTATATTAGGAATATGATAATTATGGTCAGGAATGAAATTATTTTAATCAGTAAAATAAGTTATATCTCAATTAGGAACAACATTATTTCAGTCAGAAATTAGATTACTTTTATCAGGAATAACACAATGTTACTCGGGAATATGATAATTTTAGTCAAGGATGAATTCTTTTAGTCAGGAATATGATAATGTTAGTCAGGAATAATATTGTTTTTGTCAGAAATTATATTACTTTTATCAGGAATTAGAATGTTGTAATGCCTTTGTAGGTAGGATATTTTATTATATTTTACTCATTCACTCTTTATTCTTTTTTTTTTATTAGGCTGTGAAGAAGAAAATGATGAAACTTGGTCGTGACTTGAAGATCGTATCAGAGAACCAAATTCACTGTGCTATTGACTTGAAGGATGAAGCAATAAAAACTTCACAAGAATCACAATCTCAAGGAGAAGATGATGTATATTCCAATCCTCAATTCTTAGCAAAAATTGATGAAATAGTGTTAGCTGCTATGCAGAGCAAAAAGTTGACCACTGATTTGGATAATTTTGATCTTAAGCTTAAGACTGATGAAATTGTAAGTTTAATTACCATTATCATCATTTTATATATGAAATTAATTTAAGATTTATGTTTGACATTAATATTTATTTGATATAGGTGAATAATGTTATTGCTGATCTTAATTTGGAGAAAGACCAAAGTCAAGATATACGTGAAAGAGATAATTTAGAGGGTTCTAATAAAGTAAAAGAATTCAATGTAGAAGAAGAAACTAATATACCTGAAAGTGGTATGCCTGAAGATATACCAGAGAAAAATACAGATGAAGGCAACTTCTTGACTGGTGTAGAAGATGGTACTGTATATTCTGAACCTGGCACAGCACCATCAGAAAATATGGTTAGCTCAGTTGGTCGGGAGGGTGTTCTTGGTTCTACAACCATGGTTGGTCATGAGTTGGTTACAAAATCATTAGAAACTTCAACATCACCTCCTAGAACACCAAGGAAAGCCAGGGGACTCAATGAAATTTATTCTACTGGTTTGAATGATAATCAGGCTAGGGTTGTGCAAGAAGGTAAGAATTTTTCCACGGGAGCTGATTCTATGCCAAAGTTTCAATTAATTACTCCTACTCCTCCTTCTCCTCAATCATCTTTACTACCATACCAAGAACAAAATGCTGAAGTTACTGAAGAAGAAGTTCCAGTAACTAATTAAAAAGAAAGAAAAATTGACAAGGATGATGACAGTACATCTAAGGTCTAATATCTGTATTTTATTTGAATTATTTATTAAAATAATTATTGTATTTAAATTTGATATTTTATATAAATAAATATATATTTTTTATTTCTGTAATACATATGTTTTCAGGTTTTTACTAAATCTGATGATGTAATACATAGTAAAGTTACAGAAGAACATCATTTACCTATTGATGAGGTGCATCAGGTAATTTTTTATGTTATTTTTTTTCATGAATTAAAGTATTTTGGTCAGAACTTAGATTTATTTAGTCATGAATAAAACTCATTTTATGATAAATTTGTTCGTTTCTTATTGTCAGGAATTAGATTTTTTTTCATTTATTATATAAGTTTTGTCAGTAATTTAAATATTTTTGCCATGAATTAAAATATGCCTGAAAGCAATAGGGTTACAAATCAGATTAAATTTATCAGGAATAAGAATATTTTAGGCAGGTATTAGATAAGTTTGGGCAGGAATTAAAATATTTTTGTTAGGAACTAAATTATTTCAATCAGGAATAAAGTTGTTCTTGTCAGATATTAGAAATTAGCTTATTTTTAAAACTAATTATTATTTTTGATTAAAGTATTCTTATTACAATATGTTTTTAACAGGAAAAAGATGTATTCATTCAGCTATTAGATTACCTATATCTGAAATAAGAATTTTTGATTCACGATTCATATTATATTTATATAGTTTATTATTGTTTGGATTTAGATTACTTTTGTTTGATTTTAATACATTTTATTTTTCTTCCAGAAAGGTCAGCCTAGAGATACAACTATAGTTTTAGATTTAATGAGAAGTAAATATGTTGTAAAGGAGTCTGTTCTAAAGGAATCTGATCCAATTGCAGTTTTAGAATCTCCTACTTCTGGTAATGCTGAACCAATTTTAATAGATAAAACTCCTACTCCTCTTATTGCTGCTGATTTGTCTCAAGATGAGCTTATGGAAATAGGAACTCAGCCTCCTAAAACACACATTCAATTAATTGATGTAGAGAAAATTCCTACTGGTGCAAATGATCCACCTGAAACTACCTTTATTGCTGCTGATACATATGCTGAAAAAAGGGTTGAGAGATGGCAATATTTAAGAGATAAACAACAGTTGGAATTGCAGGCTAATTTGGAAGCAGCTGGTGATTCAGGTTGGGTATATCCGCCTATTGATAAGATTCCGATTCAAAATCGAGAAATTCTTGTCTCTAGGAGTTTGCAGGAAAATAAGCCTCTGTATCTGAAAAATTTAGGTGAGCATGAAAGATACATGTGTGACTTCCTCTTTTTAAGGCAATATGACGAGGAGAAAGAGCTAGATCCTACAGGAGAAGATGAGGGAGTTAAGTTGCGAAACAACAGCCGGTATGTGGAAGATACTGGTACTGTTATATGTCAATTTGCCACTGAAGATATTTCCCAAAGCGATATTATTTTGGTAAAAGAGGAATTCTGTTCACTGCGTCCCTCTGTCTGGGTTAATAGTGCTATTCATGATGCTTGGGCTTCTGTGCTGAATATTGAAGAGAGCAAAATAACTGACAGAGATATGTTTCAGTACAAAAGATTTGTTTTTCATACTGGAGTTGCTGTGAGTTTTTTTGTTTTACTTTACTTATTATCATTTGAATTTTTATGTATATATCATAATATATTTTTAAATCTTTTGTATTGTAGGAGACTATACAGAGATATATAACAAAGAGAGAAAAATATAAAAAAGAAGTGAAGTACATCAAAGAACAAGAAAAAATTTTGAAATCTTTGGAAAATGATCCAGAAGAATATGCAAAGTTTAGGGATCAGTTGACAAAAATGGAGCTTGAGTTAGAATTGAAAAAACATGATCCTCATGATGTTTATGTTACCATTGATAAGTGGGTTAAACGATTTCCAACGCTCAACATAGCTGAAGTAGAGTTGGTAATTTTTAACTTTATTTCTTGTTTTACTTGGGTAATATATTTTTATTTTCAGGTACTAGCTTTTAAAGTCAGGTATTAATTTATTTTGTCATGTATAACAATATTTTCTTTAGGAATTAAACAGTCTTAGAGTTAGAGTTTTGGATTTAACATTTTTAAGTTTAACATAACATAGGTCAGGAATCAAACATTACAATATTTAGTCAGGTATTCGATTATTATGATCAGGAATAATTTTGTTTTAGTCAGGAATTACTATGTTTTAGTCAGACATTAGAGAAAATATCTCAGGTATTGTTGTATTTTTTCACGCATATCAATTTAAGTCAGAAATATGATTGTTATAATCAGGAATTAAATTATATTGATCAGGAATTAGAAACTTTTAGTAAGGGATTATAACATCTAAGTCAGATATAATTATTTTATTGTCAGATATTAGATAACTTATGTCAGGTATTAATGTATTTTTGTCAGGCATAACAATATTTTCTTCAGGAATTAAACAGTCTTACAGTTAGTTTTGGATTTAATATTTTGAAGTTTAACATTATGTACATCAGGAATCAAACATTAGAATATTTATTCAGGAATTAGATTATTAGAATCAGTAATTATATATTATTCTTCATGAATAATCATGCTTTACTCAGGTATTAGATAATTCATCTCCTGAAATATTGTATTTAGTCAGGCATAACAATCTAAAAGTCAGAATTGAGGAACTTTTAGTCAGATATTAGACGAATTATATCAGGTATATGTCTATAAGATATAATAGTTTAACTTATTTTTTTTTTTGTTTTGCAGATAACCTTTCCCATTTGGTACAATAATCATTATACTTTGATGGTTTTCAATTTTATTCCTGGTATAACTCCACGTATAGATTGGATAAATAACAGGACCGATATTGATCGAAGTCATTTGAATGGAATAGATAAATTTTTGGTAAGGTTTTGTAAACTAACTATCTCATTCTGTTTATTGAAAATTACACTTTTCAATGCTTATACATACATATATATATATATATATATATATATATATATTTACAGATTAGAGCTGTTTCCATTTATTTGCAAAAGAATGAACATCCATTAGGGGAAAAGGTTACTAGTTTGCTATGGAATACTCCATCGTTTTCTTGGAAGAAAAGCACAGAAAATTATGATTGTGGGCCTTTTGCATTAATGTGTATGCAAAAGTATACTGGACTAGATGGAGGACTTCTTGATTTAAAACTTGTAAGTGTTTTTTTTTTTTTTTTTGATATTTGTTGTGATTTATATTAATTATTTTTTAGCGTTCTTAATTTGTATTTTTGTATAAATTTCCAGAAGCAAAATCGGAAGTTGTATAGATGCAAAACAGCTTATGATTTGGTTAACAGAGAAGACAATTTTTTGCGTAAGAAATTATGGAATGATTGCATTGCCTTTTCTATTTCCAAAGACAAAATTTTCAAAGCTCAGCCTGCAAGGAAGAAGCTTGAGGCTCAATATGAGAAGCAAAAGGATGCTATCGAGAAAGAAAAAGAGAGGAGATACAAGATGGAGCAGCAAAAACTAAAGGAAATGCAAGAACAACAAAATATAGTCAATAGTTAGATAATTTTATTTTGTATATATATTTCCTTTTTGTAGTTAAATATTAGGTTTGTTTTGGTTGATAAATTTTGTTTTTACAGTTATTTATTGACAGGCTAAAGTCGCATCACCTAATCAAAAATAATTACCTAAGTCCACTAGCTTATGCAGATAGGGAAGTAGGGTCGAATCCACAGGGAAACAAGTCTTTCTACTCCTAATTAATTATTATAATCTAAATTATTAAAGTAACCAATATTTGTTGTGATTATAAACTATACTACGAAGATTATGAGTAAGGAGAATAATTAAGGAAGAAATCAATAATAATAAAGCCTAGGGCATAGGTTCACTAATAAACAATATTCCAGGGTAAAACACAATAATCAATCATCAATGCATTAATTAATCAGATCATAAAGGGCTTTCGCTACGTATTACAATCACAAGATTAATTTACCGGTATTAAATCTCATCTCTCGAATCTCGACCTAACCATTTATAAATTAATCTGCCTATTGAAACTAAACCTAAACATCAATTCTCATCTCTCGAATCTCGAATCAATATTGCTAAACTCATACAATTAAATCTGGCCAAATCTAATTGCATAGCATTAAAACAATCAATAGGAAATCAATTAAGCATTAATAATCAACAATCATAAAATTACCCTTTCATATTATTTATCAGATCCCCAAAAACCCTAGAAGGAAAACTACTCAGACATAATTAAAACTAAGCAAAACATAATATTTAAACAAGACATGAAAGAAAAATAGAATGAATAAAATACTGAGATTAATTAAGAGAGAAATCGTACCAAGACGGCGGAATTACAATAGAGTTGAGGAACAAGAAAGAAAATAAAGTCTAGAGAGAGAAAGTTGAGTAGAGAGAAGGAAGAGAATAAAAACTAGAGTAAGAATAATGAAGAATACCCCTAATCTTGCCTAATAATAACACATTAATACTAAGCAAGACAATCACCGCTAAACAAAACAAATCGGAAATCAAAACTCCCTAATTCTACACGCGCCCGGTCGGGCAAGGGCTCGCCCGACCGGGCCCGCCTTTTTTTCCTCTTCAAATGCTTTCTCGCGCCCGGTCGGGCAGTGGCTCGCCCGACCGGGCCCGCCTCCTTCCCTCAGATGTCTTCTCGCGCCCGGTCGGGTGCGAGCTCCGGGCGCGGGACCCTTCATGGTGCTGCTCCGCCCCGCCCGGCCGGGCGCGCCTTTGGGCGGTGCTCTGGTGGTCCGGGCGAGGCTCCTTGGGCCTCGAGGCTCTTCCTTGGGCTCTCCAACTTGGCCCAAACGCCTCATATCTCCAAAACTGAGCCCTTAGTCACCGATTTGCTACCTCCAATCGGTCTTGGGCTATCGAACGTGGTCGCGGTCTTTCAATACTTGTAGATGCTCCTCGAAAAACCCGGGAAAATGCTCCAAGTACGCAAATTCCTACAAAACTCAAGCAAAACTACCAAAGCACTGGAAAACACAAATTAGTAATAAAAGTGGCTCGTAGGAGCCAAAAACACTACTAATTACGACCAAGGGACGAGGATAAATATATATATATAATGAACACATCATTTATATATGTATATATTTTTTAAAATTATCAGTCAGGCATATATGCTTGTTTTTGCATAAGTTAGATTAATTTTATCAGGAAAAACAAAAGACAGTTAGGACATAGTATTCAAAAAAATAAGAGATTTTTACCATATCTGATTATTATATTGTAATTTGATAATAACAGGATTTACAATTAGTTTGTCAGGAATTGTAATTTTTCTATCAGAAATTAGCTTATTCTTCTGTGATAAATCATACATATGCCAATTAGCTTGTCTTGAATAATATTAGTCAGGAATAGTATGATTTTTTTTCAGAAATTAGAATAATTCTGTCAGGAATAATAAAATTTATCAAAACTTAATTTTGATTATAAATATAAAATATCAAAATACAAATATAACTGAAGAAAATATAATATTTTTTACAAATATTTTTAATGAATAAAAATTATTTGATGAATGTCTCAATATTAAATGAGTTGTGGATTTGGAGTTTTTGTACCAAACTCATTTAGATCTCTAGTTGTTGTACTTCTTCTTTCAAAATGTCCACTAATTCTTTTGTTTTTCTTTGGCCTTCTTTTTATTTTTGGTCGTTTTGGATCTTTTACAGCATCCCTTCTCTCTTGTTCTTCATCAAGCTCACGAATTTTTTCTTCATTTGTTTGGAACATTTTTCTTACAGATTTGTACATTTGTTCCAAAGCAACGTCACATAATTTTGTTGCTTCTTCGTCCCCTTGACATATTGTTACAAGGTTGTAGAAATTCTTTGTTATTGATTGCCTCCAAGGAGTGTTTATTAATGAATGATCCGTAGTTGCATTTCCTAAAATCAAATAAAAAAAAAAGATTACTACATTTTTGTCATAAGATAATATTAGTCAGGAATAAATATATAAATATTAGGAATAATATTGTAATTGTCAGTAAATACAATAATATATCAGGAATAAAATTATAATGTCAGGAATAAAATAAGTTTGGTCAGGAATAAGATATGTTTCGTCAGGAATAACAATATTGTTTTCTCCTTGAGCCATAAGTGTTTTTGCATCATGAAAAGTTATAAAAATCTGAAAATTTAATATATTTCATTATGAAAAAGTCATACAAATTTAACTAAAGTCATGAAAAGTCATATAAAACTGAAAAAAGAATATAATTGCAACTTGAAAAAGTCATACAAATCTGAAAAAACTGAAAAAGTCATATCATTTCTAAGTAATTTATTGCATCATGAAAAAGTCATAAAAAACAGACAAAAGTCAAAATTTCTTCTGTTAAATTACATGTTAATTATTGCTGTTCATACATAACTGTTTTCTATTTAAAGGCTGTTTAAATCAAGTTTTTCCTATAAAAAGACTTAAATTAACAACCTCTATTGTTTCTATATAAGGTTGACTCATATATCATTAAATTTGCTTTAAGTTATATTTTTGATCTTTTACACAATCTTGAAGATAATGGCTGATTGCTATGAAAATTTGGCAAAATGTTCGGTTAAGTTCAGATCAACTTATCGGCTTAGTTTGGTAAATACATTAAACTTTATACTTATACATTTGTTTTGTGGCTTAGTAAATATTTAATGTTTTCATCCTTTTTTGTGTGTTTTTTTTTTTAATTTCAGCCACTTCCTGCAGATTGGAAAGGTTTTCTTTTAAAATTCAGAGGTCCAGTTAGAGTCTATCGTGGGAATAATGGCAGATTTTGGGAGGTTAGAGTGTTAAGCGTACCACAAAATACAGGAACATGTGGTGGTTGTTTTATTGATGACGCATGGACAAGCTTTGTATCATGCAATAATATTGTTGAAGGAGAAAGACTAGATGTTTATCATGATAATGATTCAAATTTTTACATTAGAGTTTTTAATGCTGATGGTAATGAGAGGGTTCCTACTGAAGCCGAAAATGGTATTAATGTATAAGTTTTTCTCTTAAGATTATGTTTGTAATAAATAAGTTTATATTTATCAGAAATAATAATATTTGTATCAGGTATAAGATTATGTTTGTTAGGAATAATATAATATTTGTCAGGAATAAGTTCTTATAATTAGGAATAATAATACTTTTATTTTATATTAAATTAACAAATAATAAATTTTAAAAAAACAAAGTATGTACGTACCTGATTCATTCTCATCCCATATCATTGATTTAGCAAGCTTTGTCCAACGTTTCAGAATGTATCTCTCTGGTATAGCATGTATGCTGTACATTTGCATTATCTTAAGGATGTGAAAGCACAGCAATCCGGTTTCTGTGAAGCACATACAAGAACACAAAAACTCATTGTTTTGACAGTGATATGTGACTTGATAAGTGTGCTTATAATCTTCTTCAAGAGAAACATCAAAGAATTTGACATAATGCATTGAAGTTGGCTTTTCTCTTGCATATGCTCCTAGACTTGTGTCAAATTCCAACTTAAAATCCTTGTATAAGTTTAGAGTATAAACTTCAGCAGCATGTTTTAATATTTTTGTTGTTGTTTTTGGTTTTTCAGTAGTGCATCTGAAGTTGTCACTCTTTTCAGTGCTTCTCCATCTTCTCACAGTAGCTTCAAATATGTGAAAGAACTCCAATAGTTTAGTGGTTCTGTTTGCCTTAAATGAAATTGCTCTGTTTGTTACTTCTACTCTTTGAGACGAAAGAATTCCAGCAGAGAAAATATCCTTGCTCAATGCTGTGCACCATTTTTCTCGTAGCCCAAATAACCTATCAAACCATTCTTTTTTTTCTAATCCATGCTTTTGAACCATCTTGTTCCAGCAATCTTCAAATTCAGATTCTGAATCACAGCCACTTAAGCACTTGTGAAACATATTTTTGAATTCAGGATTGTTTTTTAGAGTTCCAAAGTGTGATACAAAATTCTTTTGCAAATGCCATAGACACAGTCTATGTCTTGAATTTGGATACACCTGCAATAATAATAGAACAATTTGATTATTTTCTTCACTTTTTAACATTTTTATATCAGAAATATGATTATTATGATCAGGAATTAAATTATATTGATCAGGAATTAGAAATTTTTAGTCATGAATTAGTGAATCTAAGTTAGGTGTTGTATTTTTGAAAGGGATTTTAATACTTAGATATTAGTATTTTATAGTCATATATTAGATAATTCATGTCAGGTATTTTAGGTATTATTAGCCAGGAATTAGCACGCTATAGTCAGATATTAGATAATTCATCGAAGGTATTGGTGTATTTTAGTCAGGCATAACATTCTAAAAGTCATAAATTAACAAGTTTTAGTCAGATATTAGATACCTTATATAAGATATTATTAGATATTAAATAGTCAATTCATGATGTGAATATTTTGTATCGTACTTTAATTTTATTTTTTTTGTTAGTGTATATTTTTTCATATTTTTTTGAGTTTAAATTGGTATGTTTGTTTTTTTTTTTCAGGTATTAAATTATGATAGTCAGGCTTAAATAGTTTTTGGTGAAAATTAGTATATTTTAGTCGGGAATTAGATTTAAACTCTCATGTAATCGTTTATTTTTGTCAGAAATTAAATTAAACTAAATTCCTTATATTACAATATTTTATATTAGGGCTAAATAAAATACGTGGTCAAATTAACAGCCAGGAAATGATGAATTGATTGATTGAGAATAAAATTACTTAGGGAAGCGCACAAAAATAATTGATTTAAGTTAATTGAGTATTATAAAAATCATTTTTTCCAAAAAATCTATCCACCCTTTCATATTTTTCTTCTGTACTTTAAAAAAACCATCCATCTCCAGAGCTTCAACAAAGGCGATTTAGTATTTTCTTATTCAATTTCTATTCGAATTCCACAAAATTGCAAGGTATATTGTTTTCTCTATTATTTTTATTGTTTTTTAATTAAAATTAAGTTGAAAATATTATTGGTATTCTAGGGTTTGGAGTGCTATGTTGATCATCAGTTTTTTTTTTCTGTAGTCATACAAAAACTGTTATAATGTGTGGAATATATGTATTTTGTTAGTTCTGATAGAATTTTCGGCTTTGTTACTCAAGTAATTTGATGCTTAGAATTGGTTGATGTTCATTGGTTGATGTTTTAGTAAGGGATTATAACATCTAACTTATATATAATTATTTCATAGTCAGATATTAGATAACTTATGTCAGGTATTAATTTATTTTTGTCAGGCATAACAATATTTTCTTCAGGAATCAAACATTACAATATTTATTCAGGAATTAGATTATTACAATCAGGAATTAGATATTATTTTTCAGGAATTATTTGCTTTACTCAGGTATTAGATAATTCATCTCCTGTAACGTTGTATGTAGTCAGGTATTAGAATCAGGAATTGGTTGATGTTCATTGTTAGTATTTTTTAAAAGTGAGCATTTTTTGGTTTGAATTATTTTAAATTGTGGTTGTGTTAACACCAAGATTATTGGGTGTTTTGTTAGGGTGAATGGACCCAGTAGACGACCCTCATTACATGGCTGCTCTAGAGGATGCCCCACATGCTTTATCTGTTCCTGAAATCTTATGTATGTATACCTTTCTTAAGTGCACCCCTCGAGCCCAAGCGATGTGCAATTGTGTGTGTAAGCATTGGAATGATCTGTGGTTTTGGAAAGCCTGGATTCCTAATGTTGTTAGAGCTAGACATGCCAGTGAAAGGTGGTGGATTGCAACTGATATTATGAGGCATAATGGGTATGGCTTTCATAATTCAATGGTTCAGGATTGGGCTGAGTTTCTGGATGGTTTGCGATGGCTATTTAGGGATGAGGAAGACATGTGGAGTAAGAAAAGGAAAAGGGAGGAAGCTATTCAACCTGGTGGGCAGCAGAAGAAGATTAGGCTAGAGTAGTGATGTAGATAGTGCTAGGTTAATTACCCTGTTAGTTGGTTTTTGCTTAACTACAGGGCAGTCTTTTGTATAGTAACTGACTCTAAGTAATTAATGCATGGAATTTTTTGCTCTTGTCATAGTTTAGTATGACATTGTTCTTTTGCTTTTGTAAGGCAATGTCAGTAGTATGACAAAGTGTTAATGTACTTATTTGACAATCATTAATGAAATGAAGAAATTGAAATACTGATTTTGACTTAATTTTGGTTTTGGTTTATATTCTGTATCTTTTTATTGTTTATTCTTTTTTGTTACATAATTCTGATGAATGGAAAAACTTACCTCAACCAGGAATAAAATTCTTTCAGTCAGAAATTATATGAATATAAACAGGAATAAGTACAATTTAGTCAGGAATTATACTAATTTTATCAGAAATTAAATTATTTTTGTAATTAAATATATATTTTTAATCAGAAATAATATTATTTATTTCAGGATTATTATCTTTTTCTTCAGGTATTAGATTATTTAGGGCAAGAGTTAAATTATATTTGTCAGAATTTATTTTTGTTGTTCTGTTAAAGATTATAATATTTAAGTCAGATATTAGTATTTTATAGTCAGATATTAAATAATTCTTGTCAGGTATTAATCTATTTTTGTCAGCTATAACTATATTTTAGTCAGTAATTAAATAGTTTTAGAGTTTATTTAGATTGGTTGTGAATAATTAGAGTTTTGGATTTAATATTTTTAAATAAGAATTAGATATTATTAGTCAGATATAATTTGGTTATAATTTCTTTTATGTTAGGCATTCGTCGATTTTAGTTTGCAAGTAAATACATTTTAAATTGATGATAAAATAGTGTCATTCAGGTATGAGATTACTTTTGTCAGGATATAAAACTTATTTAACAGGAATAAGATTGCCTTCATCATGATTAAAAGTTTGAAGTCAGGAATTAATAAATTTAAATCTATCATTAATATCTTAGTCAGTTATTGCATTTTTTTCATAGGAATTATATTATTTTTGTCAGGAATTAAATTATAGAATACAAATCACGTATTAAATTATACAACACAAATATTATGAAGCTAAAACTGCTTACCTCTGGTATGGCGTTGCTCATTGCAAGATCTTGATCAGTGAAAATTGATTTTGGTTCAATTCCACACATTGACTTTTTGAAAATTGAAAGCAACCAAACAAATGTTTCAGTCTTTTCATCAGTTATGAATGCACATCCAAACATTGTTGTTCTCCAGTGATTGTTTATACCAACAAATGGAGCACATATCAACCCATATTTGTTTGTTCTGTATGTTGTATCGAAGATTAAAACATCACCATAAGCTTTGAAATCTTCAAGCATTTGAGAGTCACGCCAAAAATAGCTCACAACATTATTTTCTTCTCCAAATTTCAGTTTATAAAAGAATGAAGGATCTTGATCTGCTCTTTCTTGAAGGGTGTCTAATACATTCTGCATGTCTCCACCTTCAACCATACTCATTTTCACCCTTGATACATAGTTAAGGTGATCTCTCTTAGTATGACCTACACATTCTTCTCCTCCAACTTCATTTCTTATATAATTATAAGCATCCATTGGTTGAATACCACTCTCAATCATGCTCTCAATTAGCTCACCCATTGGAGCTGATATTTGCCTTTCTGATCTTAGATGATGTCGTTGAACTGTTATTACCAATTCATGATTATGTTCCAACTCATGTGTAAGAACAGTAAATCTACCTTCTGCATTTTTCTTGAAACGAATATGAGCTTTGCATCCAGTTCTTGTCTCATTTACTTCCCTTTCTTTTCTCTTTCTTTCATCAGTTTTACCCAATATAGGTATTTCTACTGAATTTTGTTCACCTGCAATCTTCATTTTACCCTTCGTCTGTCCTTCCTTAGAACATCTAAAATAAAACTCATACAGTGAATCATTATTATCTCTTCTCTTTGTTGATTTTCTGACGCTAAAACCAACATATCTTGTATGAGCTTTGTATAAAAAATATTCATCATTATAGTGTGATACAGTATAACCTGCTAAACATCTACTTATGTTTTCATCCTTGTCATATTTGTAATAATCTGCAGCAAAAGTTAATATAAATTACAAAAAATTGAAGAATTAAAATATTTTTGGTGTAAGAAATTATAAAATTTCAGTCAGGAATTAGAATATTTAACTCAAGAAATATATCACTTCAGATAGTTTGTAAGGAATTAAAGATATACAGTCAGAAATTACATTATACATGTCAGGTATTACTCTGTTTTCAGGAATTTTATTTTCAGCAACAACATCTTTATAATTACAGAGCATTTAATTATTAGTTGCTTGAGTTTGTAAAATATTTAATATAGTTGATTGATAGTCATTTATTCTTACCCTAAACGCATTGTTCTTCATTTATCTTTTAGTCAGGAATTACTTTATATATGTCAGGTATTACTCTGTTTTTGTAAGCATTGAAATATTTTTTCTCAGGAATTAAACTGTTTTATGAAAGTCAAAGTCTCAGGAATTTGCATGTTTTAATGAGGAATTAGACAATTTATGTTAGGTATTACTCAGGAATCTAATTATTTTTCATCAGGTTTAATATAATATTGCTCATGAATTGGTATGCTTTAGTCAGGACTTAGATTATTTTAACACTGCATAAATCTGCTAATATTTTTAATTTTCAAACAAACATACCTATTATATTTGCAGCATCTTCATCTCTTTCTTCATCATTTCTTTCTTGATTGGTGTTCTCTTCTATAATTACATTATATGTTGCATTCATTCATTATAAATCGAAATTAACAACAATCTGAAAAGAAATTAGCCTGAGTTGCAAATTATAAGTCGAAATTAACTCGAAATTAAATGTGATCTAAAATTAAATTAACATTGCATGCAAATTAAGTATAATCTGAAATTAAATACGATCTGAAATTTTGAAATTAAATTGAAATAAATTGTACCTTTTTCGGCAGTAATTGAGATTGAAATTGATTCTATAGGTGAATCAGATTCTTCTTCAATCATCATTATGTTGTTTGATTTCTCCATTTTTTTGATTTGAATTTTCTGAAATTTGAAGATTTGAATGCTCTGAAATTTGAGTAAATGAAGGAGTTGTTAGTAAGTTTCGCGAAATTAATGCGTTCGCAATTTGAAGGTTTGAATGCTCTGAAAATGACGGCGCTCGATGTTTGAGAAAAAAGATAAATGATAAAAAATTCACACATTATATAAAATTGGGCGCGGGCTTTGATCGGGTATCTCAGGCCCGCGTCCTTTTGATTAAGAGCCCAGTCTCACATGAGTCCAGTCTCACACAAAACGCTTTCAATGTTTAATTAAGTTGGTTTATTGTAACAATTACTATAATAATACTTTTTTTTTCCCTAAAAAAAAAAAGATAAAATAAGGGAGCTATTTGAAAAGGCCTAAAAATTAGTGGTACCATTTGGAAAATCTCACAAGCAATGGCCCAACGCACCACGACTCAGATAACCTAAAATTTCCTTCCCTCTTAAGGCTTTCTCTCTCCTAGGGTTAATGGTTTTATTTATCTGATTTGGCCGCAATAAGAGAAAGGGCTTTCGAGAAGAGGGAAAAAATGGTGGTGGAAAAGAGAAGATTATTGAAGAATAAGATAATAGTAGGGGGCTTGTTGATGAAGGACATAAAAGCAAGCGACAGTGTATATACTCAATATAAATCTGGTCAAAGTTGGGATATAGTTTACTACGTTTTGGATCTCATCAGTGGTGAAGTTTCATCACTTCCTAGTACCGCGCTAGATTGTGGTACAATGCCTTCCATGGCTGCTGTGGGATCTCGACTTTATACTTTTGAGAATCGCTGTGTAGGTAGGAAAGGTACTCGGGATTATAATGAAACCACTAAGCCGAAACCAACCCCAACCCCAACCCCAACCCCAAAAACTAGGAAAGGTAGGAGGAAGATGATTCAGCAACTAAAGGGCTTATATACATCTTATTGCCTAGATCTGACGAAACCTCTGCAAGGTTGGAGGCTAGTTAACCTTGGGGAAGATCCGTTGCTGCCAATGTCTGTCATCACGTTTGGTGGGAAGATGTATGTTTTTTCAAACCCTAAATTCTCTTTTTATTTGCGAGGTTTTCGATCCTGAAACCAACGAGTGGCGTCGCTTGAAGTCGCCTCCATTCCCGCCATCACACGGCAACGGAAACGGCAACACTGTCGGTGGGGATAAGGGCGAGGAGGCTCTCAACCACCCTACACTGATGGAGCATCCAATTTTGGCGGATTACAAGAACAACAGAATGATCGCATGCTTCAACAATATCTCAACGATGTATGCCTACTATCCGAGTTTGGATCGATGGGAATGTGTGGTTCAAGACTTTATAGGACAGAAACCAAACAATGGTTGAATGTTCGACTGTCCCCTGAGGCTGAGGCCATTCATGGCGACTGTAAATTTTATCTCCATTATCGATATAATCATTTACTACATCGGGGCAATGGCTTGCTATGCTTGGTCGCTTCCTCCCTTGATGTGGTAGACTCTTCCCCCACTACCCATGTTCATGTTGTCCAATTCAAAGTCAACGTAAATCACTCTAAAGAGGTGCTTGTCACTCCTTTTTCTTCCCAATACTATCATCTCAACTCTCGCTGCTCTACTTTTCGTTACCTCCCTGTCTAATTCAAGTCATGAATATAATGCGGAATTAAGCAAACATTACAAAATGTAGAGTTAAGTGTATATGACTTGTCATGGGTATTATTTTCAGAATTGCTACAAGAAAACAAGGTTAAATTGTTGGTCCGATATTGGCATGACATCCTATTTTTGAATTTCTCTACAATTTACAAGTTCCATAAAAACGTTATTACCTTTCACTGTGAAGATTTCATACTATATCAGTCATGCATGATTGTGATTATTGTCTTAGTTTACTTTCAGTTTTTTTGGGTTGTGTGGTAGAATTATTTTCCTTTATTTTCTGTGTAAACAAGCTTATACTAGTTGATTGCATTTCAACTCGACCTGTGGTAGTAAAAAAAAATGATAAAAGGGGATGGCAATTTGAACAAGGATATTGAAACTCAAGGTGAACATGACTCTTTACTTTTCCTTGAGAAGGGGAAGGACTTGGTGAATCTATGAATTGGTTACAAACTCCATTTTTACCAAATTCGAAATATGATTATGGTAATATTGGATTTAATGGTTTGAGAAGAACATTGATTGGTTTTCCACTCCTAAGCAGGTGTTGTGAAGAACGTAGTATAATACTACGTAATAAATAAAAATAAAACAAAAAAACAGCCATTGCTCCCTATACTTATAGCCTTATAGAGTACGCCTTATTTCAAGTTGGGTCGTTTGGTCAATGTAAAATAGGCTTTTCTTGGACATGACTATAAATGGACAATATTTGCATGGAGAAAAACAAACAGAAAATCACCCCAATTCGCCCACCGCGGAGATCTGTGAGGATTTCCCGCCGGGGTTCTCCGTCATCGCCGATACTCCTGCCACCCCACCAAAACCCCCTTTCATCTCCTCGCCTCCGACCTCTTCAGGGGCTCCCTGTCACCCCAGCTCAACCAATTTCAATGAGAATGCCTTTCAACCCATTTCCGACCCCCCCTGTTCCAGCTCAGAACTTTCCGTTCAACAATTCAATGACACCAGCTCAGATTAGGGAGATTGCTCAAACTCCACCATCTCTCTCTCCTCTTCTATGGTCATCGATCGAATCTCCGCCAACTCCGGCGAAGATCGAATTAATGTACAATACCCTACTCCAAATAACCAAGCTAATGAACCAACAATTACCCCAAACCCCGCCGTCACCGCCACCGGTGATCAATCCATAGCCAACTCTTCGCCCTTGGTATCAACAGCAAGTTGCATGTCCGTCTTACCCCAACCATCCTCTTATCCCACCTCCTCCCAATCCACCAGTAATCATTCTCTCGTCGGCAAACAGCGAACAAGACCTCGAAGATCCAGAACACCATATGAAAATATTCAGAATTAGAAAGGGAGTGGTGGGTGTGCAAGTCGAAGTCAACTTTTGGGAGACAAAGAACACAATCAGGGAGTTAGACTCCATGATAATTCCATTGAAGATGCACGACATTGTCCTGATGGATCGGACAACGTCATGGAAGGAATGGGATAAATTCGATCCCCTCTTTTGTGGTGGTAAGCCAGCTCCGCCTTTTCCTGATTTAGACATGAAGATTGTTTTATGGAATGTACGTGGTGCTACTAGGAATGAGTTTATTCCACATGCATGGGAGGTAATTGCTGCTCACAAACCAAGTATCTTTATACTTTTAGAAACTAAAAGTGATGGTACTCGTGCTAAAGATGTTGCTAATCTGCTTGGTTTCGATGCTTTTGAGTTTATCAATCCTAATGGTTTACGTGGTGGAATTTGGCTTATGTACAAAAGTAGCATTGAGCTCATTCAATACCAAGAGGGTATTACCAGGAATTATTTTCATGCACTATTTAAATTCTCACCAGAAAGTAAAGAAGTGCTTCTTACTGCTGTTCATGCACCATCTTCTCCATCTGAAAGGCACAAACTTTTGACTGAGATGAGATCTTGTCTTCCTCCTGATAACACACCTTGGTTATTTTTAGGGGACTTGAACGAGGTTACAAGTCAATCTGAAAAATCAGGGGGTCAAAAATTCAAACAGACTCAATGTTCAGACTTGAACAAGCTTGCGGATGCGGCTTGTTTGGTTGATTTGGGATTCTCTGGCAATCCTTTCACCTGGCATAATGCTAGGGAAGGTCTTAAATTAATTCAGGAACGTTTGGACAAGGCAATGGGGAACCCGAGCTAGCTAAACATCTACCCAAACACTCAGGTAACTCACCTTGCCAGAACTCATTCAGATCATTGTCCTATTTTAATTTTTTTATTTAATAAATGCAAAGGGGGACCTTATCCTTTTAGATGTAAAGCTGCATGGTTGGAACATCCTGATTTTAATAGTTTTTTTGTGCATAATTGGGAGCTTCATAATCATGACTTTGTTAAAGGAAGAAATGAATTTTTAATGAAAATTAAGCCGTGGAATCATGACATTTTTGGTAATATTGCTAATAAAAAGAAAAGATTAATTGCTAGAATTGATGGTATCCAAATTGCCCTAGCTAAAAAGTTTTCTTACTTTTTATCAAATCTGGAAAAAGAGTTGCTTTTTGATCTTAATCATATTTTTAAAATTGAAAGAATCATTTGGGCTCAAAAATGTGGTCTTGGTTGGAGGAAATATGCTGATTGTAATACTAGGTATTTCCATTTAGTGGCTAATATCAAGAAAACTAGGGGGAAAGTGTTAACTCTTCAAAATAGTGAAGGTGTCTGGATTACAGATGTTAATGTTTTAAAATCTATGGCTAGGTCTTATTACTTAGATGTTTTCAAAAGCACTCATGTTAATAATACCTTGCTTTCCTCTTACTCTTTTCCAAAAATTCATCCTACTTGTTCTAACCCCAGTTTTAGTCTCCCTCCCAATGCTGCTGAAATTAAGAGGCTTCTGTTTCAAATGGACCCTATCAAATCTCCAGGACACCTGATGGAATTCAGCCCATTTTCCTTCAGAAACATTGGTCTTCTCTTAGCCACTCCATCACTAGTCTTATAGCTGATTGTTTCACTAAAGGGACTATCCCTTCTTCTATAAATGATTCCTATATCTCTCTAATTCCAAAATGTGATAGTCCTATTACTATGAAAGATTTTAGGCCTATTGGTTTATGTAATTCGATTTATAAATTGATAACCAAGTGCATCTCTAATCGTCTAAAACCTATTATGGATGATCTTATAAGCCCCTTTCAATCGAGTTTTATTCCTAATATATCTATCGAGGAAAATGTTATTATTATTAAAGAAGTAGCTCATCATTTTAATAAAGCTTCTAAAAAGGCAAACTTGATGGCTTTAAAAATCGACTTATCTAAGGCTTTTGATAGTTTGGAATGGGATTTCATTAAAGATACTCTTCTTAGTATCAATATCCCTTCTAATATTGTTAATCTTATCCTTAGTTGTATTTGCACCCCTTCTATTTCTCTTCTTTGGAATGGTGAGATTACTGAATCTTTTACTCCCTCCAGAGGTATCCGTCAAGGAGATCCTCTTTCTCCTTATATTTTTGTTTTATGTTTAGATAGGTTGTCCAATATGATTCAATCAAAGGTTAATTCTGGGGATTGGAAGCCTATGAAAATTGCAAAAGACATTAACATTTCCCATCTTCTTTATGCCGATGATGTGTTTCTTTTTGGTAAGGCTGACTCTTCTAATATCCGGGTTATGATGGATGTTCTTGATCATTTTAAACAAATCTCAGGTTTATCTATTAATATCCTAAAATCTTCGGCCATCTTCCCTAGGAAGATGGACTATAATGTTAGAAAGTCTATTTGTGAGATTTGTAACATCACCAATACTACTAACTTTGGTAAGTATCTTGGGATTATTATTTCTCACAAACGTTTAAACAATCTTGATTATTTCCCTCTCTTGGATAAGACTTGCTCTAGGATTAGGGGGTGGCAAGCTAAACTTCTAAATACGGCCGGAAGGTGCACTCTTATTAAATCTGTCCTAAATTCCTACCCTGTCTACTCTATGCAAACCAATATCCTTCCTAATGGGGTAATCAATGATCTCCAAAAAAAGTGTAAACAATTCCTTTGGAATAGGGTTAATCGTTCAAAATACATCCCTAGAACAAACTGGAATGTTGTTTGCTATCCTATGGCCAAAGGAGGTTTGGGAATTAGAGATTTAAAAAGGTGGAACTTATCTTTTATGGCTAAACTTGGATGGAAAATCTTAACTAATCCAAACAAATTATGGGTAAAAATCATGACTAAGAATTACTTAAAATATTCCAACTTTATGGACTACAATGTTAAACAAACCGATTCTATCATTTGGAAGGATATTTTAAAAGGAAGAGATATTCTAAAAAAAGGTATCATCATTAATATAGGAGATGGGAAGGACACTTCCCTTTGGTTTCATCATTGGATTGGAGATTTTCCTCTTTATCTCATTCCTAACCTTACCATTCCTAACTCTAAAGGTCATTGGAGAGTCTCTGATATTATTAGAAATAATGAATGGAATCTTGACAGTGTTGCTCATATTATTCCTTCCTCTATTTGCTCCTTAATTCTAGCTCATCCTCTTCCTAAGCTTGTCCAAGTTTCAGACCGTTTACTTTGGAGTCTAGATAAGTCGGGTAAATTCACTATAAAATCAGCTTATCACTCTACCTCTCCTACTTGTTTTTTAAACACTTCCTTCCTCTCTAGTTTTGGTTGGAAAAACATGTGGAAAATTAAAGTCCCATATAAGTATAAAATGCTCCTATGGAACCTTATTAGGGATATTTTACCAAGTGGTGCTGTTCTAGGGAGAAAGATGAGATTTTTTGACCCCATTTGTACAAGATGTGAGGCACCTATAGAAGATTCAATTCATATCTTTAGGGATTGCCCCAATTCTAGTGCCTTTTGGTCCTTGATATTTACAAACTTTGGTCATCTAAACATTGATCTTCAAAAGTTTTATAATACTTCTCTCTCTGATTGGTTGCATTTTAATTTGACTAACACTTCAAAATGGAAAACTTTTTTTGCTGTGGCAATTTGGCACATATGGAATACCAGAAATATGGCAATTTTTGAGCAGAAAATGATCTTTATTCAATCCACATATAATAAGTTTTTTGTGGATTACAATTATACTCTGGCTTTAACACAGGGAAATGTAGATAGACCTTCCTCTTCTACAGTTACCTCTTCACCTAGGAAATGGGCTCCACCTCACCAAGGCTTTTGCAAGCTCAATACAGATGGGTCCTGGATGAACTTTGATAATGCAGGAGGAGGAGGTGTTATTAGATCTGATAAGGGTATATGGATGGTTGGTTTTTCCATGAGGTTCAATGCTATGTCTGCAGCTGCTGCTGAACTCCTTGCCATCAGGGAAGGTTTGCTCACTGCTTGGAGCAAGGATATCAAACAGTTAGAATTAGAAACTGATGCTCAAGCTCTCTCTAAAATGCTGCAAGACCCTAAATCTTTTGAAGACAATGACTTGGGTAATATTATCAGGGATGTTGCTTCTCTGCTTGAGAGAAACTGGACTGTTTCTGTCTTTCATGCTGACAGATCTTGTAACTTAGTTGCTGATATTTTAGCCACGATGGGAAGAACTAAGTATAAGGTGGGTGAAAGGGTTCCTTACAACTATCCACCACCTTCAGTCTATGAAGCTTATGCATCGGAGATTCCCAACCCACAGGCAGCCTAATCTGATTTCCTGCTCTTCTGCCTCAACACCTTTTGTTCAATCTGTGTTGTCTGCTGCTACTATTTATAACTCAGTTCTTACTGTTATTTTAATTTCTGTCCTGTACTTAATTACTCTAATCTTAGTACTTTCTGATAGCTATAAGGTTGTTTTAGATAATTATGAGTTGCTACACATGCGCTCAGATTATCTATCTTTTGCTAGATTGTTTGTTAATACCATCTTAATCTAATTTAAAGTACCCCTTTTGCGTTAAAAAAAAGACTATAAATGGACAATGTATTGGATAAGGTTGATATAGGCCCAAAACAATAGCCTAATTCATATATTAAAAAAAAAAAAAAAAGAAGATAATTTTAAATTTTAAAGGATAATGCCAGGTTGCTACGGATATGAGCGTAATTAGTGTATTTTTTGTCATTTTCTAAATTTGTACAATTTTTAAGAGTGTTTTTAATGTTTATATATATAACCCTTAGCCCTAAGGGCTATGTATATCATTTTCACTTTTTTATTGAAAGCATTAAATTTTAAATACTTAAGGGTATAGTTTAATCTCCGCATAACATTTTTTTTTTTTAAAAAAAAAAAGATTCACATATCTTATGTCTCTCTTTATTCTATTTCCTTAGTTGTTTATTGGTCCGCCCACCTGAAATATTTTATACGAGTGTACCGTGCACCCAAATGTATATAACAATCTCTCCCGCCCATCTATGACCCAAATTGATTCAACTCGCTTTGAGCTGTCACTGGATTGTCTACTCTTGAACGTCCGCACCCAACCCACCCAATGACCAAGGATACCCACAAGGCCACAATCAATAATCCAAACAAACATTTAATTAAGTGTCCATCATTGTTAGACATCAATCATAACCAACATACAGATAAATTTTGGCCTGAGGCCTCTTAGTTTAGCTGGCCCAAAAGTAGACGTTTTTTGCCTTACATAATGTCAATTTTCCAGGAAATATCGAATATCCTTTTGCATTTGATATGCCTTCCGAGGATATCAGTATATCACTCATTCACTCATACAGTATCAGCGATTTATATTACGGAGTATCTGTTTAATTATGTTCGCCCGACAACACTTTAATATTTAATTTGTATGATTAAAGATGATGTACATCTATTATTCATTTTCAACATTTGGTCGGTTTGGATTTCATGAGCTTATCTGCTTATCTTTAATATTTAATTAGGCTTGTCAGCATTATAATTAGTTACAGAAAATAGTAGTGCACGACTACACTAACATGTCTCTATTAAAAAAATAACTACTGTATAAGAATTGAGAGCTTAAGTCCATATGTCCAATTAATCATTGGGCAAAAGATAGGAAAGACGATTATTTTTCGAGAGATTTTTACTAATTTTAGGTGTCATAATAATCTTAAGTTGAAAATTTTAGATTAAGAAATGAGAGGATTTTATTATCCTAACCCTTAGGGAAGGGAGTGAATCAAATTTCAAAATTGCACGCTTTTGAATGATTACAAAGTTTACTAATATCCAATTATATTTTTAGACTCAGGGTCTGTTCATATTTACTGAACTGAGCTGAACATAACTGATTGGAGCTAAACTAAATATTTTACGAGAGAAGCAAATTAGTTGTTGAACTGAATTGATTAGAGTTAAACTGAATTAAAATTAAGCTCAAGTGAATAAGCCCTCAAATTAGTATTGACATATGTGTTAAATTTTACTTTTTTTTTTTTTTAACGAAAACTGTGTTAATTATTTAGAAACGAATGAAATATTAAACTAAGATCATATAATTGTCATTCAAAATATCCACCTTAATACTCTATATTATAAAGAGACGTATAGTCCATATTTGATACTGTAATGAGTAATGGCTGATGAGTATATATCTACGAGTAAAGTCTAAGGATAATTGTATGACAAAAAGCGCAAACATCCATGCTTTGATTGCCAGATATCCTCGTCGTTCACTGTATGTGCAATGTATACTATACTGGTTCATTGTATGTTGCTAATTTAAGCTTTAATTGGGGGCACCCGCCAGCAACGGCATTATGAGTATTATTTAAACCATTATTATTATTCTTTTGCTTCATAATCAGAAAATTCAGAAGATCTTCTTTCCTTTTCCTTGTACAATCAATATTCTATTGAAAATCATATCATCTCCAAATCCTAGAGTTTAAGATTGATCATTTGTAAAAGTTATTTCCTTTTTCATAGGGCGTATGTGTTTCAAAAACACATACATGGGCATTTTGGGATTTTTATTATTTTTTTTTTCTCTCCCTTAATGGTGCAGTGGTACATTTAGTGGTACTTTTTACCATCAAATTTTGTATTATTGCTTTTTCTCATGTTCCCATTATTTACAAAAGTATCATCCTATTTGTTTCATTGGCACATAGGTCCTATGCGCTAATACTTCTCCCGGTAGGATTAATCATACACATACTACATGTTAGAAAATCTCAAATATCTTCTATACGAATAATTTAAATTTCCTTATATTGATAATATAAATATGTCAAATTTTTGTAATAGCCAACCTCGTAATATTATGCGTGTGATTATTGTTCTTAATATGGATGGAGTAGAATATAAAGGCATTGTTTGATAATTAGAGACCATTATTTATCACGGAGTAGTTTTTAGATGACTATACTATAAAACCTACGACGTTAAAGTCATTATTTCCGTAAACACTACACGAAGTATATTCGTTTATTTATCACTTTATGATGCAAGTTTTTCCTCATTAACAACATTCAAGAAATGAGAGTGGGGGATAGCTCAATTGGTTAGAGCATCTTTTTTCGATTTCAGGAGAACCTAGGATCGATTCTCACCCTAATACTTATTGCTCTCTAAACACCAAAAGGAAGGAAAAAAAAAAAAAACATTCGAGAAATCTTCCGAAAGCGAGAATACTCAGGCACTCAGCTTCTCAGTTTAAATGCAAGCATCAAAAATGTAGATGCAACTAAAAAGGAAAGGGACATAGTCTGGGAGCCCGCTCCTTCTGTTTGGTATCACAGTTGACGAGCGTTTACAAACTTACAACGGGAGTATTAACGGATCTTTTCACAATTAGACAGTTTACTTTTATACAAATAGTTTAACAGAATTTTTAACACCGTTAATCGTAGAAACAGTCTAAAAAAGTTGCAAAAACTTCACTTTCAAATTGATTGCAGGCTTTGATATTTAAAAGAGATTGTATAATGTGTCATATTCAGTGAAAAGGTAGAGCAAAATCGTGCACCCATACAAGCTTTTACTTTTGTCTCTTGTTAATTTAACAGCAGTTTTTAAATGTTTCATTGTAGAACTAGTTCTTGGAATTCTGAATATCCTTGTAAAATAACAAGTTATGTAAGTTATGTTCACATTGCCGACTTCCTCTAGTGAAAGTGTAATATAACATGTTCACCATCTTCAAAATTGTTTATACCATTTGCTTTTAGCTTTTTAGATCTATGAAATGGTGTTAATATGCTTTTAAATTTTGTGGTCTATTAATGTTTAATTTAATAATTAATTAAGGAGTTATTTAATTTGAGTTGTATAATTGATTTGCAGCCTCTTAATGACATAAAATGTTATCAGAAAAAGTATGACTTAGATATTTTAAAATGCAAGTACTTACTTAAATTATCAAGTGGTATGTGATGACAAATGGCAATTGAATGAGGCGAAGGGATCAACGTGTAGACGATTGTTACCGTGTTTCACCATTTTCGACAACATTAAATTACTATATCCTGCAACTGAAACCATCATAAATTTGATTACCTCATTGGCACATGCAATTCATATGCTCACAAAGAGGATTGGAGTTTGTTAACAATACACGAGATTTGTGAGATGGCATATGTGATCATCATACATCAACACTTATTGGCATACTTATATGCGCCAAAAATATTTAATGTTGACTGAATAAAGTTTAAATACTAAATCAGCGTTAATTAAGAATTTCAAAGGGTTAACACAAATTGATAGCTCATGTGCTCAACTATATCCAAGTAAGCAAAAACTTAATTCCGCATTCATTATAGATTCAGCTCAAGTATACACCCGCACAAGGTACAACAGATCTACTTATATTGAATAGTGCTAAAATATGTCTTAAATTATCAAATCACTACTTTAATCCGGATCTAATATGCTATATTTAGATACGAGTATTAAAAAATAAAGTATATAATTTCCCGAATATTTTATAGTATCCATGGTACATTTGGATGTAAAATGCTAGCCTCTACATCCTCCACCTATGGAGTCAATGAGTCCTCCTTAACCAGTCAAAATAAATGCTGTTAATTATCACCCTGGCAAAAACAAATTAACACTAGTCGTTGCCCAAAATTAAATTCCATTATGTGTGTCAGTCAAAATTTGTACATATAAAGCCAACGGCTACCCCATACTCTCTCTCACTCTCTCTCTCTCTTAGCTCCATTTTCGGCGACAAATTCGTTCAATTTCGAATCAACAAAAATTCTCAATCCAAAAATGTATCAAATCCTAATCTGGGTAAAATTACCTGTTTTTCAATTGTTCGTTAATTGACTGACATCTGGGTATCTCTGCTTTCCCCCATTTAATCCCCTCATTCTCCTTCATTTTTTCCTCGATTCTTCCCGTTTTCCCTGGTAAGAATCCATTTTCTCCCTCTTCCAGAAAATTAATTTCCTCTGCTTTCAAACGCTCAAATTTTTTTACTTGATTAATTTTTCGCTTCATTTTTTGTGATTTGTTGTTGATTATCAACTGGGTTTGATTTTATTATTAATTTTTGATCGAAGAGAAGGGAGAATAGTTAAGATTGTAGGTTGGATTTTTCTGGGTCTAGCAATTGAAAACTTCAGTTACCTTCCATCTTAATCAATTAAGGTTATACCTAATTTTATTTATAATTTTTAGTTTTGCCCTTGTGTGTAAAAAGGCCATATAATAAAACTCTTCTTACTAATCTGTAAAATGTAAATTTGTTCATAGTTTTGTTTGAAGAATTAGGGTCTTCTTTTTTCATATAGGGTAATTTTTAATCTAATTTTGTTCGTTATATTGGCCAGTCTTCAAGGAATTAGGCCAGTTCAATTTGTTGTTCTAGGCTAGAATCTTTTTAATGTTGTAAATATACTCATTAAAAGAGAAAAGCTGGAAAAAAAAAGAATAAAAAAGGGTTCTTGGGGTGTAATTTAAGGGGAATTTAAGGACAATGTCTGCTGGTGCTGGTATTGCTTTGAGTTCCATTCACGAAAATATGGTGCATTTCCCCGGTTATGCTGATAACCGGGTGGATTTGCACTCGAACGAGTCGATATTAGTATATCTTAGTGTTGCCGGGTCTGTGATTCCTATTCGGGTTTTGGAATCCGATTCGATTGCATCTGTTAAACTCAGGATCCAAACTTGTAAAGGGTTTGTAGTTAAGAAACAAAAACTTGTGTATGGAGGTAGGGAGTTGGCCCGGAATGATTGCCTAGTTAAGGAATATGGTGTCACTGGTGGGGATGTGTTGCATTTGGTCCTTAAGCTATCTGATCTCCTAGCCATCATAGTTAGCACTGCTTGTGGAAAGGAGTTCGAGTTGCAAGTCGATAGGTATCGAAATGTTGGGTACCTTAAGCAAAGAATCTTTAAGGAAGGAAAGGGATTTGTTGATGTTAATGATCAAGAACTCTTTTGTCAAGGTGAGAAGCTTAAGGATCAGAGGCTAATTAATGATATTAGTAAGACCAATGATGGTGTTATCCATTTGCTGGTTAAGAGATCAGCCAAAGTTAGGGCTATTCCGGTTGAAAAAGATGTTGAACTTTCAGTAGTGGCATCGGATATTAGGCCTAGGGATAAAAGTGATGAATGCAAGAAACCATCTGGTGAGCTGCGTCCTTTATCTAAGAAGGCGCCTAGTAGAGATTTTTTGTTAGAACCTGTGATTGTTAATCCTAAAATTGAATTAACATCGGCAATACAGGACTTAATTAACTCATCATTTGATGGCTTAGATAAGGGTAAACAACCAATTAGGTCCACTGAAGGCACTGGAGGAGCCTATTTCATGCTAGATCCCTCAGGACAGAAGATTGTAGCTGTGTTCAAGCCCACTGATGAGGAGCCTATGGCTGTCAATAACCCACAAGGCCTTCCCATCTCAGAAAATGGTGAAGGGCTGAAAAGGGGAACAAAAGTCGGGGAGGGAGCATTGAGAGAAGTTGCTGCTTACCTTCTAGATTATCCAAAGGATGGGCTTCGCTCATCATCTCGTGATGTAGTAGGTTTTTCTGGGGTGCCTCCTACTGCAATGGTCCGGTGTTTGCACAAGGGATTCAACCACCCAGAAGGGTTTGAATGCACATCGAATGATGTGAAGATTGGATCTTTGCAAATGTTCAAGGAGAATGATGGTAATTGCGAGGATATTGGTCCTCAAGCTTTCCCTGTGGAAGAAGTTCACAAGATCAGCGTCCTTGACCTGAGGTTGGCCAATGCTGACAGGCATGCTGGGAATATTCTTTTCAAGAAAAATGCCAAAGATGGTCGAATTGAGCTTATCCCAATTGATCACGGCTACTGCCTGCCTGACAGTGTAAGATTTTTTCTTCCTTCTATCGCTTTCATTGCTTCTATATCTTGCTTTTGTTATTTAGAAACATCTTACCTACCTGCAACATTCACAACTCTAAATGATTTTCCATGGGATGAAGCCCTCTTGGACTAAGAAAAGAGAATTTATTTGACTGTATCATGCACAATCTCTCGTGAGTCATAACCGATGCTATTTACAATACATTATGATAACCTGCGCACATTGTTTCTATAATTATTGTGGAAATAGGAAACATACAACCATGAGTACTTAGAAAATTTACATTATAATCTTGTGCTTTTAATGGTAAGTTGAATTACTACGTGGAATCTGGAATACAACTTTATGAACACATTACAAGTTTATGGCTGCCATGTTATAATTTGTTCCTTGTGAATAACATTTGCCAATATGAATCTGATGTTGGTTATATTCTGCTTGACCTATGGCCATGTACATTAATAGCATGCATGCACACTAATACTTCATCATTATATGAATGTGGTTTGAGCCTTTTAATTCAAGCCTTCTTCTTTTGGCAGTTTGAGGATTGCACATTTGATTGGCTATACTGGCCACAAGCCCGTCAATCCTTCTCCCCGGAGACCATTAAGTACATAAAATCACTTGATGCTGAACAAGACCTTGCTTTGTTGAAGTTTCATGGTTGGGATGTACCTATTGAGTGTGCTCGTACTCTACGCATCTCCACGATGTTGTTGAAGAAAGGAGCAGAGAAAGGCCTGACCCCTTTTGCCATCGGAAACATCATGTGCCGGGAAAATCTGACCAGGGAATCTGTTATTGAAGAAATTGTTAGCGAAGCTCAGCGACAGTCAATTCCTGAAACGAGTGAAGAAGGTTTTCTTGAAACTGTTTCCCAAATCATGGATATCCGGCTAGCTGAGCTGAAGTAACTAATGAGATGTGTTATGTAGCCATCTTTAAGTAATACTACAGAGTATCTATATCATTGTATTGTATGTTATGTATAGTTTGAAAGCTGTAGCAGTCCAGTTTTGGAGGGACTGATTGCCCCGTGCCTTGTGGAAATGTTTATTTGTCTTGAGATTATTTATTGCTTCTGGTCTTTGAAGCGATAAATTTTAAACTTGTATCAGAGAACAGAAGAATGCCATTATGAAATAAGACAACTATCAGACCCAACATATAAGGTCTGATTTCTGTAATGAATCGCAGCGGTTTTTGTATAGTTAAACCTTGCTCTTTCCTTGTATTTCAGGAAAATGATTCAGTTATTATGTTGATCTAGCTCCAATTGAATGAAATCATGCTTTTGGTGTTTCCTCAGTTTGCAATAAAGAGCAGTTGAATGTATAATACGAAGTATCACATGCTGAATTTGTCAGACGCTCTGCACATAGATTATACTGTGATCTTGTTTCTAACTTGGATTTACAATCAGCAATACACAGATTTACTTTAAGTTTTAACATTGATGACTATGATGAATAAGGTAATTCTGCAAAATGGAATGTTTATGGAAAGCTGTTAGAGAGGAGGATAATCATGAATATACGACATTTCTACCTGTTTTCGTTTTACTACTACAATTCATAATTCATGACTACCACGTTTGTTTTATTGTGCCTTCTACTCGAGCAAATCTATGTCTACATCTATACTTGATGGGTATCACACATATATATTGTTTCTACTAGTGATAATGATTTAAATCTCTATAGTTAAAGCGGTGATGGCAACGCATTTACTCCATATAAGAAGTTTTATTACTAAGATTTTTCTTCGTACTTTCGTCAACACTTCAATAGAAATTTACGTAGAATAAAGTATATTTATATGTTGATATGCATCTAAACAAATATTATCTTGTACATTGACATGAACTCGAGTTAAGCTAAAATACGGTCCCTCAACTTTAGTATTTGTAGCATTTTAATCCCTTATTTTTCAAACGAACCAAATTGGTCCCTCAACCACCTATAACTTACTTTTTCAGTGGAAAAAAAATGAGTCACCAAAGTTTAAGGACCAAAGTGCCCATGTGGCAAAAAATAAAATAATATTTTTAAAAAAGTTAAGGGACCTATCCTACTTAGCAAAAGTTTAGGGGCCATGATTCATTAAAAAAAAAAATTATTTTTTTTGTTAATTTTTATTTAAAAAGGAATCTTTTTACTGACATTAATTTTTTTTTTCATCAACATTAATATTTTGATTTGCATTAATAAAACTATAGAATTTCCGAAAAAAAAAAAAAAAAAAAAAAAAAAAAAAAAAAAAAAAAACCTATAGGATTTTCCACCTTTTCTCACCCTACATCAGTACATCACCAACAACCTGCCACAAACACACAACCTCATCTCCACCAGTCTCCAGTCTCACCACCGTCATTAATCAACCACGTAACCCAAACCTCCGGTTCGGTCGAACTATATTGTGCATGAGCTTGTATAGAATTAATAAAATCAGGAGGCCAAGATTAAATCACAAAATAAATCAAAGAGTGGAATTAAAATATGGTGATTGCTGATGATCGTTAATGGGGTGCAAAGTAGGGGATTGTTTCCCCCATTAGAGCAGTCAAACCAAAAGAGAAGAAGAGAGGGCTGACCCTTTTATTTTTTTAATTTTAATTTTCTTTATTTTTTCTTTTTCCTATTCCCTTCTTTCTTTATTTTTCCTTTTCCTATTTCTTTAATTCGAAGTATTTAGTTTTTTTTTGAAAGAAACTTGAAGTATATATTTAATTTTTTAAGTCATATTTAATTTTCTTCTTTAATTCTTTAAGGTCCTATTCCCTTCACCTTAAAAAAATAATATTAAGTAAAATTAATTTCAGTTCAGTAAAAATAAGCTTTCTTAAAGAAGATTTATAATAAAAAATCAGTAAAAATAATTTTAGTTCAGCAAAAATAATTTCATTTCAGTAAAATTAAGTTAAGTTCAGTAAAAATAATTTAAGTTCAGCAAATATAATTTTGTTCCGGTAAAAATAATTTCAGTTCAGCAAAAATAAGGTGAAGAGAGCGGGGCCTAACTCATATATTAAAAAAAAGTCATTTATTTTTTTAAAAAGCAAAAAATTTGGGTATGTTTTCTTTCATTTTAATCAAAGTTTGTACATAATAAATATTAAATATTAGTAGCTGACCAAAAAAAAAAAAATTTAAAAATTAATGATTTATAATCCCTAAACAAATGCTAACTAGGAAATGGTGAAGCAAGGGTGGTAGAGGGACCAATATTAGTCCCTTAACTTTTGCTTAGTTGGCAACACACATCTCCAAACTTTGCTGACTCATAAGTTTCTCCACCAGAAATGGTGAGGCAAGGGTGGTAGAGGGACCAATTTGCCTCATTTGAAAGATGAGGGACTATTATGCAACTAATGCCATAATTTAGGGACCGTATTTTAGCTTATCTCTATTTATTACTGTTTATGGAACTAGTATCGTTGGAAATTGGGCTCAATAACAGTCAGTGACATTTCTTTTCTTGGGCTTCTACTACCATCTAGTTGGGCCAATATCCTTAAAAAAAATACGGAGTACATTTCTTATCTTTTTCAATTTTTTTTTTACGACAAATTATTGTTTTGAAATATAATATGAAGTACTCCATAGTCCATGGGGGTGTTAAATACTGCCAACAACTTTTATCAAAACCGCCAACATTTAAGGTGAATGGACATCAATGCTCTTACTATACCCCCCACCTATCTTCTTCTTTCTCTTTTATTGTTTTCTCTCTCATCACCCATAAGGGCCACAACCACCATTTCCCAACCACCATCAACCCCAACAGCGGCTGTATGTTAGAGGTGAAGGGAAGCAGCGACCGTACGTCGGAGGTGGAAGGGTAGCGACGTCGATGACCGAAGGAGGCATCACGGTGGTTGGCAAAACAGTCCGTCCCTAATCTTCTTCTTTCTTTTTTTTTTCTTCAATAATTTCCGACGCTCACGCAAAACCAAAACACCACCGTAACCGATTTTGGACGCCAGTTACCGTGGTCAACCGGCACGCAAAACCGATCACCTGATACGGTAACCGATTTTGGACGCCGGTTACCATGGTCAACCGGCGCTGGAAACCGGTTACCATCCCGGTTGACCGGTTTTGCGTGCCGATTGTGATGTTAGCTGGGATATAAAACACCACCACTGACCACTCGAGGAGCAAAGGTGGTGGGTCTTCATTTTTAATGATGATTGTGTTACTGTTGTTCGTGAATTGGTGGTTCCGACAACACAAACTAAAATCTGGTAGTTGTGGGCGGTGATGGTGGGTGGTCGTGGTCATGGAGGCGTGGGTGATGGTGGTCATGGTAGCGTGGGTAGTGGTGGCATGGGTGGTTGCTATTGTGGTGGTTGACGGTTGAGTTTGAGACTTGATGGACTTAGGAGAGGGAAAAGCAAAGTGGGGAATGAGTAAAGGTGATTTTGTCTCTTCATCACTATTGTTGGCGGTTTGATAAAAAGATTTGGCGGTGTTTAGCAATCCACTAGTCGATACAATTTTTTTGAAATATTATTGTTTAGAAATATAATACTCCATAGTCCATACAATTTTTTTGGAATATTATTGTTTTGAAATATAATACTCTCAAAAAAAATCTATCCATATTGAATATATTTCATTTATAAGTTGATTTTTTTTGGAATTAATTGGTTATGAATTGATGACATGACTCCAAGTAAGGAAATTTTTTACTTTAAATTATGCAATTATGACTTGTGCTTTCCCAAATAAAAAAATCAAAAAAGTTAAATAAGGTAAACTAATTATGAATTATGTTGTACTTTAATGTTAAATTCCAAATATTTTTTTTTTCTTATTTTATGTGATTGATTCCATATGTGACTAACATTATGAAATGGAGGGAGTATGGAGTAATCCATAGTCCAAACAAATTAATATTGCACAAACATTGATTAGTGATTAATTAAGTACGAGTATATTAGTGCAAATGATTTAATTAATTAAGATATGATTAAAGACAACAAATTAGCATCGAGTCCCTCTCCATTGGTCCTAGGGATGGTTGATCGAAGCATAAAACTTAAAATAAGTCCACCATGTTTGTCTAGCATTGATTTGTCCATCCAGGCAGGGGTAACATAAATACATAATTTCCATGGCTCAATGTTTCTCATCACAACATTCAACAACCCAATGTTTGCCTTTTTAGCTTCAAATTTCTGTTATGCTTTGTAATTTTGCATATTTTAATCATATTTATTATGTTTTATATAATTTTTTTTATAGGTATGCAATAAAAATTAATTTGCTAATTTAGTTTAAAGGGTCGTTTGGTTGTACATAAAAAGTTACACTTTTTCTTACATGTACAATTTTTATATATTTTCACTTTCTAAATTTTGATCAACATTGCTTGGTTGAGCATATGAAATTGGAATTTCTATCAAAAGTTTTACAGTGAAGTTTACTACCAAGGGAAAGATATAATCAAGCAGCATCACCGTTTTATATAGAGGATGGTCTCAATACTTGGTTTTGCTAGTTTGATATATTTGATGATCACCAAAATACATTGTACATCTTTGGATCATATTCTTCGGCCATACTCAACCATTGTTTTTAAAAATGTAAAAACAACGAATAATGTTAATAAACGTTAAAAATGTATCTTAACAAAGATAATAATGTCAATATATATTACTCAAACATTAGCCTTTAGAATGAAGGGTACAAATTACAACTATAAGAACATCTTCAATGACAAGGTAATTGTCAAATGAGTTTGCCATGCCATATAGGATTTTAAGCTAACTCTTTTTGAAACTATTTTGTGCACCAATGATTAGTTAATGACTTGCTTTTTAAATAAGTTTAACTTTCTCAATTAGGTTTTAAAATTTAATTATATTAATATGTAAGCTAATTTGTTTGGCCAGCCTTAATTGTATTTTTTAGCTCCATGGTCAAGCTAATAGTTAGGGACTTTTGAAATTTACAAGGTAATCCTTAGCTAGCTACAACTATTAGAATTGCTCTAAACTACTTCGTATATTTCTATCAACATATAGTTTAATCTTCGTATATTTCTATCGTATAGTTCTATTAATATATAGTTTAATCTTTATATGTACTTCAAAATTAATGGGAAGACAATTGTACTACTATATATCTTCCTGGACCCGTCTGGCTGTCTCTATTCATAACCCTTTCAAATCAAGCCAAATTTTGTTAGGCTCATGACAACCGTAATTAAACAAACTCCATATCACCAATCCACCTCAAATCACAACCAAACCACACAACCTATACAATCCAATCATGCAATCACATCACATGAGCATCATGAACTATAGATATAAACTTATTGGACATTTGAACTACACATAGTCCTCCACTCCTCCCTACATGACATTTTTTTTTTTTATGATTATTATTATTATTTTGTTTTTTAATTGAAAACACAAAACCCAAGAAAACACAAAAAGAAAAGTCACACTTTCACACTTTATTACTTGACTCTCCCCACACACTCCCCTCTCTTTTGACTTCCTCATCATCCACTTTGATTTCCCTCCACAATCACCCCTCTCTTTCAAACAAAACCACTAAACCACACTCTCAATTTTCAAACATACAAACACACAAACTAAACCCACCATGAACCACCCCACCAAACCACCCCACCATCCACCATACCGCCACCCACCACCACACCATCCACCACACCACCACCCACCACCACCACACCGCCGCCCACCAAAACCCCCCAAACCCAACCGCACCACCCTAGCCTCCTGCATTGTAGCCACCATCTTCCTCCTCTTCCTCATCATCATCGTCTTCATCGTCTACTTCTCCCTCTTCAAACCCAAAGACCCCACCATCTCCGTCACCGCCATCCAACTCCCTTCCTTCACTCTCTCCTCCAATGCTTCCGCCGTCAGCTTCACTTTCTCCCTCTACGCCGCCGTCAAAAACACCAACCACGCCGTCTTCTCCCACTTCGACAACTCCCTTCAACTCCTCTATGCCGGTAATCAAATCGGGTTCATGTTCATTCCCGCCGGAAAAATCTCCGCCGGTAATACGGAGTATATTGCTGCAACATTCTCCGTTCAGGCGTTTCCGATCTCGAGAACGGGACCTGCGAAGGCGCCGGAAGGGAATATTCCGGCGATGGTGGGGAATATTCCGGTGACGGATGGGATTGAGAGAGTGAAGCCGACAATGGAGCTTGAAATGAGGTTGGAAATGGTGGGAAGAGTGAGAGTTTTGTGGGTTATTAGTCATCATGTTGAAATTGGTTGTGATTGTCGAATTTCTGTTGCTGTTTCTGATGGATCTGTGCTTGGTTTCCATTGTTAGAACTTAAAAGGGAATTGTTGCGAACTTTACTGGGTTTTTTTCTCTTTTAAGAAGGAATGTTTTTTGGGATTTGTGTTTTTTTTTTTTTTTTTTTTTTGGGAAGGAATTTTTAATGGCGGATTAGTTTATTAGTTTGCTGTAATTGTACAAAGTTTAACTTACTCCATTGTAGAATATTGAATAGGTTTTCAGTTTTAATTTCACTAATGTGGGAAATGTTTTGCTCTTTTGTTCCTAGCTTAGCATTGTTATGATCCAAGTACCCGACGTATAAACGACAATTAGTTTAGTTGGCTAAAATCTCGACGTATCTTATTTGTTATCAACAGCCCCTACGTGATAGAAATTTATGTGTGTTTCAGCTTTTCATACTCATGAATCTAACATGATACTCCTAAGAAGTTTTTACAATGTATTGGAAGATACGGAGCATTATTATCTCACTAATGGAGCTCGTAGTTTAAGGAAATTTAGTTTCCATTCATCTTTTAGTAAAGTTTACTCCAACAGTCCTGCTGAAATTAAGCATCATTCTCTGACCTTTCTTTTAAAGAGGTTGAGGACAATTTGAGGGATGCTTTGATTCTTTAATCTAGGAGAACATGCCATCATTTATTTATATCATATATCTTGACCTAACTAAATTGTCTGTTATTTATTTATTTTTAAAATTTTTAAATCCTAAGTCCTAATAGGTTACAACTTACAAGTATAAAATAGACATGCTCGACAGTCCAAATAGTACATATGTATGGAGTATGATATATTGTTGCTCCTCAAGGATTATACACCATCTCTCAATAAAATGTCTCATTCTATCCAATGTAACGTGTTGTTCTTTATTTTTTTGCTTTGTACAGGTGTACATATTCGGAATTGTGACTTGTAAGATATACCTCAAGTCGTCAATACCTGTGACAGGATTAGGCTAACGGATTAGGTAGTATATTCTTACTTAATTTCTCGTAAAAAAAAGTTAAATAAAATATTCTTACTTATTTACTCTATTTAGATTTTTCATTAACAAAAAAAAAAAAAAAAGTCTCTAATTTGGTTTCTGAAAAGGCAAATATGAAAATCTCCTGGGATTATCAGTTAATTAACAATAATGGCTGTTTGGAAGACACAGAAGAAGGCTGCAAAGGGACAGTATTTCGCATATGCAGGAAGAAAAAGCAACAATAATTATACAAGGGCATAAAATGTGGGGCAACTTTTAGATAACAATTCCTTAAAAGTTGCTTTTCTTCCCGACCTCTCTTTCTTTCTTTCTCTCTTTCTTTCTATTCTCTCTTTTATTCTTGCTTTGCTTATAATTATGCCTTTTCTCCTCCATATGCTAATTTTCTGCTCTCCCTTGCCTCTTAAGTTAATTGGCACTTAATTGTACTAGGAAGGGACGCTGTGATAGATTGAATGGTAAACCTAGAGTTAGTTGCATCTTGCATGAATCGCATTTTATATCAGCTCATTCAGTGCTTTCAATGACATAATGTGAGTACGACTGTACGAATATGAGAGTATTATTAGTATGAACTTTAATTACTATCTCCGTTACATATTATGTGCAACTTTGGAATATTTTATATATCACAATTAATACCCAAAAGTTGCACATAATATGTAACAGAGGTAGTAGAAAGCATTCTCTCTCACTCTCTAAGAAAATTGCTCACTTTATTTATTTACTAGATGTAAGCCCGTGCGATGCACGGTTTTTAAATATTTCATTTTTGTATATTTTTTTTTTTGTAATTTCTTAATTTTTTTGTTTTTTATTTTCTATTCTATTATTTTAACATTAATTTAAGATAACATATTTTGTTAAGTTTTAAATTATTCTTATTCAAATTTTACGTATATAGAACTTGAATTTATAAATTGAAATAAATATTATCTCATTCATCGGATAGTTAGATAAAATCATTAAATCAAAATATATTTTTTAATTTCTAATTATTTGTTAAAATAATATAAATTCTAATGTAAAATATAATATAATAGATAATTTTTGTTTTTTTTCATTATTTAAATCTTAAATTACTATTTTTTGTTTTCAATTCTCAAATTTCATTTGTTAATTTTTTCTTAAATGGCGACTGAAAATTTAAATTCTAAATTAATATATAAATCTAATTTTTCATTGGTCGAAATATTACTTTTGCTTATGTGGCGTGCGATGCACGAATTTTTATATACATTTTGTATATAAATATTTTTTTGGTGATATCTTAATTGTTTTCTTGCATTATAAGTTTTAAAAATTTTGTATGAAAATATCATATTATCAGATATTTACATAAAACCATTAACATCAAATGATAATTTATATTTTTTAAATATCAAATATAATTTTTAGTTTTTTAAATAATATAAATCCTAATATCTAAAGATAATTTTTAGTTTTGTAACAAATATAAATGATAAAATTTAGTGTTCTTAAATAATTAAAATCCTAATAAATTACTATTCGTCATTTTTACCTACGTGGCAAAAATTTAAAATTTCATTCGTCACTTTTGTTTAGGTGGCGAGTGATTTTTTTAATTCTAAAATAAAATAGAAATCTAATTTTTAATTGGTCGAAAATATACCTTTTCTTATGTGGCGCTCCCAATGCTCTCCAAAAATGCCTACTTTATTTATATATATTAGATTTTTTTTTTTTTTTTGAGGAAATTGCTCACTTTATTTAATCTTGTTTTATTAATAATTTTCATCAAGCCTCTATTTGAAGAAAATACATGTTGAAGATCAGACTGAAGATGCCACCTCAGACCAAGTTGGTCATAACAAACTTATGACAACTCAGCATTTCTGTAACTAACTTTATGATTTAGTTGGAACAGTAGCTAGCTATAAATACTCTGATGTAAAGTTATTACAAGCTATCTATTCATAATTTTCCCTTCACACTTTTCTAGTTTTTCTCTCTCTAAAATCTCTCTCTTCTTCTTCAAGCTTCCTCAAGCTTCCATTAATGGAGGTCTTAGTTTTCGCTTCTCTGTTCAAGCAATAAACTCAATTCGCAGATTCCGTCATGGTATCAGAGCTTTGGCGATCGATTCTTGGATCTTGCTGAAGCTGTTCTTCGTTCAGATTTGTGGTTGATCGTTCGTCGTTTTTCTTCGCTTCTTGAGTTCGTTCTTCAATTCGTTTTTATGCGAATTTGTGGTTAGTTTCTTCGTTCTTCCAGTTGATTGTTGGCATCTGTTAGTTCTTGTGCTTGCTTAGTTGATTGATTGCGGTTCTTCTGCAAATTCGATTTGTTCTTTGATTTTCTTGCCCAATTTTTCGACCTAGAAATTTTTTGGTTCATATTCTGTGAAAATATGAGTAGTTCTGAGTCTGTTGTTGATCCTTCTCAAGATCCTACCTCTCCGATGTACTTACATCCTTCTGATAGCCCTGGTATGAAATTAGTTTCTGAGAAGTTTGATGGACATGGTTATGGTGACTGGAAGAGGTCTATGTTGATCAGTTTGTCTGCCAAAAATAAGCTAGGTTTTGTGGATGGTACAGTCAGTAAGCCTGCGTCTGATTCATCTAGTCTTAAAGCTTGGGAGCGTTGTAATAGCATGATAATTTCTTGGATCCTTGGTGTCTTAGATATCTTGCTAGAAGCGTATTGTATTTCACTACTGCTAGGGAAATATGGTTAAATCTGGAAGAACGTTATGGTGCTTCATCTGGCACAGTTCTGTATTCTCTTGAACTTGCTATTAATCAGATTGAGCAAGGTTTAGATGATGTTTCAACATTTTACACTAAGATCAAGAGGCTTTGGGATCAGTTGGATGACGTTGATCCACTTCCATACTGTCATTGTGCCAATTGTACATGTACTGTGGCTCAAAAGTTACTCAAATCTCAGCAGGATAAGAGACTTGTTCAGTTTCTAATGAAACTTAGTGATGGCTTTGAGGTTGTGCGGGGGAGTATATTGTTGATGCAACCTCTACCTCATATTTCTTATGCTTATAGACTTCTTATGCAAGAAGAGAAGCATAGGTCATTGTATAAGGATCACAAGGAGTCAGGTGTGACTATTTCTGATGATGCTCTGGCTCTTGCTGCTAATAGAGGCAGGTTTCAGGAGAGGTGGACTAACAGGCAACCTCATAACAGGAAACCTATGCACATGAACTCTACTCCTCGAGGTTATAATGGTTCAAATCATTCTTCAGAGAATTTTCAGCAAAGGAATGTGAACTATTATTGTGACTACTGTAAGGTTCCTGGTCACAGCATGAAGAGATGCTATAAGCTGAATGGATATCCACCCAACTTCAAGTTTGACAATCAAAAGAAGTTAGCAGCTGCAGTTCACTCAGGAGATTCTGAGATTTCCATAGATGAGCAGGGGAGATTGATGATACCACCAGATCAGACTCAGCAGGTTCTGGAGCTTATGGCCAAGCAAAAGCAAGCTGCATCTGAGATCTCAGGAGCAAGTTCTTCCAAGTCTGCTAATGTAGCAGGTAAAATCTGTCTATTATATTCTCTTACTAATAGCTGGATAATAGACAGTGGAGCAACATATCATATCTGTCATGATAGGCCATTCTTTGTTTCTTGGCATAAAATTGGTGGAGACAATAATCATATAACAATTCCAGATGGGAGTAAGGTCTTAGTCACTCATAAAGGTGATATAAGATTGAGTGAAGATATTGTTCTGAAGGATGTGCTTTATGTGGCACAATTTAAGTTCAATTTGGTTTCAATACCAAAGATTTGTATGGACTTAAGATGTTCTGCTGTGTTCATTGACAATACCTGTGTTCATTGACAATACCTGTGTTCTTCAGAGTTCTTCAATGAGACCACATGTTCTTGGTAAGCTGCAAAATGGGTTGTACTATCTGGATGACACCTTGGTACAGAATAGTTCATCTCAATCTGTTGCTGCTGTTTCAAAGACAGATTTAGGCATCAATAATTCCAAGTTGTGGCACTTGAGAATGGGACATCTTCCTATTCAACAACTTGGGTATGTTTCTTATTTTCATAATGTTCCTTGTTTAGGTGATTCTTTTTGCCAAATATGTCCTGCTGCTAGGCAAAATAGATTACCATTCAAGCTTAGTGAAATAAGAACTTCCTGTGCTTTTCAGTTACTTCACATAGATGTGTGGGGTCCATATAAAGTTGTTTCTCATAATGGCTGTAGAATTTTTCTGACCATTGTGGATGACTTTACTAGGATGACTTGGGTTTTCTTTATGAAAAGGAAGTCTGATGTTGTTGGTGTCCTTACTAGTTTCTTAACATTTGTGGAAAATCAGTTTAATACTACAGTTAAGAAAGTTAGATAGACAATGCTCTTGAACATTGTGAAGGAGAAATGAAGTTGCTCTATGATAAGAAAGGCATTGAACATAATAGAAGTTGTACTGAAACTCCACAGCAGAATGGAGTTGTGGAAAGGAAGCATAAACATTTGTTAGAAACTTCTAGAGCTTTGTTCTTTCAGTCCAAGTTGCCCATTCAGTTCTGGAATGAATGTGTATTGTGTGCTGCTCATTTAATAAATAGAATGCCATTGAGTGTTTTGTCCAATAGTAGTCCCTATGAGAAATTGTATGGACATAACACCAAACCTTGATTATTTGAGAGTTTTTGGGTGCTTGTGTTTTGCTTCAACTCTTCAACAAGGAAGAAGTAAATTTGATCCTAGAGCCAAGCCATTTGTGTTCCTAGGATACTCACCAGGGCAAAAGGGTTATAAAATTCTTGATATGGATACTTTGAAAGTTCATACATCCAGAGATGTGGTGTTTAAGGAACATCACTTTCCTTATCATCACTCTTCTTCTTCTACCTCTTCTCCCACACCTTTCTTTCTTCAAACTGTCACTGATTTCACACCTTTCCTAGATGATCCTATACCTGATATTTTCCAAAGCCCAAATACAAATTTCCATACAGATTCTGATAACACCTCACCTCCTCCATCAAACCCCACAAATTCTTCTTTTTTTGATCCTTCTTCCCCATCTTCTCATTCTGTCTCTGACTCTTCTTCTTCTTCTCATTCTTCTTCTCATTCTTCACCAATAAATCAGATTGTTGACTTACAAAGATCCGATAGACCTAGAAAACCTCCTACCTATCTCTCAAAATATTACTGTAACATATCAACCACCACTATTTCTCAACCTCACTGGTGTAATCTCATTAGCTTTGATTCTCTCCCACCTCACCATCAACATTCAGTTGTTGTCTCTGAATCCAATTCAGAACCAGTGAGTTACAGTGAGGCAGATAGGGATCCTAACTGGGTTCATGCACTGAATCTTGAGTTGAAAGCTTTAGAGCACAACAGAACTTGGATAGTTGTGGATTTGCCTGCAGGAAAGAAGTGTATTGGTTGCAAATGGGTATATAAGATAAAGCTTAAATCTGATGGTACTGTGGAAAGATTTAAAGCAAGGTTAGTGGCTAAAGGCTTCACACAAAAGTTTGGAATTGATTTTACAGAAACCTTTAGCACAGTGGTGAAGATGTCAACCATTAGATGTATCATTGCTTTGGCTACAAGTATGGGTTGGATGTTGTTCCAACTTGATGTCAACAATGCATTTCTTCATGGGGATCTCCATGAAGAGGTGTATATGAAGCCTCCAGAGGGTTATACTGTTCCTAATGGAAAGGTCTGCAGGTTGATAAAGTCATTATATGGTCTCAAGCAGGCTTCTAGACAGTGGTTTGCTAAACTACTGAGTGAATTAAGGGTTTTGGGCTTCTTACAATCTAAAAATGATTATTCCTTATTTCTGAGAAGACACAATGGGTTGATAACCATTGCAGCTGTGTATGTAGATGATGTAATTCTGACAGGAAGTGATTCTGAAGGCATTGATATATTGAGAGCTCATCTTGACAAGGTTTTTAGTATCAAGGACCTTGGTCAGTTGAGTTATTTTTTGGGGATAGAGATTGGGTATATGTCTTCTGGAATTTGTTTGTCTCAGAGGAAGTTTACAAAGGAATTGTTATTGGATTGTGGTATACAGGAGTTTAAATCAGTGGTCACTCCCTTGCCATTGAATCTGAAACTCAATGCTGTTGATGGTGATTTGTTCCCTGATCCAAGTTTATACAGATGTTTGGTTGGGAAGCTCAACTTTTTGACTCATACAAGGCCTGACTTGAGCTATACTGTGCAACATCTTAGTCAGTATATGTAAAATCCCAGAGTTCCTCATTATGATGCTTTACTTCATGTCATGAATTATCTGGCTTCTACTCTGGGTCAAGGCATTCTTCTCAATGGTTCTTCTGACTTGACTTTACAAGCCTTCTCAGACTCTGATTGGGGTGCTTGTCAAGACACTAGACGTTCTATATCTGGTTATATACTGTTGCTTGGGGGGTCTCCTGTTAGTTGGAAGTCCAAGAAGCAGAGTACTGTATCTAAGAGTTCTGCTGAAGCAGAATACAGAGCTCTTTCTGCAGCTGCTAGTGAAGTTACTTGGATGGTGCGCATTTTGGGTGAGCTTGGTGTATCTGTTACTCAGCCTGTCACTTTGTTTTGTGACAATCAGAGTTCCATCCACATTGCTAAAAACCCTGTTCAACATGAAAGAACAAAGCACATCGAAATTGATGTGCATTTTACCAGGGATAAAGTCCTAGAGGGGTTGCTCGAGATTGTTTATTTACCTACTTCAGCTCAGTTGGCTGATATATTTACTAAGATTCTCCCATCTGCTCAGTTCAGGGAGCTTCTATCCAAATTGGTCTGAATTTGCGGGGGGATGTTGAAGATCGGACTGAAGATGCCACCTCAGACCAAGTTGGTCATAACAAACTTATGACAGCTCAGCATTTCTGTAACTAACTTTATGATTTAGTTGGAACAGTAGCTAGCTATAAATACTCTGATGTAAAGTTATTACAAGCTATCTATTCATAATTTTCCCTTCACACTTTTCTCGTTTTTCTCTCTCTAAAATCTCTCTCTTCTTCTTCAAGCTTCCTCAAGCTTCCATTAATGGAGGTCTTAGTTTTCGCTTCTCTGTTCAAGCAATAAACTCAATTCGCAGATTCTGTCAATACATAAACAAACAAATTTACAAAATTCAACACAAACTCTTAATAAAGTGAATATACATATAATACACACAATATTTAATTTCTTATTTTCCGCTTAACAACCTCTACATACAGTAAATTGTTTTGTGAGTTTGAACAAGGTGCTAGCTAGCCGTACAGCTCCAACATCTCCATCAAACTTATCCCATAAAATCGTTTCTATCATTTTTTTTCTAAAAAAAAATATAATGATTAGAACTTTAACTTTTAATTAAAGAACTAATATAGACTTGACTAAAACAAACCACACACACTTAAGTCCCCTCCCATTTGACTCTCAAATCCATTATTTACCCTCTTATTAATTAATTCCTTCCAGCAACAATAATCCAAATTACAACCCATTAACAATGGTCAATGAAGAACCTCACCTTCATCCATATCCTCAACCACCACATGATTTTGATCATGTTGATAATCATGAACATGAATTTATTAGTAACTCATCAAAATCCATGATCCTTAAAACAATAACCATCCTCTTTTCCATCTTCATATCCTTGTACATCAACTACAAACCAAGACACCTCTCCCTCTCCATCTACAACGTCCAAATCCCAACCTTCATCGGCTCTTACAGTGGCTCCACCGTTAGCTTCATCTTATCCTTTGAAGGCACGGTTTCGAACCCTACACGCTCCGACTTTTCTTACTCTAGCAGCTCAGCCGACGTCTTCTACGCTGGTAAACAAGTTGGATCCTTGTTCATCCCCGGTAGATTTGTCGCCTCCGGTATGGAGAACGTCATGGAGGCTTCTATAAATGTTAACCCGTTTCCGGTGTCTGCGGTGGGCTTGGGGTATATTCCGGTTATGTATGGATTAAAGAGGGCGCCGAAGCCGACGATAGAAGTGGAGTTGAGGATGAAGATAGTAGGAAGAAAGTCTCAGTCGTGGTTTTTTGATCGTCATGTTTGGACCGTTAATTGTCGTATTGGCATCGTTATTTTAGATGGATCTTTGCTTTATGTTTCTTGCTAGAATGCTAGCTTACCTGTACGGTTAGGCTACATTAACTTACTACCTCGTTTCATATTATTTACAATTTTATAATATTTTATATCTCATAAATAATACTTTAAAATTACAAATATATGAAATGGAGGTAATATTTATTATTTAAGTTGATGAGTACTCGTAGTAAGTACTCCGTATTTGTTTGCTGAGTACTCCCTTTGTATTTTTGTTTATTTATAAGTGAAACTTTTTTACAAATCAAGTTTAGTTTGGTTTTAGGAAAGGAAAACACCTTTCAACCATGAGGTTGGAGGTTCAATCCCCACTAATGAGTAGTGACAATGTTGGGGTGGAATTCCATTACATACCAAATATATATATATATATATATATATATATATATATATATCAATGTAAAATTTTAACAATTTCAACAAATATCATTTACAAGACTATATTTTTTCTTAGGGTTTTTCTATATAATAACCCTTTTAATTTTACTTTTCTATGTTGTGCCCCAACATATATCACTTTCTACACTGTAACCCCAATATACATTTTGTTTCTATACGGTAATCTTTCCGTTATCCCGTCGTTAAAAATTCCGTTCATGGGGCACACTGTCAATTTATTAATATTTTTCTATCGATTTGCGCTTCGGAAAATGTTACGTTAAAGGTTTTCGGGGCTATTTTGGTTCTTAAGAGTCCAAATTGAGCTCAGATTAGGCAAAAAAATAACTTAAATACCTCGTTTTTCTTATTAAGTAATGTCTTGATTTACGTGTTCACGTTTTAATACTTATAACGAGGCATTTACGTTATTTTTTTGTGAAATCGGAGTTCAATTTAGACCCTTAAGAGCCAAAATAGACCCAAAAACCTTTAATGGAACATTTTCCAACGCGCAAATTCATTTATTAATAAATTGAAACTGGACCCCCCTAACGGAATTTATGACGGCAGGGTAACGGCAATGTTACCGTATGGAAACAAAATGTATATTGGGGTTACAGTGTAGAAAGTGATATATATACGTTGGGGCACAACATAGAAAAGTGAAATTAACAAAGTTGAAAAACCCTTTTTCTTAAATACGATGGAGGTATGTCACAAATAACAAATCAAACTAGGCTATAGCAGACCAAATCAAATATAATAATTCTTTCGTATTTAGGATCAAAATGAGAAAAAAATATTTAGGTTTAGAGAGGGTTTATTTCAATGGCTTGAATGACTATATAAAGTGCTCACTCCGTTTACCAACAAAAGCTTTATTTCATGTAAAATCTTGATCTTAGATAAAAGTATCATTTTTTCACTATTGTTTTATTATACGGAGTACTTTGTATATTTTATTCACATAATCATCAATTACATTTTACAATCTTCCTTTTTATTCATTTATAACAATCAAGCTTTACTTGTAACATTTTTTTTTTTTTTTTTTAATTTTAATAACCGCTTCAATTTAATCAATCAAATTTTATTTAATTTCTTCATTTTGGTTCATCTTTTCAAACGAGCAAGACATTTAATTTATTTATCCAAAGACAATCGATTTTCATATATTCCTTGAAAATAACTACGGTATATTCCTTAACTATGCTACATTTTACAAAAATTCCATGCATACTGTCCACGTTAGTAAAAAAGGGGAGGGGGTTTAAAATTTATAACCATATATACCATCAATTAAATTAGCAGTTAATAGTACACTTATACCAAAATTCAATTTTGCATGTATACTCTTAATGAAACCGCTAATTGAATTAGTGGTCTCATTAAGAGCAAACCCGCTAATGGTTTTGATGTGAACCGGTAAAAAAAATCATTTACACAGATGTGGATGGTATATCCAAAATATTATAAAATGCGCATAATTATTGTATTAAAATTACCAACGTAGTAATTATTTTTGAGCAATTAATATGAAAATCGCTCTCTAAAGGTGAAATAGTCAAAATGTCAAATAGGCATTTCCATCACGGCATCAATAAAAGGGGTTAAGGTGGTTGACAAGGGCAATTCCGTAAAACTCACCAACAAAAAAAAGCTACAAAATTGCTAAAAAATAGTAAGCAAATCCTCAGATTCGCTATGTCATTACATGCATTTAGTAGAAAAACTGTACTGCAATTTGCTTTCAAGTCTCACTTACCCAAGTTTTTGAAATTCAAATTCATTCATGAATTATACTAGTACTACTTACATTTACATTATTTTTCTCAAAATTTTTCATCTTGATTAATCAATTAATCTCTATCATTATATTATCATGGTGGTTACACGAAGACAAAGTGGTAAAGGAGGATCAACTGAAAGATTTGGAAGTGAGATTGGTACAAGAGAGAATCATAAGATAATGTTCAAGTATGAAAAAAGAGTTCTTAAGAAGAAGTCCCCTCATTCTTCTTCTCCTGATCAGGTCTACTATACTTAAAACCATTTTATTTTAAATTGTTTGAAAATTTTCTACTTTTGATGCTCAATTTTTAGCTTGTTTGATTATAAAGTTTGATGCTTTCTTAATTTCAGGGATTTTTAAGCTTAAGTTTGAAATATAGTACAGTCCCAATTTAATTAGTATGGAGTACTAATATTCATAATCGGGGTCATAAATTATAAATACTTAGCTTTTGTCTGTTACTTAAGGAATTGGTTTAGGTATATCCGGCTGAAATTTGAAGCAGTTGTTAGTTGAGTATGGTGTTGAATCATATCATTAATTTGTCATCATTTTTCGTGTCAAGTTATAAAAAAGATGCCTCTTAATGTTACTCAGACTCGGCTAGAAGTGTTAAGCACGTGTGTTCAAAGGTAAAACATGAAATTTTTATGAAATGTGTGCAATTGTGCCTGATTTTGACCAAAAAGAAGTGTCGAAGTATGTCACTGGTTATATTCAAGGGTCATATATCTGACGTGAGTATTTGAGCTAAAATTAGTAGTCGCGGAGTAAATTGGTGACTAATGCTACCCTGATATACTAGCCGTATGAGTTCAATTCATAGTTTAGAAAAAGGTTTCTTAATTTGACTTGTGGTAAGTTGTTCTCTCGCTGAGTATAAAAGAGCTGATGAATTTGCTATAGTTTTGTCCTGCTTAGAAGATTCTTATACTGAACATGGGTTTAAAAATGAGCTCAATGATTAATTGTACTCTTAAGGTGTATCGTACAAGAGTGCTCCCCAATTCAAAACTGCTGGAAAATTTTCGTGTTTAACTATGTTCAATACTTCATGTTTTGTGGAAGGGTAACAATTCAAATGAATGCTCCTTAGATGTATCAATTCCCTTGAGTTCCTAATATGGGGTTTAATAACATTCCAGCCTTCAAAAGGGACGGTTTCTAATGACCCCGCCATCCTGTATAAGATGGAAACCTCACATGAAGCAAAAAAGACAGTGACAAATGCTGCAGATGAAGAAAATACACATGCTGCATTTGGGTTTGGGTATGCAGGAGGGACTCCAGCTGAGGGTCGTGTAAAATCGGAAAGTGCTCAAGTAGTAGGATCTAAGGAGCTCCATAAGTCAATCGAGAATTACATGATTCCTTTTCATCCAGTGCACGGGAATCTACTGACAGCTTGTGTCAATGCATCACAAGGAAACATTGGCCACCGAGATGAGCAGCAGTGTACAAGCTTCAATGTTACAGAGTATGTTGAGCAGATGCACGATGATGATCTCTTGTCTGAGGTAGACTCGGCAGGATGTGATAGTAGCCTGAGATCTGTGAGGGGCTATAAAGTAAAGCCCGAGTCTGTGGACCTCCTCACCTCAGTTCTTTATAAGTATGGGGACATTGGTGATAACTGCTCTATAGGATCGCCCACTATTCGTTCATTTTACATGCAGAATATCTGTGACATTGTCGAAAAGTTGAAGAATTCCAACTGTATCTCACTCATCACAAAATCTGAAGCTGAAAAAATGCTGGTTTTCCTTAAAGATGCTGAAAATGTATGCTTCAATGTTGGATGGCTCAAAAGGAGGATCAATGAGATATATGAAGGAAAGCAAGCATTCACTATGCTCAAGGCACCTTCTGAGCTAAAACACTTTCATGCTGAACAAAAGGCCAAGATTCACAGTGCAAAACAAAAAACAGAAATTTACAAGAAAGAGATTGCTATACATCAACAGCAGATTGATATGCATCAACAACAAATTCATGATCTGCAAGAAAAAATCCACACTGCCAATGCTGAGGTCGCTGTGTATGAGGAGGAAGCGCTGAACTCTGAGAAGGCAATTGCTGAGTGCAAAGCGAAGCTGAGACTTCTTGTTGGATTAAAATCCTTGGATCAAGGTTTGCTTTAACTAAACTATGAGTGTCCTGATAAGCTCTTATTAGAATGATGGCCTGTAGATTTCTTCTAACTATGCAGTTGTAGATAGTCAAACAAGTGTTCTAACTTTTAACACCAATGTTGTAATAACTAGTAACTGACAATATATAATGTTTTAGCTGTGAATCTGTGATAACGTTCTGAAACTTAGCAGATGTCTTCGAATGTCATTTGAGCACCTACTTCTCGTTAGCATCATTGTTGCTACGGTGCTATCTGAGATATGAAATGCCGGTAAATACAGTTTCCATCATCTGGTGCACTTGCAGCTCGGATGATTCTTAACAAACTCTCAGTTGAATAAGGTATTTTTGTTTGGTATTGACAATTTATATACATTATTCTCCCTTTTCTTTTTTGGTTAAAACATTTTTCTCCCAAAATGCTACTTACTACAAGTCTACGAATTCCCACAACATATTATTAGTAACTTCGTTTTGTAAAAGAACTTTCAAGCATAGACCAAGTACAAGTTTATACTCCAATAATAACAGAGTAATGACAAATTGATTATGATGCAATAACTAAGTATTAGTGCAAGTGAAGTATTCCATTTATACTGAAAATCAGGGTGATATACCATGATACTAGCCTACTCGGTCTGATATTTTTGTTTGGACTCGGAGGGATCGCAAGCATCCGACGACGACAAAATACAAGTTGACAACCATAAACTTACATATTAGAACATCTCCAGTATAAAAAAAAATAGAACCAACCACTCTTCCTTTGATTAAATACAACACAACCACTCCACTAGACCACTAGTACTCCCAATTCAATGTCAACGAATGCAGATTCAATACAAAATAAGGAAAACCTCTAAGAAAGACTCCATCTCCAGACCCAGGAATACTAGCTATACAGATAGGCACAAGTCTTGAAATTCACCTGTGACTCAGGTTGCCACCACTGCTGCAGAGCATGGGCTTTCTTCAAATCTGGAGCAGCTGCCAAGTTGATTGTTAAGCAAGCTGAGGGAAGGAGATGAACTGGCTCTGCCTCTTTCCCGAATGCTGTCATCAAAAGACCCCCGAGGGAATGCTGAGTGGCCATTTTTTCAATCTGCCCCACCCCAAGCTTTTCCATCTTTTCCCTGTGCTGAAAATACCCAATATATTCCGAACATATATGATCAGCAGGATGTACATATAGGTTCGGGACCCATGTTGCTAAAGATGAGAAAGTCTCTACTGAACGATTCTTCTGCTGAGGCTGCTTCACAGCCATGGCAAATGCAAGTCCGGCAGTTATCACGCTGCCAGCAACTCGAATCCCATGTTTGACTCCCTCATGCTTAATTTGTTCTATTGGAGCCGATATGAATGGTGGGTTGAAGAGGAAAGTTGTGAGGAAGGTACCCATCACGGCCATTTCCTTTCCTGCAAGGATGGCCATGGCTGCTCCTAGAGAATGGCCTGCCAACCAAACGTTGCGATGTTGAGAAGAGGCTACCGTGTCTCTTACAGCTTGGACTGCGATTCTTGAACGAGTTGCTTTGTGAAGCCCTTGGCGAAGGATATGAAGGTCCAGCTCAATGTCACGTGTTACGCTGTCTCGGCTGGTTAAGGTGCCTCTAAAGGCGATCACGTAATGTGGGATTACTTCCTTTGATTTATCCAATGAGGATGTTTTCAACTCATATTCATATATGGCTCCAAATATTGAGTGATCAACATCATCAACAAGCTGTCTGATGAGGCGGAAATTGAAGAACTCCCACCAAGGGGATGCAAGAGCATGCTTGGCATCGCGGTTTTCTTGACGGTCTCGCTCAAGGATATAGACCCCAGCAACAAGGGATGCAGCAACAGATCTCCGGTGATGTTCATTATCCCTAAATATGGTCAAGAGCAATAATTAACCTCCCATTCATCATAAAACTAAAAAATAACCTTATTTTAAAAAGGTTTACAACAGTTGCTAGAACACATGGTCAACTAAGCAAACAAGAGTAACAAATTCATGGTAAACACCAAAGCTCAATGCCTCAAACATATAAATACTTTGATTTCTGACGTCTTAAAGGCCTCAATTTTAATTAAATGATTCTTTGCCAATGGCACATTGTCCAGTGGAAGAGCTAGCCACTTATCTATCACAACTATAGGGTAATTGGTTGCCTTCTTAATCTATTTGTTAGGGGGCATTTAATGAGCTGTAGCACAATGCCAATAGTATGCTTTACTAAAGTTATCAAGGGAAAACAATAGACAGAGGAAAACAAGAGGCTAGAGAGAAATACACAAAGCCAAAATAGGGGAAGGTGACAAAGTTACACATATGTTGGAAAACATACACATCTAAACTCCAGCCATAATGTAAGCAAAAATGACGGTAGACAAAAAATCTGCGGAGCTCAAAAATTATGAGAGCCACACCTGCTGCTCTATACATAGAAGGAAGCAGACAATAAACCCAAAATTCAAGATAACCGCATAACTTTTGCTGTTTTGCAACATCCATCAAAATAATCATGTCTCAATTCTTCAAAAGAGTTCCTCCCAAGGCAAGGTATAAAAGAAGGTCATGCGTACACAACCTTACCCCTGTAATGGATCCCAAATACAACTGCCTACAGCTTAACAAAAATTGAGAAGCATAGACTGATCATAGACATTTGATTTACAATTCAAGGACAAAGAATTGTAAGTCTTTTGGCTCTGTTGTAAATGGACAGAAAAGTAAGACGCATAATTTGTTACCTATTTTTTGGTAGCATATAAATAAAAGCATAAATAACTTTTATGTAGCAATAGCATAATTTACTCAATAATTAAGCAATTAATAGACTTGACACTCTCTATCTACCATTCTACCCTTGACACTATCAAACTGAATAGTCATGAATATAAAGGTCTTACCAATCAACAACTGTAAGGTGCAATGGTCCTATGGAGTAGAAATTCTCCCTGTCATTTACAGGTGCTACAATAGCCATGACAAGTTTACGGTCTCCTTTCTGATAACCTCTGATGTACTATCTGAACTTTTGAAGACAGGATAAGGGGTTAGAAGTAGTCTCGCCATAACAAGTCAACAACAGACTGTGAGCAAACAAATATAGCTATATTCAACAAGCTGCATCATGTGCACATTTTAGAACTATAAATAAAAATGTTGACTATTTTCCCCTTAAATATGATCATACTTAACACACACACACACACACACACACACACACACACACAAGTACTTGATTTATCTTAGGCTCTTAGCATAGTTGAGTGCACGCTATTCTGTGGGTTTATGATAATTGCCACGTATGCTGAAGACAGGTGCAAAATACACCATAGGTAGTTTCCCCTCAAACAATATAACATTATTCCCTCGTTGAAAAATTAAGTCTTCATCAATTACCACATAACATACAACCAAGAGAAGTGAACCACTTTGGCATTTTATGTACACAGTTCACAGCCTATTAGTGAACTGCAAACAACACACCATCTCAACAAATCAAGTCCGTCCCAAAAGCTGATTAAACATTTCAATTCACAATAATGAAAATCAGCTAGAGCTGTTGGGTTTGAGAGTGTGGAGAACGGTTCAAGAAGGCAAAGGGGGGTGCATAGCTTAGGAGTTTAAGCTATGGGCTATTGCTTGGTGTTAAGCAATGGTGGATGACAAAGGGTTGACTTCAATTGACCATATCTCAATATCTAGAAGTGATATTGAGATGATTCAAGTTGGAGGTGATAGCTCGTCTCAAGAGCTTTCCAACGACTGGTCATAAGCTAAATTTGGCCAAGAAACGAGGAAGATATGGCTGTTTTGCGAGAAGCTGTTTTGCAGGGGAAAGCGGAGCGGCCGCTCCTCTTGTGGGAGCGCCCGCTCCTCTCTATGGGAGCGTCCGCTCCATAGAGGCTCGTTTTGCCTCTTCTTCCAGTTTAATGGTGCGGCCGCTCCTGTCCATTGGAGCGCCCGCTCCAATGGGTTTCTCGGGGCTCTGTTTTCGCGTTTGAGCCTCGGTTTTTTACGGTTTTGATTTCTCCTTTGCTAGTTACTTTTAATCTTAGCCCTTGAATTATATTTAGCACTATATATACTCATGATTTGTCATTGTAAGTGTGTAATAAGATGAGGGGAAAGATGTAGAGAGAGAGAGAGAGCCTCATGTAAACCCAAACACTTAGGGTTTGAGTGTTTGAGAGGGTGAGTAGGGGTGGGAGCTTTAATGGTAATTAAAGCTTGTAATCTACATTGTTCTTCATCAAATTGTTACTCCATAGTGGATTGGTGGGTTTTTCTCCCGGTTCTCAGGTTTCCCACGGTAAATTCTCCTTGTCTCGTTTATTGCTTGTTTTCCGTCTTCGTTGTTGTTAATTGTCGTTAATCGCAAACTTAGCTAGCACATTCGTAATCCTTTCAAGAGCTATATAATACAGAAAAGAATCAGCAAACAGCTGAATATCATTAGGCATAATCAAATCACATATTCAATAAACGAAGAGCGAAAACAAATCAATGCTATATGCTTTTCACATGGTTCATTGATTTTTCTAAAACTACAATCACACTAGGGTTTTCTTAATTCTATCTGGCTAGATGCGTTAACATTACAATAGCACCAAAGCCTCGAAATTCGTTCTGCTTAAGTGCTAAACCTTAAGAATAAGTAAAGTGCTAAGCTCCATTGTCCAAAACACCTAAGATCAAAACAGTAATATTCCATGCTCCCAAAAAAAAAAGAAACATTCTTAAAAATTCATAAATTTGTTTAAATTCTAAACAAATGAAATCCCAAACTAACAATCATAAGAAAATTGCCAATCAATGAGCATTGAAATGACACTTATTAAAAGAACCCAAATCATTGAGCCTTAAAACCCAGATTTCTTCCCTAAAGTTCTACACTTTAGATGCATTTCACTCTATTGGTAAAAATGAAAATGAGGAATTGCAACAGAACATAAACAATAATGTTCAAATTGATTAAAAACCAACCAAATCCAAAGAGGGGTTGCATAATTAAACAAGAAATTTTAAAATGGGGTTCATCAAATGACAACAATACCAGAAAATTAAACATTAACACAATAAAAACAATAAAAGGGGGAGTAATTTACCTTAAAAATTGAAGAATAAGACCGACAATAGTATTAGTTATAAAAAGGGGTTGATGTTTGAATGTCGTATTCGAAAAAAGGGTGGGAGGTTTAAGATGTTTCAACCTGGATTTACAAGGAGATGCCCAGAATAGATCCCGGAATAAAAGTGATTTTTGTGTGTTTTTAACGTTACTTGATTTGATTGAAAGGTATACAACGAAAATAACTAAACTGCGTCGTATTTGGAGTTTATTACGGAGTACTGTAATTCGTATTCAGGATAATTTTGTTGCTCAAACTTTTTTTTATGCCATGGTAGAATATTGAGTAGGATTCTAGAATCACCTAATTTTCGCCTTTTAAGAATATCTTTACTTGGATTGATTTGTTATATTAGTACTTTGCTAATTTGAAACGTGTCAATTGATCGAGAAAGTACAAGTATAAGGCCATGTTTTCTTCACCTTAAAAAAATAATATTAAGTAAAAATAGTTTTAGTTCAGTAAAAATAAGTTCAGTTCTGTAAAATTAATTTCAGTTCAGTAAAAATAAGTTCACTTCAGTAAAATTCAGTTTTCTTAAAGAAGAATTATAATAGAAAATCAGTAAAAATAATTTCAGTTCAGCAAAAATAAATTCATTTCAGTAAAATTAATTTAAGTTCAGTAAAAATAATGTAAGTTCAACAAATATAATTTTGTTTCAGTCAAAATAATTTTAGTTTAGCAAAAATAAGGTGGAGAGAACGGAGTCTAGTAGATGAACTTGAAACATAAATCAAGTAAATTTTTTAAAATTAATTTTGATTTAGTAAAAAATAGTTAAATAAAATTAAGATTTAACCAGTAAAATTAAGTCAACAAAATTAATATTATAATATCAGTGAAATAGTTTTAAATCAGAAAAATAAGCTGAAGAGAACATAGCTTTGGTAATATAATTAAATCGCTCAACTTTCACTGGTAATGGTGCTCAAACTAATTGTGCGACATTTGTTTAATTAACTTAGTTTTCACTTTGCCTAAATTTCGTCATCACTATTCAAACTTGTATTGTATGTTATTATTAGTTCTAATTTGTCATCTTAATGTATTCCATCTAAGCTTGTCATCCTTGAACTTGTGAAAATAAGGTGACAATAATAGAATGTTGAACCATCTCACTTAGTAATCCTTATCAAAGTACTATGCATATAACTTGTTAACCATAATAATTGCATCAGTTTGACCATAAATTTTTTTTAATAAAATTTCAATTAAAGTCTCAATTTATTTATTTATTTATTTATTTATTTATTTTTTGATAATATGTATTGGTGTATTGTGATTAACACCACAACAATTAAATCAATGACAAAAGGAAATTCTAGTAAATATGTCTCCATTATTAGCCTAACTCACTATAGAAGTATAGAGTATAGACCATGTTAATGCTTATGGCCTAATCCTCTTACCTCTTTAACAAAGAATCAAAGATGGCTAACTTTTAACTCACACCAGGCCAACCCGTCCAATAATTAGGCAAAATCGACAAATTGGAATTTAAGAAAATAGACAATTTTTTAAACAATTTGTCAATTCCACAAAACAAAATTGGGTTATTAACTAGCCTTATTGACTAATACCGCACGTTCTTCGCATGTATAGAACAAATATTAAGATATGATATTTACATACAACGCATTTTTCAATCAAATACTTGTCACATAGTAGAATGCACGCAATTAGCACATCAGTATGTCAGAGAAACTAGAATCAAATCATAAGTTGTGTCATGGAATTAATTTGAAGACTAAAGAAGAAAATCGGCAACTACCTCATCATGACCTTCATTATCTTATTCAGATAAAACAAATCCAATATTTGAATTATTATAGTACCAATAAAGAATCACGGTTCACTGTAACTAAAAAAAAAATATTAAACAAATCAAATAATTAAATGAATCAAAAAAAGCAGCCTAATTAAACAAGGCAAAAATAATCACTATAATTGGTATCTAAACAATAATGATCCTACAATAAACGCCCGAAAGGGCAATCGGAAAGTCGAGGGGGGTGATCGAGGGGGAAGAGGGCAAAAACTTAATAACTCATCCTTTCAAGTTGTTGCTCAAACCATCTCTTCATTCACTAGCAAGCAGCTTCAGAATAGGTTGTTGAGATATACCATAACAGCTTCAGGGTGACTTGGATATTGAACTTTCCAGCAGAGGAAACTCAAGAAATTTCCAACAAATTACAGCTTGCAGAATTCAGCCCAAAAGAGAGCACATGCAAAATAATTGGTCTTCTCAATAGAATATACTTTTTTTCCCTTTTAAAAATTACCTATAAAATAAATTAGATAGTTACATGACATTCTTAGCCCATTTACACTAACATAATACTATATGCTTCACAAATAGGCATTTTATATTACTCGCATTATTTTCATGCTATATTCCTAGAGTTAGGCAGGATGAAACTGTGGTGTATGGTGGTGTAGCAACAGGCGGCGACTGTACCAATGGGATTAGATTGTACATAGGTGTGTGTATATTTGTTCTCTGTGCTGGTAGAATCAATCAGTCCTTGTTATCTGGTGAACCATAACCATAAGGATTCTTGCTAGCCCAGTTCCATTGATCACGGCACATCTCATCGATCCCAAATTTGGCCCTGCAGATGCACAATATCATTGTCAGATACCAATGTTTCTAGGTTAAGAATCTATAGAACAAGTGACTTTCAGTTGACGACTTTCACAAGTTTCATTGAATCAGTCAGAGACTTACTTCCAATTTAGTTCTCGCTCTGCTTTTTCTGTTGAGGCATATACAACCTCAGCATCTCCAGGGCGTCGCCCAGCCATTTCAAGAGGAATTTTCTGAGAAGATAATAATAGTTAGTTCACCAAGGTTTCAAGGTTTGAAGCTTCAGATGCAAGAAAATGCATGGGAGTTGGGACACAAAATGGCAGACTTTACACATATAACTTAAAATTGACAAAAACGTGATCTTTAATAATCTCAACAGAGGAAACAGTTGAGGAGCAAAGTTACTTGCCATAAAGAAGAGATAACTATATCCCACATAAAAATGCAACGAAATGGAAGTAAAATGACCAAAGAAAAAGAGGAGAGTGAAGCTGACTACTAAGAATATGCCAGTCTAAGTCCAATCAAAGTTCCTGGTGAACCAAGTCTGCAAGTATACAACTCCAAGTGGAGAAGATTCTGCCCTCTAACAACTTAAATTCTGGTGCAGTAATGTTAACAACAGTTCTGTAAAGGACATAACTACATATTTTTGGCCAAAAACAGTTCACACTTAGCAGTACAGAAGAAGCATATATGATCGAACCAAGAAAACAGAACAAAAGAAATTAAATAAAATAGCTCTGCATACTTGCAGGTAACCCCATTAAAAAAAAAATACTTCATACAGATAACCCTATGATGAGAAAATTGCTTGAAAGGTCTTTACCTTTCCCGATGCTTTCTCAAATGCTGCTACCATCTCCAAGACTGATGTCCCCTTACCAGTTCCCAAGTTGTAGACTTCACAAGCTGCAAATTAATTTCCTTGTTTGTCAGCATTCACTAAATACCAGAAATAACTTTGTACGGAGTACAAGTTACTGCTTTTATTTACAATACATTGAATCATCCAGGCACCTTATGAAAAAGGGGGAGAAACTACTAATCTATATTTCTTCATACCAAAAGCTCTAATAAGAGGTTCTTGATAAAGGAGAATGCAATAAAGATAAACTCACTGAGTAAAGAAGTTTACTTTGGGACTTTTAGCATGTACTGACCTATATTAGAATCAAATAGCATCTGCAGTGCCGCTATGTGTCCATCGGCTAAATCAACCACGTGAATGTAATCCCGGACCTGGAAGACAAATCTTATTAGAAAACATAGATAGCAGTAAATTCTAATCTAATTTTACAGAACCTCGGATACTTTGACATGTAAGAAAGAAAATCTAGCTTCAGCAACAGGAAAAAGAGAATGATATAGATTAGTAGCTTCAGGCAATGGAACAGAATGATATTTTTAAAGGTTTTTAATTGTGGACCAAAAAAAAGCTACCAAATTAAACAAGAGATGCATAAGCAAGACACACACAGGTTCAGAACAATTGGTTATCAAGATTCCTGGTTAACATACCCCAGTGCCATCTTTAGTATTATAATCAGTTCCATACACTGTTAAATGAGGTCTTCTGCCAACAGCAACTTGCTGCACGTAAGGCATAAGGTTGTTTGGAACTCCTCGTGGATCCTCACCAATATGCCCACTGGGGTGAGCACCAACTGGATTGAAGTATCTGAGAAGAATAATCTTCCATTCAGCATCAGAATTCTGAACATCACGGCATATTTCTTCAATGAATAGCTGAAACAGGATAGCACAGCAGAGATAAGTTTGAGGAGTTGATCATTGAATTCAAATGAAGGTACCCATTGAATTTCTGACAATTGGTTCAAGCAAACAAAAATAAGAATTTTTTATATACACTCTTAAGCACACCTTGGTTCTTCCATATGGATTTGCTGCAGACAAGGGAAACTCCTCTGTACATGGGACTTCTTTGGGCCAACCATAAACAGTTGCTGATGATGAAAAGACAAGCTGAAATGTATCGAAAAAGAAAATCAGCAAGCATATCTATCATAAAGTTGCAATATGAATTTGTTCTGTTTGCTGGCCACAAGCAGGCATAACAAATAGGAAATAGCTGCAGAAAAAAACTTTGAATTCAACCTTGTACATAAAAAGCATATTTTCATATGGCCATATATTGTGTATTCAGCCAAACAAGAACACAAGATCATGTAAAAAAAAAAAAGTTGCATATACAATAATAACTACAGCAAAGGGAGAAAATTATACCGTCTTGCATCCATGAGCAGACATAACTTCCAGTAGATTAACTGTACCAATAATGTTGTTATTGTAATAAAGCAATGGTTTTTGCACACTTTCACCAACTGCTTTCAGTCCAGCAAAGTGAATAACAGCATCAAATCTAGAACCAACAGTGCACATAATGTAAATTAGACGATAATAAAGCAAGAGAAAAATTTGTATTATTATAATAAGAGCTAGAGAATTGAAAATAATTATATAATGGCCTTACTTTGTAGAAGAAAAAACCGTTTCGAGAGCTGATTTGTCCCGGAGGTCCACCTGCAGCAAGATTTAGACTTTAAAATATGGACTCTGTTGCGTAAAGAGGATTATGGAAAATAACATTCCGAAGAAAAACAACAGCATAAAATTGATGACCGGCAATGTGCAAAAAAAAAAAAAACAAAACAAAACAAAAAGGCTTCATGACTAAGTGTAATGCAAGAAATCAAAAAATTGTAGATTGCCATTACTGCAGTCAACATATTTGTAGGGAGGTTCACCTTTACTTCAATTAACAGTGATCAATTATAAATCTAGCAATTAAAGAACAACAAATTGCTTAAGTATATCACATGGAGTGGTGATGAAACATTAAGGCATTGAAAAGCTACTCTATATGATAATGGTCCCGTTTCCATACAATCATTACTCGGACTCTTTATATCACATCAAATTCCCGAGTGACATGTTTAACAACCTGACCGGTATACTCAACACATAATTTGGACCAAAAATGAACATCTTTTGTATTAAAATGGCTGAGCATAACACCGGACATAAGGTATACGAAATTGTGTTTGGCACTAGCATTGAGCTGAAACGACATAGATCTAGAGTAATTATTTCCTATCGTTCACTTTCCCATAATCTAGCATTATAAAATTACTAATGTTGACAAAACGTAGAACTCGAACAAAGTCGATAAAATTGAATTAATTAGATCACACATAGCATTGGAAGAATTCCATGATCATTTATTTTCTTGAATATAATCACTCGAACTTTAATACATATCTACATATGAAAAATCATCAGCATAAAATTATTTCCTTCTAAGAATATTTGTTTCCAGAACAGAGGATTGCTTACTAATTACTCATATTTTTACATGATTATACCTTACGGAGTAACTAGTAATTTCTTGACAAGTGTACAATCAGCTTAGTATTATAAAGTAATAACATTTTTTAATCAATTATATACTCCAACATTATGAGAAATCTTCGGTATTATTAATCAAAGTTCAACCTCAATGAATGTTCAACATTTTTTAACCGATCATACTTTGGCATTACAAGATATATTAATAATCAAAGTTCAACCTCCCGCGTGTTTTAAACACGTACTCCGTATTACTTTGTACTGGTACGAAGTATTATACTAATTATACAAGTCTACACCCTTTTCATAGAATTACTAAGGTGGCAACCAAATAAAGCTAAATGCCAACAACATAATAAGAATCTTCTAACGCAGAGAAATTAAATTAAACAAGTCAGCGTTACATAATAAAATAAAAACCAAACTTTATTATTAGTAGTAAATTTATAATCACAAATAATAACAAAACGTAGCTTTTTTCCAATAATATAGTAACACCATTTTTCATAACTTCCAAATGTAATGGAAGAATTTATTCCACCACCCAAAAAAATAAAGCAAATTTCATACCACCTCTAAAAGGCTAAAAGTATACAACAACCAAAGAACGTGAAAACAATGATTATATTCACAAGATACCACATGCTTCACTATTTAAAATTTAAAATTAAAATAAAAAGTAAAAAACAAATTCAAAACTCCCCCAAAATTAATTTAAACGAAAATAACCCGAAGTAACGCGTTCAAAATTCCACAATTATGAAACGAGCATTTCCTAAATAAATTAAAATTAAATTCAAGAATTTACACGATCCACCGACTCATCGATAAACCCAAAATTAAATCAAAAATCAATGAAAATTCCACGAAAGAATCAAATTAAAATTCAAATGAATGACCTGGTGAAAGGAGAGATTGGTAGAGAACTCAGCGGCGAGTTCCTTGACTCGGTGAAGAGCGATTTCTGAAGAGTTATCGAGATTATCAATGACGACTACCTTAAAACCACCGAGTAAAAGCTGAAGAACGGTATGACTACCAATGTAACCGGCACCACCGGTGACAAGAATACTCTTGGCCATTGAAGTAACAGGTAACAGCCGGTGAATTGGGCTATTCTAGAAAGATCTATCTGAGAGTAGGAGTTGAAAGGGAGGAGGAGAGAGAAAGAGGAAAGAGAGAGAAAAAAAGGTGGTTGAAGGGTGTAAGGGAGAAGGAGGAGGAAGAAGAGTATATATAACAGAACATTCCCGCAAGGGCGCAGCTAATTGTGTTGGTTGGAGTTATTGTTGATTGTATTTGTTTGTTTTTGTTGATGAAAAGTTTTGGGATGGGATCCCAATGGGTTTTGTAATTTATTGGAAAGACTACTAGACTTGTTGAGAGATACTTGCAGATTTATTTGGGGTTTTTTTAAATTTTTATCGTTTTACCTTTTATTATTTTAGCTTTCTTTTATCCGATTCGGTGTTTTGTTTGTGTGTTTGAGTTGGCGGAAGACTTTTGACTTTTGAGTCCGATGTGGTTAGGCAAGGGGATGTGTATTAGGAATTTCCCTTGTAACTTATCTTATGTATTCTCTCATTTCTTGTAACTTTTCTATTCTCTAAAATTAAAATTGATGTCTAGGGTTGTTTAATTAAGTTTTAGTGTTTGACTTATTTAGAAAAGAAAGTAACAAAAATAAAGTGTGTTTGTAATTGATATATAGGGTCTGTTCATTTCAGTTCAGCTCCAATCAGTTTAGTTCAGTTCAACTCCTAATTTCCTTCTCTCATAAATTATTCATTTCAACTCTATTCAGTTCAATTCAATTCAGCTCCAATCAATTCAGTTCAACTCATTTTAGTAAATGTGAACAGGCCGTTACACATGTTGTACATAGCTGTTATTAGATACAATTGTACTATTGGTCTATTGTAGTTAAAGATGGTGTTAGTATGTGGTTGAAAATTATAATAATTGAAATATGGTTAGTATGACACTTTCACTAGATGTCTATAAATATACTACCCGTAATCTTTGGTGAGTGATGAGACTCGATCCTAGAAGCACCTGGGAGCGGAAGGAGAACCTTAATCATTTGAGCTATCCCTCACTCTCCATTCTCACGGAGGTAGTACATATATATGGAGTATTTTATAATTTCAACAAAGTGTTTGCGGGTGATACTTTAAGACTTGATATTATTACTCTTTTAACCAATGAGGCAATGAGGTTAGATATTAGATTAGTGATAACTCTAATAAGAGTGTATTTTATTCACATGATTTTCTCTTATTTGAACTTAATTATCTTATATTATCTAAACTTACTTGAACTTATCTAAACTTGGTAGATCTCATGAAATTTATTTTAGTTGTAATTTGTATTTGAATAACCCTTATCACAGCTTTTTTTTTTTTTTTTTTTCTAAACTGAACTTATTACACATGAAATAAGTGAAAATAAGGCGAATAGAATATATTATAGACCCTTATAATAAGATGATTTTACGACGTTCATTTGAAAATTTTGAAAAGTTTAATCCAATATAAAATAAATATTTTTTGAGAAACTATAAAATAAGAATAAAATGAGTGCTTTCCCTAAATAATGTTGGGAAGAATTGCAATTTCATAAATACATCTACTTTTTTATAAATTCCCAATCTACCGTCCATGTCATCAGTTTAATTAAATTTATTTTTTTCGATTTTTTTGGTAGTTAATTAAGTTTTTTTTTTTTTTTTTAAAGCTTAGAGATTTGTAACATTAAACACATTATGGTAGTTATATTTGAAACAACTACTGTAAATTTTTTGCTTATAATACTTGTATTTTCAAATCTCTCACCCTAAGCCCGTCTTGTGTGTGGCCAGCCACACCGTGTGACCACTTATAAAATAACAAAGTAACCCATTTAAAAATGACCAAGTAACCCCTGTAATACTAATTGAGTAACCCCTATAACACTAACTGAGTAACCCTATAGCACTGACGAAGTAACCCCTTTAACACTGATCAAGTAACCCCTATTACACTAATAAAGTAACCCCTGCCACACGGTGTGGCCAGCCACATATAAGACTTTGTGAACTTTAATTGGTATTATCGTCAATGATTTATTCGCACAAATAATAATCCGTATCATTTTTTGTTCATTTGCCTTAGTTGACTTGACTTTCTTTACACAAAATAAATAAATTAAAAACACAAGATTAGATAATAGATACTTACCAAATTTCCATACTTCAAGTTGTTTATATTGTTTAAGAGAGCGACAAATATAGCACAAATGTATATAATTATTTGTTAGCTAGATTAAATATTAGTTATATACTTATATTGTAGAAAACTAGGACTAATATACCTCCTTTGATATTTAATAATTGATTTACATTTCACATTGTCTTTACAGTTGCCGGTGTACAAATTATACGATGTAATATTATTATTATTATTAGATTAGGCTCGTGTAATGCACGATTTTAACAATAATTTACTATTTTAACTATATTTTTTAGCTTATTTGTGTGTAATATGTATGTAGTAGAAATAATTTAAGAAAAATCTAATAAATTGATAAATTAATAAAGAATAGAAACCCCAATTCATATAATCTATATAAAATATACGGAGTAGGAGAAAAAGAGATGTTTATAAGAAAATGAAATAGTCCGACCTTCCTTTAATTTATAAAATCTATTAGAAAAATATTTAGCATTTTCAAATTTTTATTTTTCCTCAAAAAAAAAAAATTATTTATGTCGAAAAAAAATAATGGTGTCATTATTAGTTTTGGCGGGAAAACTTTTTATAAGAAGTTGACATGTGGAAAGTAATGATATCAGCGGTAATTACTTTAGTAATATTTATTTATAGATTATTATTATTATTATTATTATTATTATTATTAACACCATTTTGCCAATGCACCAATATTTGTATAACATATCTTTTATTGTTTATTATACTCATCATTGATTTAAATTCTTATGTTATTAATATAACTGGTATTAACCTCTGCAATGCACGGGTTTAACTTTTTGATGAGATGTTTTTAGTGAAGGGTTGATTTAAGAATTATCATATAAAAGTTAGTTTTTGTATGAATTTTGAAAGAAGAAATTAATTGTTTGAGAATAAATTTATGGTATGGGGTTGGAATCAGGAATGAGGTTAAGGTAGTATCGGGATGGAACTTGATACTTAGAGTCTGTTCTCTTCAACTTAATTTCAATTTAGTTCAGTTCCTAATTTCCTTCTCTCAGCTCATAAACAATTCGGTTCAGCTTTGTTCAGTTCAGCTCAGTAAATGTGACACATGCCCTTATTATCATGTGTTTGGTTTAATTCTGAAATGAAATATCTCACTATTCTCTCCTTTTATTTGATACCTAAGGGAATGAAATGAGCCAAACTCACCTGCCCCCCGAGGTTTTTAAACCCCATAGCTCATGGGTTTGAAATTCATACTTTTGACAACCAAACATATGATATGGGTTTTAGTTACTCAAAACTCATACCTCATACCTATATTCTGCGAACAAAACGCCCCCTAAGAGGAATAAATTGTCTTTTGGGAATAAAATAAAAATAGGATGAAAAGACACATATTATAAAAAATATATATAAAAAAAATATATATATGAAAACAAAATGACACGTAACACGTTAAACTTCCTTTTAATTTTCCTATTATTATATATTAGTATAGATTTTGTAGCCTTTTTTTTTATTTTGTTTTGTTTAATAAAACATATCAATAATCTAGGCCCTATTATGTAAAAATGGGGGATTAACATTTATGTTAAAAAAAAAAAAAAAAAAACTTTTTTAGTATAGAAATGGATCAAGATACTTGTATGTTAAAATGAGAAAAAAGATTTATAAAAAATAATATAAAATATTCCAAAATTGTAACTAAAAAAATCGAAGGTAATAATTTTTTTTTTTTTTAAACGAAAGAACAGATCAGCCACGTGGAAGGATGATTATCTCAAGTCTCAACTAACAAAATTAGGCCACCTTTGATTCCTCAAAAAAAAAAAAAAAAAAAAATTTAGGGCACCTTTAAAATGAAACTGGGATGACTAATACGACGCACTTTGCTTCCCTGGTGATGTTAAAGTACCAAACCCGATTCCCCTTCCCCTGATCACACGTATTCACCTTTCCTTTATTGACTTTTTCTCTTTTACTTTTGATCTCTTCTTTCTTCTATTTTGTTGTCTTTGCAATTTGAGTGACAATTCCACAAAGGGCCATTAAGCATTTCTGTTTATTAAAGGAAAGATCCATGCTATTCCACCTACTAAATTGACTCAAATTTTGTTTACTTCATATTCTTGTTATTTACTCCATTTTTTTTTTTTTCACTTATTGCCAAGTATTTTTAATATTGTATTTGTAAAATTTAGATATTTGAAGAAAACATAATTAGATGAACTTTGCAAAATATTACCAGTACTTGATAAAATAGTACCCGGTGTTTTTCCTACAATTTGACCGAACATGTACATAAAGTATAGTGGGCTACTCCGTCCATTCACCAATCAAATGTAAGATATTAGATGTTTTATTTTGTAATTAATTAAAGAGTACTTTCTACAAGTGATCAAAAAAATTGCAAATATAGAGATCATGCAATGCAAAACGCAAAAGTGAAGAAAATTGTACTCCCTCCGTCCCTAAATTACAATCCTACTTCTCTCTATTGTGTGAGGGATAAATGCTAAAAGTAGGATTGTAATTTAGGGACGGAGGGAGTTGAACATAATTGATGAATAAATGTTCAGTTACATGTATGCGTGAGTTTACTATACTTTATAATCACGAGGATGTTTTCTTTTTGATACTACTGGACTCTAGGAGTAGTAATTTTAGCCGCTGCTTAAGCACAACTCTCGTGGAACTCGTGAATTGTTTTTGTTCATTCGGTCTGAAAGCTTCACAACCTCAGATAATTTTTTTTTTTTTTTTAGGAAATCAGAAGGTAGGTTTAATTTTATTATGAAGTATCATCCAAAGTTATAATTTATATTACTCTATTTTTAATAAACTTGTACGTCATATAATACATGTTTATCTTTAAATATATGGTGGACTATTTCACCATAATGTGTCACAAATTAATGTTGATAATAAATTAATTTAAATATAGATCATTTTCATCAATGTCATATGTTTCGATTTGATGATTTTTTATTCATAGTTTCATTTTCATATAAAAAGGTGGTACACGAAACTATTTAAGAATTGTTCATTAGTCGAAGTATAATATAATCTTCATATAAAAATGATTAACCAAGAACTTGATTAAAGCCCATTGTATTATTTTAGTTTTATAGTATTTAATAAAACATGGTAGAAAATTCCAGAGTTTGTGGATAAATAAAATTTTGGCATTTACATCAATAAGAGCAATGATTGTTGTTTAAGCAATTTATGGGAACAAGGTTTTGATTATGTAAAACAATTTGGAATACTCTCTAGTTTTCTATAAAGATTTAGACCTCTTTTCCATAGCCCTAATAGAAAGATCTGGATATTGCGTATATACATATACATTTCCAATTTTATTTTATTTTATTTGATTTTTTATTATTTGTATACTTATGGATAATGTTAAACTTAGCTCTAAGAATTTTAGTCATTGATAACTTTGATTTATGCACATCAATTTTTTATTTTTAGTTAACCAATGTATTTTAAATTTTAAAATACATACTCTGTATTATTATAGCCTAACAATCTATAAACTGATAACAAATGGTGGTAAATTGGTAGTTAGTTAGCCTTATGCCAAGGTTCATACTTCCTTCGTTAAATGTTAATTGCAACAAAGGAATATCTTATATCTCACAAATAATAACCCTTTGTTGCAATTAACATTTAATGAAAGAAGTAGTACATTAGTACAGAGTAAAATAATTTGTCCGTATTACCATACATATATATGAAACTACAAATGTAGAGAGTGTCACGTAAGTGGAATAGTTAAAAATTTAACAAATACGGAGTACTAAAGAAGAAAAATGTATGCTTAGAATCATTACTAAAGCATTGATTATATAAATTTCCTTGCAAAACTATATACGTAGCCCAAAACTCCAAACCAATACCATTATTTGTTAATCGTTATTCCTTCCTAAACAATTAAAGCTACTGCTTGACCGAAAAAATCAAAAAAATAAAAATAAAAAATGGTTATAGTCAAATTGACTCATTTCATGTGCTGATTATAGAGGAGAAACAAATCTCTGTTTAAGTGGAGAATGAAATCACAAAAGGTAGTTAGGTAGTTAGATTTACGTTAGCCACGAATTCTGGGGAGTTCAATTCCCCCTACTTTTGAATTTCCGGTAATATCTAATTTTTGCAATGTTTTGGTGTCAATTGATGATTTGGCAACGCATAAAGTGTCGGAGCCGTCCATTAGAAAGAGAAGCAATGCTACTCAATCTGAAGAAAAGGAAATACTACGATAATTTAGCAACTGACTAATCCTGAGTTTAATACACAATTAGTAGCTGACCCACTGTGATATCATCAAACAGAACGTTGGCACTTGGCATTGTGCGATACAATCCTAGTCTATAGATTACTTGATCAATGGTTTTGTATAAGTCACTTGTCTACGTACTCACCTTTTATTTTAATAGTATAATTTGTTAATTGATTTTATTTTATAGTGATGATCTATTGACAAAGTTTGTTTTTTTCTCTTTGTTTGAGATTGGCTTGGTAATGGAGTAGGATATAGTATGGTACAAAAGGATGATGATTGGCTTAATCTAGCTCAATCAAAACATGGCATGATATGAAACAATCAGATAGATGGGATGTGCCATATATATGGCATGGTTTATGGTTGGCTAGACACGGCTTTCATGTCCTGCTTGGGTCTAGCCAATTCATATTCACGATTAGCCTAATATTAGCACGATACAATCCTAAGCCTCTAATTTGGAATCGATTTGCTTTGATTAAGATGAATTATTTCGAATGATGATAAAGCAAATTATATGGTTTAATCAATGATACAAATATCATTTTTCAAACAACTATGACCTGAATTGAATAAAAAATTCCTTTATGATCCGGAATTGACCTAGTGAAATTCTAAGAGTCTCGAAATTCTCTCGAATGGCTTCCTTCCTTCAACCTCCTAATCCACCAGAACTGATTGACCAACAGGCAAGATCAAACAAAAAACCCAAAAGAAAAATAAATCATCTGATTTTTGGGAAAGATCCTAATAATATGGACAAATCCATGGAAATAGACTCGGCTGAGCAGACTATGGTTCAACAAAAAAAATGGTGATTTTCTTCCCCCTGGTTCTCAGAATGGCCCTCAACAGAAATCGTTTAGGGATTTATTGAGGGATACTCAGTTGATTAACCAAGCTAATATGGAAAATCATATTGATTTGGAAGATGATATGGATGTCTCAGATGATGATGAAGCACCACCAGATGTCATTGACAGTGACAGATGCCCTGTTATCCTGCTTACCAAAGAGGAAAATAAGGCAATGCGTAAACCTTGGAGACACACCTTAATTATAAGAATGTTTGATGGAAGTCTTGGCTATATGGGCTTAATTAAGCGTCTGAAGAGAAAGTGGCAACTCAAAGGAGAAATGAATCTTACTGACATTGGTTGTAAGTATTTCATAGCTCGTTTCAACAATATTGACGACTATAACTATGTTCTTACTCAGGGTCCTTGGCTAATTGATGGTAAATACCTCACAATTCGGAAATGGACCACCAACTTTATCCCCGAAGAAGCATCCATTAATGTCCTCAGAGCTTGGGGTTAGAATTCCTAATCTTGCTGTTGAATATTTTGATAAGGAGTTCCTGAAGAAAATAGGGACTAAGATTGGTAAAGTGATAAGGGTTGATCGTTCAACAGCCTATGCTGAGAGAGGTCAGTTTACGAGATTAAGTGTGGAGATTGATCTATCTAAGCCTTTACTTGCGAAGTTTTGGCTTAAAGGGAAAATTTGGAGGATACAGTACGAAGGTATCAAAATGATCTGTTACAAATGTGGAATTCTTGGCCACTCAGAGGATCAATGTGATCTAAATCATCCAAATGAAGAAATGGTAATTGACAGGAATAATGATCAACCAGATGACAGTGGACAGGGGAAGAAACCACCAGAGCAAAAACCCGAAGAGGTTGATGATTTTGGCTCATGGATGCTGGTTAAAAAGCCTGTCCGGAAAAAAATTATTCGACCGGAAAAATCAGCTCCGGCGGCCGGGAAAGTGGACAACATTAATTCAAAAAAAGATACTCTAGTAAAGGATCATGGTAATTCTGGAATTCAAGCATTGAATAATGGGATGGGATCAAGATTTGGAGCGCTTAATCAGGATGATAATGATGTGGAATTTCTCCAAGGGGATATTCTTCTAAATCAAGTTAAGCAAAGTGCTGAGACTAAGGAAGCAGGGGATAAACTTAAGGAAACAAATTTATCTTCTATACACTCCCAAGGTACCAATTTTGGTACAATAAATTTAGGAGATAATTCCCAAAATCCTTTAGATAATATTCCAAATATTATTCCCTTTGATTCTGGTAAAGACAGTCAAGGAAAAAAGATCTGTACCCCTTCCAAGAATAACAAAAAATATTCTCAAAAAATTCAGCAAATTTTAACAAAAAATAAGACTCTACCTCTAAACCCTATAACGAACGTAGAAGCCACGAGGGAGGTGACTAAAGAAGCCCCTAACACTAGTAAAGAAAACGTTACAAGCAGTCTCTTTGAGAAGTCAAGCCTAAACACACTAGAAGCTATCTCAAACAGTCAAGAAATTGTGCCAGAAACAGAGTGTACCAATGAACAATCTCATATTTCCCCCACCATCCAATGTGATTCGGTTGGAGATTCCCCCTATGAAGATACTGTGCGTAGGACAGCCAATGGAGGTCCCATACATGGGCATAGCGAACCCTCTGACTCATATAATGGAAGTCAACATGGACACTTGGGTGGAACCAATTCCGGAGCCAATGGAATTAGTGTTCACCCTGCAAATTCCCAATGAGATCAATCGGTTAATCCGATTGATATCTAATGCTTACATAAGTTCCCTTAACTCAATTCCAATTTCTATGGGAGACACTATTCCGAATTTAGCCCCAAATTCTACTCCGATATCTTGCATGGTTTGGAACGTGCAAGGAGCTGGTAGCCGTGCCTTTGTCTCGGCTTTAAAAGAAGTAGTTCGTGCAAACAAACCTTGTGTGCTAGCTCTAGTTGAGACTCATATGGGTGGTCAACAAGCGGAAAATATCGCAAGTTGTATCAACTACCAAGGGCATACTAGGGTCGATGCTCATGGTTTTAGTGGAGGTATATGGATTTTTTGGAGAACAGATCTTGTGACAGTTGAACCTATCATTAAGCACGGGCAACACATATCCATGGAGATTAAGCGAATAGGTGAAATGCCTTGGTATTTTTCAGCAGTGTATGTTAGTCCGGACCCTGTTAAAAGGGCTGATTTATGGAGAGAACTTAAAGATTTTGCTGCCACCCATAACAAACCTTGGGTTCTTGCGGGGGACTTTAATGATACTCGGTTTGCCTGGGAGAGAAGTTCGAGTTGCGCTGAAACTTCTAGGAGGTCTGCAAGATTAAATGAGTGGGTTGAAGATATGGGTCTACTGGAAGTGGAATTTAGTGGACCTTCTCATACATGGGCTCGGGGGAAAAGCATTGAAACTCGAGTGAGTGCAAGACTGGACAGAGTTCTTTGTAATGCTGATTGGAGTCTCCGATTTGCAAACGCTGCTTCTAAAGTACTTCCTGCAGTTCAGTCCGATCACTGTCCTATACTAATATCCCCTAATGGCTTTGCTCCAATTTCCTCTATTAACAAGCCTTTCCGGTTTCAAGCAGCTTGGATGACTCATGAGTCTTTCAAAACCTTTATTGAAGAAAAATGGGATAAGAATGCTCCTTTAGTCCCCCACCTAGGAAAAATTGCGAGTGAGCTTCAAGAATGGAACCAATCAGTGTTTCATAATATTTTAAAGAAAAAAAGAAACCTGTTGGCTAGAATAGCATGTGTTCAAAAATCCCTTGCTCAACAAAAATCGAGGGATCTTATAAAATTGGAGTCAAAGTTGCGGCTCGAACTTGATGAGGTACTTCAACAAGAAGAACTCTTGTGGTACCAAAAGTCAAGAGTTGACTGGATTCGGGATGGAGATAGGAATACTACCTATTTTCACTTAAGCACTATAGCACGACGTTGGAGGAATAAAGTCTCAGCAATTAAAGAAAGTGAGGGTGGAAATTGGATATATGATAAGGAAGCAGTTCAAGAAAACATTGTCAGGTACTTTCAAGATTTATTTACTCAGGATGAGGAGGTTACCAATGATGTGCTTCCTTCTGATTTTTTTCAAGAGTTCACTAATAGTGATTGGGAGTTTCTGTCTCGTCCCTTTTCTAAGTGTGAAATTGAAGCAGTGGTTAAAAATATGGGGGCCTTGAAAGCTCCTGGACCAGACGGGTTCCAGGCTTTGTTTTTTCAAAAACACTGGGACATTGTGGCTGACAATTTATATAAGGTAGCTCTTGATGTTTTAGCAGGGAAGGGTATTCCAGATAATCTTAATGATACCTTCCTAGTGCTTATCCCCAAGGTGGACTCGCCTGAACTCGCCTCTCAATTTAGGCCGATTAGCCTATGTAATGTAGTTTATAAAGTCATAACTAAGGCAATTGTCAATCGTATAAAACCTATGATGCCTCATCTTACTTCTTGCAAACAAACGAGTTTTATTCCGGGGAGGCAAATTACCGACAACATTGTGATAGTTCAAGAGGTTCTTCATACTATGAAAAATAAATCGGGTAAAGGGGGCTTTATGGCTATTAAAATCGATTTCGAGAAAGCCTATGATCGTCTTCGTTGGGATTTTATTCATGACACCCTTCTCGAAATTCGATTTCCCCCTGTCATCATTGAAGTGATAATGGAATGCATCTCTACTTCTTCAATGCGAGTTTTTATGGAATGGTGAGCCAACTAGAGTGTTTAAACCGGGTAGGGGCATCCGTCAAGGTGATCCTTTATCACCCTATTTATTTGTGCTTTGTATGGAGAGGCTCAATCAAATTATAGAGGAGTCTATAATTCATGGCAAGTGGAAACCAATATATGCTAGTCGAAATGGTCCAAAACTGTCCAATTTGTGCTTTGCGGATGACATTGTCCTTTTTGCAGAAGCCTCGGTGGAGCAAGCTGCCATTATCCATGAATGCTTAGCTCGATTTTGTGGTGTTTCTGGTCAGAAAATAAGCTATGCTAAGTCTCGCACTTTTTTCTCAAAAAATATGCTTCCTGATGATAAAAACAGAGTTAGTGCAGCCTTGGGAATTGCAGAAACTGATGATTTTGGCACATATTTGGGTATGCCAACCCTTACTAGTAGAGTTACTAGGGACACCTTCGCATATTTGTGTGAAAAAATAGATAGGAGGCTCTCTGAATGGAAGTCAAAGTACCTTTCGTTAGCAGGAAGGATCACTCTTGCTAAATCTACCTTGAATACTATGAGCTCTTATGCAATGCAAACTGCTAAAATACCAAGAGGGATTTGTGATGAAATTGATAAGAGAACTAAACGGTTTATTTGGGGTGGGAGTGAAGAGCATCGAAAGATTCATTTATTATCTTGGGAAAAGCTTCAACTTCCTAAAGATCAAGGTGGCCTGGGTATGAGATCATCTAGGAATGTGAATTCTGCCTTCTTGACCAAACTAGGGTGGAGGGTACTTACAGAACCTCACTCTCTTTGGTCTACTGTCTTACGTGCTAAATATTGTAAAGGGCGTTGTGACCTTGACATGTTTGAACCTGAAGCTAACATGTCTAATGTCTGGAGGGGGATCACTGAAAGTGCTGCTCACATCTATGAGGGTGCAAGAGTGGCTTTCAATGGAGCAACTACCCTTTTCTGGGATCATAGATGGGTGGGAAAACATACACTCAGAAGCCTAGCTACTGATGTCATTCCTGCAGAAACTGATGGTGCAACAGTGTGTGAGATGTGGGATAATACTCTTGGATGGAAATGGGAATGCTTTGCTGATATTATGCCCAGCAATGTGATTCAGCAGATTGAAGCTTACACCATTCAACCTGACTCTAGCATTGGTGACCTTGTGTTCTGGGGTGGGTCAGCTCAGGGACGTTTTACCATTAAGTCAGCTATGAAAATTATAAAAAAAAGAGGAAGAGATACCAACTGATGGGAGCTGGGATTTGGCCTGGAAGCTGAAGGTTCCTCAACGGATAAGGGTGTTCATTTGGCTAGTGCTGCATGATAGATTAATGAATAATGCTAATAGGTGCAAAAGAAACCTCACTGATGACCCTAGGTGCTCGATTTGTAATATCCATGATGACACTACTCTGCATTTACTGAGGGACTGTAAGATGGCAAAAGGTATTTGGAAACAAATTGGTGGTCCTGCAAGCATTAGAAGTTTTTGTGAAGGCAACTTACAGCAATGGATAATCCGAAATATTAAAATTCAAGTGAGGAATGATCATTCACCTGAAATCTGGCCAACTTACTTTGCTATTGTATGTTCGTGGATTTGGAAATGGAGGAACAATATTGTTTTTGGTAAGAGCCAGGACAATCCGATTGATATTAACCAATTTTTGCTCACAAGGTTTGAAGAATTTTGGCGTGTGTTAGGTGATGGTGAAAACTCTACTAACAACCTAACAGGTGGAAGGACTGAAGCTCTTATCAAATGGCTTGTCCCTCCTCAAGGTTGGCTAGCCCTTAACACGGATGGTGCTGCCAAGGGTGCTCCTGGCCCAGCTGGGGGGGGGGGGTGATCAGGGACTGCAATGCCTTTTCTCTTAAACTTGGAGCCTGCAATGCGTTTATGGCAGAAGCCCGTGCTGTGCAATTTGGACTGGAGCTGGCAGCAAGACTCAAGCCTCTAAAGGTGCAGATTCAGATTGACAGTCAATCTTTAGTGAGTGCCTTAAAGAATACAAGCAGTTATGCAGGGGAAAGTATCCACATTATTAATAAATGCAAAGAGATGATACAAGATGCAAAATGGGAGGTGGAAATTCATCACATTTACAGGGAAGCTAATAGAGCCGCGGATTGGCTAGCAAATCAAGGTGTTACGCAGAACAACAAGATCGAGTTGATTCAAGTCCCCCCCACTACCGTTGGGTCGAATTTTATATGATGATGTTGTTGGCGTGGCTATGCCACGTTTGGTTCCACCTTAGTTTCTTTTTTATGTTTTTCTTTGGGGCTTAGCCCCGCGTTTGCATCAAAAAAAAAGATAATATTATTATGTGAAAGTTTCATTCCTTGAAAATCAGTGTGTTTTCTAAGACCTAAGCTAGTCATGCCTCTCAATTTCTCATTAAGTGTTGCGAATTGGCTAAATTGCAAAATAAAACATTTTTTTACTTCGTAATTTGTATTTCCAATCAAGCAACTTTTGAAATCTTTAAACAAAAAACCAAAAAACAGACAATGATACCGAACAAACTTTTGTATTCCGTAATCACAAAAAGAGTCGGTGAGTCTCTTACTGGACCATGGGCTTCTCCACTATCAAATAGATCAACAACAATCCATCCAATAGCCCAATCCCAATATATTAGTCTCTCTTCTTCAGCCCAATAAGCCAGCTAACCCAACTTTCACTAGAGTGAGATTATCTTCCTTTTTCTTCTTCAGTTTTCTTCATTCTCTCTTTCATAAACCAGCTATTTTCTCTCTCCTCTGGGTTTAGGTCTTCCATTGTTGCACAACGCCAAAGCAGCTCCGTAGTTTTCTCTTATTGAGGTTTTTCTCTCTCTTCGAAATTCAATTCCATGATTACATTCATTCAATCCTTGTTTGCGAATTTCGCTCAAATTTGATGAAACTGATTTTTTTGTTTTTTTTTTTTTTTCGCTTGTGTAATTCGAATTCTGTACTTGATATTAGTTTTGGAATTTGTAAAGATGATAAAATTCTGTAAATTGATTTTGTGATTCAAAGTTATGGAAAATTGTAGTGATTAGATGATTTATTTTATTTTATGTGCTTCCGATTTTTGTTTTTTTACGTATCTAATTGTGACGGAATTTCTTTTGATTGTTTCTGGAAATTAAGGCTTGTAATCGGTGTTCTATTTCTAATATGAAGCTCGAACAATTATCTTAGGTTAATTTTAATTTTTTTTAAAAGATTACTTTTATTTTTCTCGAATTTTCGGTGTTTATCATGTGAAATACGGATTTAAAGCAGTGGTTAAAGATAAATTTCCGAGCTCTTGATGAGTTTAATCATAAGCATATTGAGTATGAACAGTGAAGTAATAAGAGTGTAGTTAGTCCTAGTTACAACTCTGAATTCGTAATGTTAGGGTTTTAGCTCGCTATCAATGTGAGCAAGAGTATATTTGGGTGTGGACAATCTTCCATTCCAATAAAATTGGCAATTATACTTAATACATCTCTTATTAGGACAAATTGCACGAGTGTGAGTAAAATGTATAGTAACTGATATTTTTTTCGAGTTGATCCTAAAACGACGGAGAGACATCTATTTGGGAAGTTATTGATTTATATTTGTTAATGTTATTCTTCACAGGTCATTCATCTTCGATCATGTCGTGGTGCACAATCGAGTCTGATCCTGGTATGGCTTTTTTGCATCTCTTTGTGAGGGTTTTACTTTGTTGTTGTAGAGATTTTTTGATATCTTGTTGCTTGTGCATTTGACACGAGGATTGAAATCTTGACTTTGTTATATCAATGCTTGTCTTCCAAATAATCCTAAGTTGATTTCCGAATTCTGATTTTGTGTGGATTGTTTCATTCTTGTTTAGCTGATGTAATTCCTTTCTGAATTCAAATGTCTAATCATTAATCTAGTAAGTGTGTAAGGGGCTGCACCAGCTTAAATGCTTAATTATTATTTGATTTTTTTTCCTCCTAGAATTCCACTAATCATTCTAGCAATTCTTTTGTTTATATACTATTCTAGCTCTTCTTGAGTGAATTTTTGTGGTGAAGAATCTGGCCTTATATGGTTTGCATTTAAAGCTTGGATTTGTTGATTCTGTTTGGTAACTTTTGCTGATGTGGCATGGCTCTTTAATGGATCAATTGATATGCAGTTATCATCAAAGTAGTGAGAGTTATACATTACTAAATTCGTGCGACTACTTAATTTTGAAGGATAGAGGAAATTTGCCAAACGATTATGGAACAAATAATAGAATGTGGTAGCGAAATTGATCTTTCATTCGTCGGGAAAGAGTGACTTAGCTGTAGGAAAAATGAGCTACTTGGCATTTTTGCTGCTGCACTTTTAGTGACATGACTTGACTAGATTTGATAGGAATATTTGCACGGAAATACAGAATCCATACCTGACTTTTGTTCTAGTGTTTTGAAATGTGCTCAACATGAACATATCTCAATTCCACAAAAAAAGGAAAGAAAAAAAAGCCCCTAGGACTGTAGTTTGTCCTAGTACTTCATTATGTTAATTGTTTTATATACCTCTTTTATTGTCTTCCTCTATTTCCCCTCTACAAACTCCTGTATGCCTAATGCTTGACCATCATTTTGCTTTCATCAGGACAAGCTTAATGCTTGACCATTGTTTTGCTTTCTTATTTCCTCTGTTTGTTTGTGTCTCTCCTTTCTACCATTTCTATGGCTACTGAACAGACCAGACTATAGAAGCTTTGCAGTCAAGTACTTCCCCAATCCCCATTGATCTATTTTTCTCATACTTGCCAAGGCCTAATGTGGAATTATGTGACTAATGGATAAATGAAGATCTAGCCACTGTCAGTTACAAAAGATGCTATTGAAAGTTTGAAACTATGACTAGATGAATTTCTTAAACATCTCCTTCTAGTGGTTTCCATAATTGTTAATATAGAAGATTTTCTATAGTTAGAGATGACTGTTTGTGATATACTAAGTGAGACATAATGAAGTTTTATGCCAGTGGTGATTTTCTGCAGTAATAGATTCACCGGTGATTGGATGGTAGGAACTAAAGATGGTATTTCCTGGTATATGGCTACTTTCTTATACATGAAGGCAGTACTGATCTAGTGGTTGGGTTCATGTTTAGTTTTTGTTTTTGCTGCATGGATCAAACCTCCAGAGACATGTTAGTTAATTTGATATTTTGTTTTTCTGTTATTGGTCTTGGTTACAAGCCTCTTATTGGGTTACCTTACTTAGTTTCTTATCTTTAGCAGCTAAGACAATTAAAAGATGCGCACAAAAAAAAAGAATGAACCTAGATTTAGGTGAAGCTGAGCAATATTGTTGTCGATTAGTTTTAGATGATTTGGGATATACACAAGGCTTAACAGTAAAAGTCAATGATAACATTGACAAGGAAGGGAACTCATGTGTTTTTTATTTGGATTTTGTATAATTTTTGCAATGAATGAGGGACTTATGACCTAATAATTGCCGGTTTGGCTGTTATTTTAACACTTTATTTTTTAAACTATAATTTAACGCTTCCTACCCATGTAGAAAAACTCAGGTCAGAACACCTAAATCATTAATCCATGAGATATTTCCGATTATTACTATACTCAGTATACTGAAATTTCTTTGTTGTTTTGGAATGTATCTGTAAATAATACATGGAAAATTGAGGCTTCATTGCATGATTAATCGCTTGTAATAACCATGAGTTTTTCTTCATTTCCTATCTGGATGCTCAATTGAATTGTTCTTTCAATATTATTAAGCTGCAACTGACATATGTTGAATTTCAGGTGTATTTACGGAACTTATACAGCAAATGCAAGTGAAGGGTGTTCAGGTATAATTTCTCTACATCTCCAATCAGAATATTGTTGGTTATTAATTCCATATATAGTTCTTACACAGAGGTCATGTTTGTATGGGTTTTGTTGTGTAATAATAAAGCCTCAATTAGTGAGGCACTTGGTCTTGATTAATTATAAATAAATCACTCCATTCATGACATAAATATCTTTATGGCTCATTTAATGTTTCCAGCTAAAAATCAGCTTTAGTTGTGGTTTTTAGTTTTATTTTTAAGGAATCGGATAATCACTCTGTCACAAAACCACACCAACTTTCATCTAGTTATTAGGGTTTGGGACTAGGAGATCAAGCTACACGTGTTATTCTTGATAAGAGAAAAGACTTGGGTTTTTAACTGTAGATGTTAGTAAATTGGAAGCTATGGAGTATTAATGTCTTATAGAGAAAATTTAAGTAAAGTATGAATTACCTAAATTGGAATAAGATTTTCTTGCTTCCAATCAATTGAATATTTATGAATGTTTTCTGGTTTCAGAATCAGAACCAAGTTAGCTTGTTGGAAAAAAACCTGACTTCTATTGAACTTGATGTAGAGGACATTATTGTTTTTTTTTTATTTATTTATTTTTTTATTTTACTGGTGTTTTGGTTGCTTCTAGCTTTCTGGATATATCTAGAAGGTTCATATTGATGCAGACATGATTTTTTTACATTTTCCCTGATAAAAGCTTTGGCACTTGTACGATGAATTGGGCTCTGCAAACTGATTTGTTTGAATAAATGACACTAACAATGAATATTTGTGGTCATGTACTGATTTGTACTCTGATGTTCTGCTGATCCAGGTTGAAGAACTGTATTCCCTAGATCTGGAGACTCTGGACAGTCTGCGGTGAGTTATCGTCTCTAGTATCATTGAGTACACATCAATAATCTTCCTGTTTATCAAAATATTTCTTCATGAAAAATAGTGATACATGTTTGAATCTCATATTTTACCAATAACAGGCCTGTATATGGGTTGATATTCCTGTTTAAGTGGCGTCCTGGGGAAAAAGATGACCGTGTTGTCATCAAGGAGCCAAATCCCAACTTGTTTTTTGCTAGCCAGGTAAGCATTTATGTATGAGTAGTTTATTTTAATAAATTTATTATTAATTTATTTTTCTGGGGGAAAAACATGGAGTAAATTTTGTGCTGAACTTGTTTTCCAGGTTATTAACAATGCATGTGCAACGCAAGCAATTTTGTCTATTCTTCTAAATTCTCCGGATGTTGATGTTGGCCCAGAGCTATCAAATCTGAAAGAGTTCACCAAGAATTTTCCATCCGAACTTAAAGGTCTGGCTATTAACAACAGTGAAGCCATTCGCACAGCACATAATAGTTTTGCTAGACCCGAGCCCTTTGTCCCTGAAGAGCAGAAAACTGCAACTAAGGACGATGATGTCTACCATTTTATAAGCTATTTACCCTATGAAGGAGTCTTGTACGAGCTAGATGGGCTGAAGGAGGGGCCCATTAGCCTAGGCCCTTGCACTGGGGGGCAAAATGACTCCGATTGGCTGCAAAAGGTTCAGCCTGTCATCCAAGAGCGCATTGAGAAGTACTCAAAGAACGAGATAAGGTTTAATCTTTTGGCCGTTATCAAAAACAGGAAAGAGCTGTATACTGTGGAGCTTAAGGAGTGTCAGAGAAAAAGAGAGCGCATTTTACAACAGCTCTCTGCTGCACAGTCGGGGACAGCTGGGGTACCAGAAAACACCAAACTTGAAGAACTTAACCGGCAACTCGCTGAAGTAAATGTTGGTATTGAAGCTGCTACAGAGAAGATTGTAATGGAGGAGGAGAAGTTCAAGAAGTGGAGAACAGAAAACATCCGCAGGAAGCATAATTATATTCCATTTTTGTTCAATTTTCTTAAGATTCTTGCGGAGAAGAAGCAGTTGAAGCCTCTCATAGAGAAGGCACAGCAGAAGAAAGTAAGCAACTCCACTTGATTCTATGAGATCAGGGAAAGGCTGGGGTTGGTCTGTTTTATTTGTGAATTAACTGTCAGTTGGGGAATGCCTCACAACATTACTCATGTACTTCCGACGATAGATGCTCTATTTTGTTGTTTAATTAGTGAATTCAGGCAATATGCAATTTATTGTATTGAGCAAGGCATGTTTAAACTTTTTCAGTTGCTCTTCTCTTATACCTGGCGCTGTGTTGCTTGTTAGTTGTTACACCAACAATCAAAACGAGGACATCTAGAGGAAAAATTGGCAATCATCAGTATGAGTATTTCTATACTGCAACTGATAAAACTATTTGTATGAAAAACTCTAGATATATATACTTTATATTAAAAAAAACAAAAATAAATACATTGATAAACATCTTATGCATCAAAAAGAGAAAATGTAATGAAAATTTTGGCCCTGCTATACGTTTAGATTTGAAATATGTTCAGGCACCTTGATGTCAGATCCTAACTTAGAATCTGGTCACTTGTAATTGGAAGGTAATCTGGAGTCTGAGAGTTAGCACACCTAAGTATAGCAAGCTACTATCCAACAGACGGACAAACACCTAATTTGTAAGCCAGTGTGGGTGATAGTTGCAGTTTGAAAATTTGCACCTTGCTTCAGACCTGTTCTGAGGATAGTGATTCATTGCTTAGGAGCCTTTCTACCTCATCGTTTGCCTCAACTTGCTGTCTCCAACGCTGATTTAACAAAGAATGTACAGAAGAAAAATGCCAGAGCAGCAAGTTAGTGATAACTTTAGAGATTGTGAGTAATTCATTCGACGAAAAAAGCAAGCATTCTAAATACAGTACTGCAAGATTCACCCTCAGGATCTGTGATAGGAAGAAATGTGAAATCTGAGACTAACCTCTTCAAGGTTTTCCAATTCCATTAGCTGCTCTATTTGTTTGGCAACATTTTCCTGTCAAGAGAAATTATGAAAGTGTTATGCTAGGATATCTCATTGAAGGATTATTTCTCACAGGAGGAAGGGAAAGCAGGAGATCTAGCTGAACTAATGTTCACCGTATTGCTAGAAGCTTCGGCTGCAAGAACATCTGTGTCCAATTCCACCTCAATTTCTATCATAGACGAAATCTGCAACCAGGAAAAAAATGTTTTGAAACAATGTGATACGAACATAATACAAGCTCCGCAATATTCAATTGGTAGAACATACCCTGGCATAGCTATCGATAAGCTCCATACGTCCTTTAAGGGAGTTTTCCAGACCTTCACGCACTCTTTTGATTCTATTTCTTCTAGCACTGTAAGAAAAAGGTATCACATCAACTCTCTAAAATTATATGAACTTCATAAGACCAATGAATAGAAGTATATGAAACTTTTTCAGTGTAATCACCGGTAAGAAGGTTCGCCCACGGCAAAAATTTTGTTCTCCAACTGGCAGATTCGAGCCAACATCCAAACCTGGCAGGAGAGAAAAGTTGAACTGGAAAAATGTGATCTTTGGCTCATTGATATTACTGAGCTGTTATGCAAGCTCATACCAAATCCATGATACTAAAGTAGATTAATCCATTAATGCTTACTCTTCTTTTGTTCTCTTAAGTCCACACTATATGAAGCCATCAAAATTTCGATGTTTCATCAACACTAAGCCGTAGTTGCAAGTCATTGTTTCCTTTATTTTCTTGGTATTTACTTGATAAATATTTCGTAGGTATCATGAGAATGGTATCTAGAATATGGAACTCGAAAAAGCCACAAGAACTAGACCCTCTAGATACCAACTATAATGCCCGTCCAAAACAACCACGATGTTAATACATCAAAAGATCTCCATTCACTTTATTTGTTTGCAAGTAAAAAAAATGTTCTAAACAACTTAAAGCTCAAGCTGCATTAGCCCATAAAGAAGCTAGCATAGTCAATTTAATTCATAGCGAATCACGGAGAATAGTTAACATCCTTAAAAAAATCGACCATATCTTTCCAGCTAAACACACCATAAGAATATAAGATTGCCATCAGTGCATTTCACCAAAAAAACTTCTTCTCCTTCATCCTACTATAAAACCAACCAATTCAATCTGTAACTACTCCTGATTGTTCATAGAGCACATCCAAGTCTCACAAAGATAGCTAGCCAGTTCAGAATGAAGGAAAATATGTGAACAAGACTCACTGTTAGCTCCATTCATTTTTTTCACTCATGTTGAAACAATAATGCTAAGGAATTATGGAAGCCATGAACCTTAATCAAGACATTATGAATTGATTTTCTATTGTTTCTCATCTAACTGTTCATTAGGTGATCATGATCTACTTTTTTACAAAACAATATACATAGCAGCAGCAGAGAATCATTTTATTCTACATACCTCATTTTCAGCAGTATCTTTAAGATCCTTGATGCGAGACTGAAGCAAATCGTACTGTGCCAGAAGTTGCTGCTTTATAGCAACTGCATCTGCCATCCTCTGAGGCAGCTGGAAGCAGAGACTACATGAGTCATACTCTTGTTCACTTACAAAAATATTTGACTTTACATAATTTTCTTTACTTCTTATTATAGACAGAGCAAGTAACCGGATTCTTTCTTTACTCTTACTACTTCACTTTGATTCTAGATTTTTGGTGTGTTGACAACCAAACTAATTGAGACGAGACTGGAGAATTAAAGAATATCTAACTGTCTAAACCAGTGCTAAATACTTCTAATAGGACTATGATCCCTTACAAACAAGTGAGAGAAAAATAATAATTCACAATGGCACACTTAAGAGCATGCGCATACATAGGCTTACCTGCCCCAACTGTGGCAAGACCACCGTGTTAAAAGTGGCACCTACGGCGAGAGAAGCTGCAACTGCAGCAGGCAAGAGCTGAGGCAAGCTGGGGTTAATAAAACCAGAAGCAGCATCTCCAGAGGCCAGTAACACAAGAAGTGGAAGGACAATGGATGGATTAAGCAAAGATGGCTTGCTATCTGCAGAAGGTGCTCTTAGAAGAAGAGATTCGCGGCTGTCTCGATGGTTTGTCAAGCAAAGAGGTTCTGAAGGGTAGTACTTTGGGGATTTAGGACTAATTCTAATGGGGCCAACCTCTCTGAAGACATTTAATGGAGCTGCTAGAGCTAAAGTGACTCTTTCTCCTTGCTGTGCCGGGACATCAGGTGTTGAAGTCGCAAATTTATGTGTGCGAGCATTTCCAGAAGGGGTTTGGATCTGGAAATGTAAAAATGGTCATTTTCAAAGAAAGAAACAATTACAATACACCTTGCAAAACAATTGAAAATGTTCATGTTTTTCAGTGAATAAGAGATACTGTGTAAGAATTTTATACCACTATAGAATGGACAGCAGAAGGAATGGTTTGCTTTGTTGTTTGAAGAAATCCCAGCCACCTTCTCCACGCTGGAACATCCATGCTGCGTTCGGCAGGATGAGATCCTTAGAAACAGTAAATGTAACAGGATCAAAACCACAAAACATACTTTTTCTTTCAGAAAATTGTAAACAAATGCAGGGAGCATTGTGCTTTTTTTTTTTACTTGCAGCCTTGGGGAAAGAGCGTAATGCTAATCCGGTATCAAGTCTTGACAATACCAAAAAAAAACTGTATTAGTGACCTGAAGACTAGATTTATATGCTAACCTGATTTCTTCTGACTCAATATTAACTATATCTCCAGAAACCAGCTCATATTGGTAGCGGCACTTTGCACAAGATACTACCTACAAAAGATCATATGGAAATTAAGTGAGCAATATAATATCAAATATATATCCAAGCACTTCATATCAGAGCCAAACAAGAGTGACTTTTGGTAATAATTACTCATATGCATTCTAGAATTCCTTTGGTTTAAATTGATAGTGACTGATAATCTTCTAAGACTTTTACAGTGAAAACTTGAGTGAGATGTAATTATATGCATTTTCCGTCCCTCAACCCACCCCGAAAAAAAAAAAAAAAAAAAAAAAAAGAGCACTGCCATGACTGTAATATTATGAGTTCTTGACTTTAACTTTGATGCAATGAATCAGAAACCACAAGAGACCTTGACATGCGTACTTGAATACCCTGTTGGGGTTGTGCAACAGCAACAGCAACCATGCATGTCGGGCATTTTATTATCTTACCAAAAGGGACCTGCAAATACAAACACAATAAGTTTGACAAATTACACCGTGTTTAGTACAGAATTCCAAGAATTATGTTGATAAAAAAAATTCTTGTCGCTTCATCAAAGAGTACACCACTAAACACCATGTCTAAGTAGTTACAAGATCATCATTTCTAAGCAAATTATGGCTAGCTCTAACCTCTTCTCCAGGAGAAAGTCCAACTCGACAAATTTCATCAATGATAGTTAGGGCATCGGTTACCCTCAATGAAGCAGCTAGACCAATGACTAATGTTGTGTAAGTGTTCAAATCCGGCCTTGGCCATTTCCATCTCACAACAATGCCACCATTCTCCTTTAAGACTGCGATTTTACAATCCACAATCAATGCAATTACACACGTTTACTCACACTTACAAAGCGCTAAAAGCCAATAAGATCATGGCTCAATACAGGAGCAAATTAGAATGCAACCACTCATACCATACAAGATTACAAGATACAACCATGCTTTAACAAAATCTTAACCTAATTCACATCAAATAATTGCACTACTTCACATCAGATTCCAAATATATCCAATGAACTGCAAAAAAGATACATGCAAAGCAACCATAAGAGCTAACTATAAGAATTTAGAGTTGAAACACTATGTACATAACATTAGACAACATTACCTCTCTAAACTTCGACTATCATTACTTGAAATTGATATACTTCATCTGTTTTTCAGTTGTTCCACTTTAACTATAATTTTGACAAATATTATCAATAATTATCCTTAATTATAAATCATAAAAACTTGACATTATATGGAAACAAATTCATCAAGGTTTAAATTATTGAAAAACTAACCTAAACTTTTTTTTTTTTTTCTTCCTGTAAATAGCAGAAATTATCGGAAACATAAAATAAAACATAAAGCTTATGCAAATAAGATTAATCACTAATCAAACATTAATAACACCGATAATATGATTATATAATTAGTGAATAATTGGACATATGAAATAAATATATAAAGCTCATAGAAATTAAACGATTAATCAGTAATCAAACAACAATAACACTGGTAAAATGATTATAATCGGCGATAAAACTGCATATATCAAAATCGTTTACAAAATTACCTTGATCGAAAGCCGAACAACGCATAGCATTGAAGATAGAGAGAGCTAAATCAGAATTATTGCACAAAATTGCAGCATTAATAATTCTACAACAATCCTCGCAACTAACAATTCCGCCATTTTCACTTCTACTTTCAACAATCATCTGAAGAACTTCACTCGCATCCTTCATACTCGAAGCTCGACTAATCGCCTCATCATCCAACACAACCCTATCTCTTCTTAGGCCGTCTTCTTCATCGCCGACGTCGTTTTGAGTGTTTCTGGTTGAAGCTCGAACAGTGACATTAATGGCGGAAGAATTCCAGAAATTGAGAGAAGAAGAAAGAGAAGGTTCTAGATTGTTCCGGAGAAGAAAGAGGAACATGGTTTTATGGTGGTGAGAGTTGATGGGAGGAGAGAGAATGAATGGAGAAGTAAAGTTGAGTGCCATTGCAAAAGCTTTACTTTCTCTCTCCTTTGTGTGTGTGTGAGAGTTTATAGGAAGAGAAGATGAGGAATGAGAGGTTCAATTAAAAAGATTGGCATATTCCACGTCATCAGATTGGATAAAAGGATTTATTTAGGAAAAAATTAAAATTAAAATTAAATTAAAGTTGGAGGTGCGGGGAATCGAACCCCGTGCCTCTCGCATGCGAAGCGAGCGCTCTACCATATGAGCTACACCCCCTCATTTGATATAGAGAATGTAAATTATATTGTATACGTTTATTTTTCTAATACCAAACTTTTTACTCTCTAGTTTAAAATGCATTATTTTAACTTTTGCACTATTTACATATCATCATTAACCTATTACTTTTTATAAACTAAATAAATGTCACTCCCTCCGTTCCACAATTATGTTCTTGTTTGGAATTTTTGACATTTTTTAAAAAAAAGAGAGAATCTTCTAAATTTCTCTTAATCTATAAGAACAAATATAGTCATGTGGGATCTAGTTTGATTCGTCTTGGTGAGTAGATTATTAATATCTAACTTTGATAATTTTTGCTAGTGTGAGATTAAAGATATTTGCGGTCAAAGATGGGTAAAAATTTGCATTGATTTACGAAAAAGGAACATCATTCTGAAATGGAGGGAGTATTATAAACTTCCTCCGTTTTTTTTAGTTGACACCGTTTGACTTTTACACTATTCACACAACCTGCTTTGACTCGCTTTTGTTGTTTATGGATACGATAAAACATATTCATGTAGGATCTTGTTTGAATCGTTTCAATGTATATTTTATTAATATCCACTTTTTATAATTTTACAATGTTGATAATTAGAGATATTAATCGTTAAAAACATGTGTTGACAAGCGTGATAATAGAAAGGTGTCAACTGAAAAAAAAGAGGAAGTGATACATTATTAGATTAGTCACAATGTTTATTTTCATATTATAATTTGGAAAAAGATCTTCTTCTCGTTTTATTGGAGGATGTTAGTCGCGTCTCTCGGGCTATACAGTGGGAGGATAGTTGTGTGCTAGGTGTTTGGTTTATTTTTTTTTTAGTTTCTTGTTTGTTTGCCTTTTATGTTTTTCGTTTGTTTTGTTTGTTTAAGGGTTCTCCCTTCTTTCGCACAAAAATATATATACACAAAATCTAAATTGAAAATACAAAATCTAACAGTTGAAAACAAAACTTTCAAAAAATCATTTGAACTTTAAAATGTTCCAGATTACTTGTAACATTTTGCCTAGATACGCTTGTTAATATACATGTTTGACCGTCGATATCTTTTACTCTGTATTATATATTTATAAAAGCTACAAAAAGTTTAAATTATAAAATTATACATTAAAATAGACCCAACAAGGCAACAACATCTTGCATGATTACATTGACTTTCATAACTAGAAAATATTGTCAAAATGAGATGTGTGAAATTGTACAAAAAGTTAAAATGTCACAAGTAATTTGAGATAGAGAGAATAATTGACATGCAGTTACTAGTTCAGGTCATAAGGAAATCATAAGACTTTCCTTATTCTAGTTTGTAACTATTTTATAAAATCATTTACTAGTTCAGTTCATAAGTACAGTTGTATCATTTACTATATTTTATTTGAAAATTTGCAAATTGCAGCCATTTAAAGTTCGTATTTTGCAAATTGCAGCTATTTAAAAAAAATTGCAAATTGCAGCCCAAAAGTTCGTATAAATTGTAAATAGCAGCCCGATTCAACTTTTTCATTGGTTTACATGTCGAAAAATCTTCGGTTAAGGTTTTAGGGGTTATTTTAGTTCTTAGGGGTCCGAATTGAGCTCGGAATTAGCACAAAAATAACGTATGTGTCTCGTTGTTACAGTTTTCCACAAATCGATACATTTTTGTTATGCAAAACGAAACACTTGCGTTATTTTTTTGCTAATTCCGAGCTCAATTCGGACCCCTAAGAAATAAAATAACCCCTAAAACCTTAACCGAAGATTTTTCGACATGTAAACCAATGAAAAAATTGAATCGGGCTGCTATTTACATTTTATACGAACTTTTGGGCTGCAATTTGCAAGGCTGCAATTTGCAAAATACGAACTTTAAATGGCTGCAATTTGCAAATTTTCCTAATCATTTACTAGTTTTTTTTTTTTTTTTTTAATTTTTTATAGGGGAATAATCATTTGCTAGTTCAATTCATAAGAATACCGTTGTAAATTAAAACTAGTTGGTGAAAAATTATTTGGAGTTACAAATTAGAATAAAAATAGCCGGTGATAAACTAGAATAGTTGGTGGACAACTTATTCTAGTTTGTAACTCCAAATAATTGAAAAAAAGGAAGCTATTATTGGAGTTACAAACTAGAAAGAAAGGTGATAAATCAACACAACTGTAATTCTTACAAAGAAATAACCATTTACTATTTCACTTTAAGGTTCTCCTTTAACTTTTGCAAATTAATCTCACAAAAATCTAGCTAAATAAAGCTAAACCTTACAAGATTGCAAACATTATGTGTCTATAAATTCAATTATAGCTGAACTTATGATGTACTTCATACTCACTAAAACCATTCATCCTCTATTCAATCGATAACAATGACATCAATTACTCATTTTTCTGTTGTCATATTTGTCTCACTTTTAATCATTGCGAATGCAAATCGTAAGTCATGCAATTATTTTCGTATTTGTTTAAGTGTTTAGTTTATATATCAATTTACATACGTATACGTGTACATAATAATGATTGTTTTGTTTAACTATAAGGAGGTCTTTAATATTTACTGTATAATATAGATTCAATTTGTTTTAGCATATAAATAATTTTCCACCTAGTTTGTGTAGGTGATGCTTATGACCATGAAAACCATTAACCATGGAAGATTGAATATAGTGGAGATACGCAAGATTTTGTTGAGTAACACTGGAAATGAAATTGGATCCAATAAAGTGATCCTAGAGATATGCGAGCCACAAACTATCGGAGGACACTTAGGCCCTGTTCTTTTGAGCTTTTGGGCAGAGCAGAGCAGATTTCAAGATAGCAGAGCCGAGCCGAGCCGAGCACATTTCAACATTATTATTAATACTATTATTATTATTATTATTATTATTATTATTATTATTATTATTATTATTATTATTATTATTATTATTATTATATCTCAAAGACAAAAGTCATACAACCTACAATAAATTAGTGGGAAGCCGAGATACAATCTGGGCCCCCACTCCTCTAGCTATAGCAAAGCCTACCCTAGTGAATATATGAGCTGCAGCACGAGCCCCAATGACTAGTGTTGTCGAGAACCTTTGAATCCGCTATTATTATTATTATTATTATTATTATTATTATATCTCAAAGACAAAAGTCATACAACCTACAATAAATTAGTGGGAAGCCGAGATACAATCTGGGCCCTCACTCCTCTAGCTATAGCAAAGTCTACCCTAGTGAATATATGAGCTGCAGCACGAGCTCCAATGACTAGCGTCGTTGAGAACCTTTGAATCCGCTTTAGCAACGCAACAACCTCCTTCTCTAAATCCCCAAGCGAAGAAAAGGAGAAGGGAATAAAACCATATCCAATCGCCAGACAACGAGCTTCATACTTAACCCGCTTTCGATGAGCCGCATCAGCCACAACCCGTCCCGGAACAAAGTCAGATAGCCCTGATTATTATTATTATTATTATTATTATTATTATTATTATTATTATTATTATTATTATTATTATTATTATTATTATTATTATTATATCTCAAAAACAAAAGTCATACAACCTACAATAAATTAGTGGGAAGCCGAGATACAATCTGGGCCCCCACTCCTCTAGCTATAGCAAATCCTACCCTAGTGAAGATATGAGCTGCAGCACGAGCCCCAATGTCTTGCGTCGTTGAGAACCTCTGAATCCGCTTCAGTAACGCAATAGCCTCCTTCTCTAATTCCCCAAGCGAAGAAAAGGAGAAGGGAATGAAACCATATTCAATCGCTTGACATCGAGCTTCATACTTAACCCGCTTCCGATGAGCAGCATCAGCCACAACCCGCCCAGGAATAAAGTCAGATAGCCCTGACGGTGTCAAAGGAGAAGACCCTGTCAAATCAACACAGACATCGCGACCACGATCCTATGAATAAAGTAACACATCCGCAGGTTTGAGGGCCTCGTCGTTCCCTCCAGCCAACCCAATGTCAACCTCTTTTCTCGCTGAAATCCCAGAACGATAGCAAACATCAACAAGGGTATCCCGAACAACATTATGCCGATGTTTAATACCCACAATACCAGCACAAGACACCGCGTGATCACCGAAAATATCTCCAGCAAAAACCCTCGAACAAGCAGAGCACGACGTCGAGATAGAGAACAATGGAACACCCAACCGATAGGACAACACACAGCGATAAGTCTTGGCGTTCATCGTCTGAACCAACCCCGAAATAGGAACCGCCCGAAGCCAAGCAGAGGTGTGATCACCCTGCTGTGATTTCCACAATGCTGATTGTCGAGGAGTTAAAGAATAAGCAGATTCGGCACAAGCGGTAATCTTTGTGAAATACATATCTGCCAATTTCTTCATAAGTTTAGGGGCAGCGACCTTACTCGGATTACTCAAAATGTCAGACTCCACTGTTCCATTAAACAGACACAACGCATCCTCAAAGGCTCGTCCAAGACCAACAATGCCAGTATACCGAAGAAGTTGTGTCTGCAACCCAGCAGACTGCAACCGAGAAGCAAGAAAAGCATAGTGACAAACATCACCTGCAGAATAAACACCAAGCCCTCCAAACGCAAATGGTAAGGTGGCAAGCCGCCACTGCCAATCACCAAACCCAGGCCCCGAAGCGGTAACAATACGCTCCAAGGAAGATCGAAGAGCTCCATCAAAAGTGCGCTGAGCTACCTCAAAAGTACTAGGAGGACAAGTACGTAATGCAAAGTAGAGTTTTGAAACTCCAGTACATGCCCTAAGTAACAACAGTTCACACTGAGGATCATCTAGCATAGCAACCTTATCCATAAGGGCAATGGTCTTGGTCACCCTCTGCATCACAAGCTCACCACTGAAACCAGAATCGGAACTAGCGGGACCTCCAAGCAACCTAACACCACGCAAAGGTCGAGCAATATTAGGCGGAAAGACACCCACCAGCCTGCTTCGAGGGTCTTCCGTAGGCCAGAAAACTTCAGTTTTTTCCACGTTAAGACATAACCCAGAACGAGGTCCTTCCTCCATAATCAACTGCAGAACTTGCCCCACCACCAAAGTGTCTCCAATAATCGTGCCGTCATCTAAATACCAAGCCTGAAGACATACATCAAAAGTCTCTCTAATTTTACACACCAGGGGTTGTAAAACCAAAGAAAAAAGGAAAGGACCAAGGGGATCACCCTGCTGCACCCCTTGAGATGACCATAAGGTTTGGTCCCCATAGTACAACCTGGCTGGATTAGAATAGCAGAATTCAACCCATCGCGAAATGCCTGGACAACGGCGACGTACCTCACTTAACATGACCGAACGATCAACCAGATTGACGGCATTTTGAAAATCCACCAACAACATAGATAGACCCACATCAGAACCACGATCCTCAATTAACCGATTCACCGCATGAACAATTGCCTCACCACCTGAAGAAACCCCAACACCAAATTGAAGGCCATCAAAGTAACTCCCTAAAGACTGTCCAACCATAACAGCACCCACCTTCGAAACGAGACGCCGCCAAACCGTACCTACAGCAATAGGACGGATACCACCACCGGGCTTGACAAGTGGCATAAGAGGAGCACTTATTAAGTGCATATACCATTGATTTAGGTGAGAAAACATAAATAAATGTGTACCGTATTTAGCATATGTTAATAGTATAAAGATTAGGGGTGTCTATTCGGTTTTCGGTTTGGATTTAGGCCAAATCCAATCCGATCCGAAATAAAATTCGATTTTTGATTTTTAAATCCAATGCAATCCAAATTTCGCATAAATCCAATCCGATCCAATCCGAATTAAAATTCGGTTATTTGAATCCGATCCGAAAATCCGAATTAAAATACATTGCAAATTTTTGGGGGCCTAAAGTAATTATAAAAATAAAAATGCAATTATAAAAAGTTTAGTCTTAAATACATAGTTGTACAAGATTAATAAAAATATTAAAAACATAATTTATATTAATGTAATCATCAACACTATTTTACTTGATTTATATAAAGTATCCAGTATCCTTATTTGTAAAAGCATGTTTCATATTTCGGTTTTTTGGATCCAAACAAGGTCAATCTGATCCGATTCGAAAATCTGAATTTTCAAAAAATTTCAATCCGATCCGATCCGATTTAAAGTTTGAATCCAATCCGAATTAATAATTCGGTTTGGATTGGTTTTTATCCGAATAATGGACACCCCTAATAAAGATAAAAGACAACAGTTTACTTATATTCATTTCACAAAAATTTTAAAATAAAATGATTTAATGAGTAATAATGATTTTACTTATAAATATGTCTTAATCATATATTTTTAACCCTCAGAATAATAATGATATACAAAGTACTACTTGAAAACAACCTCTTTTTTTTTTAATTTTTAAATTGTATGGAAAGATTTGAAAAATAATTCAACTCAATGAACTAACAATCAATACCCACATAAAATGTTTCTATACATTGTGATTCTAATATCAAATGTTTATAAAAAGAAATTTTTATTACTTGTTATTATTATTATTATTTATTTTTTTGAAAGAATTGTTATAATAACAGAAATTATTAATTAATAATATTATTAAATATTAATTCTTAATAGTTTGAATTATTGAATATTATTATTGATAATTATTATTATGATTAATAAATATTAATTATTATTAATATTAATAATTACTATAATTATTTTTAATATCAATAATTATTATAATTATTTAAAATAATTATTATCATCAATACAATATTAATAATTATTATTGAATATTAATTATTATTTAAAAATAGAGTAGAGCAGAGCAGAGAAAAGCAGATTTGATCTGAGCAGAGCAGGGCTCAGCAGAGCAGAAAAGAACAGAGCTAAAGAACGGGGCCTTAGCCTATTGTTGTCTTACATATAAATGTTACACTACTAAAGCCGCTTGTATGCGAGATTACAAATTTACAATTACGGTCATTGTATGAAGGCATGAGAAGTTTTATATTTATAATATAATAGTAAACCTTGGAATAAAATGAGAAAAAATTTCTCATAATCATTATATACTCTTTCTTTTAGAATACAATAATGGTCATTGTATGAAGCCATGAAGGAGTTTTATATTTAAAACATAATAGTAATCCTTGCAATAAAATGAGGAAAATTTCTCATAATCCGTATATATTTCCTCTTTTGTTCTTGAATAAATAAAGATTAATACATTATAATAACCGCCTACTTTTATAACAAATTCTTGTTCTGCATTAATGGTTGAAGTCAATCCCGCTCTATAACATATTGATTCACTTCCAAGTATACCGTATAATCATGAGAGCTGCATAATCATACTATATTTCATCTTAAATCTAACAATCCAACAATCAATTGATGCATCAAAAATAAAGAAGAAGCCCAGGTTAGGATAAACAAAAATTGTTTATCTCATGACAATTTGGTTAATAAATCAACAACTTTATCCAGTCATCACCATTATGGGACCTGTTTTTATAGAAAAAGTTATTGGTTTATTACGAATATGTCATGTGATAAACAATTATCCTGTATCTCATAGATAAACTTGTATTTACCCAAAAATAAACTATAATAATTTGGAAAATTTGTCAGGAATATAATGACCTTTGCACGGTCTTCTAAAAATAAAATGTTATTTTGATTATCCCGAAATAAAATGACCTTTAACATACATATTTCATAAATAGAATAAATAACCGGTAACTTGTTCTAAATATTACTCCCTCCGTTTCATAATGTTGGTCCCATATACTTTTTTGGGTGTTTCAAAAGATCTACCCATATCATATGTTCCATTTGAACTTAATTTCTTTTGGAATTAATTGGTTGTGGATTGATGACAACAAGGCTCAAAGTAAGGAAACCTCTAACTTGAATTATGCATTATGACTTATGTTTCATGAGGGGCAACAATTTTGGTGTTCGACAAGGGTGGGGTTTTCATGGCTAGTGGAGGCCATAGGTCAGGGTAGGGCCGTGGGGGATGAGGTTCGAGGGTTCACTACTAGTGGAGGCTACAGTGGGGGTTCACTGCTCGGGGATGGGGTGTTGTAAGGCAAGGGTTTTTTTTTTTTTTTTTTTTTTTTTTTTTTTTTTTTTTTTTCTTTTTTTGAAAATTTTAAATCATTTTTCTATTAAAATCAATTTTTTAAAATAAGAAAATTCTAAAAAAAAAAAAAAAGCAAGTAACAAATTACAAAGTGACACATGGCACTCTTAAGTCTTAACCCATAAAGCATGTCACAAACGGTTTTGCCCCATTTATGGAAGATTTATGTTAAGTCATTTTATTCCGGGATAATTAAAGGGTCGTTTTATTTTTGGAAGAATGGGTAAAGGTCATAATATTCTCGACAAATTTTCCTAATAATTTTTACCTATTTTGGTAGGAAATCTTATCTTTTTAGCTCGTTGTTAATGTATCAATATTGGATGGAATCCATTATACATCTTACTAAATTCGTACTCGTAGTAAAATAATTAAGTTAACCACACAATTAGGCCCTTAATTCTTACATTTTTCACCCTTTGGGCACTCATTTTTTTTTTTTTTCACTCTTTGGGTACTCTAACCCAAATTCTAACCAATTAACTAGCCACTAACTCACCGTTAACTACAAGTAGTTAAATATTAATTAAATTTAATCAAAAACAAAAAAAGCATTAAATTAATAGGTGCTTAGTTTTCAAAAAAAAAAAAAAAAAAATAAAAAAAAAAAAACAGTCGTTGGAGGCAATTAAACAAGTAACACAACAGCAAAAAAAAAAAAAAAACCAAAACATTATCCTTTGCAAAAATAAAAATTAAAAAAAAAGTTAAAAATATTATGACCGATTTTAGTTTAAGGAATTTTATACAACCAGAATACATAGTACGGAGTATGTTTTTATTTTTTTAAGAGGAAAAAGTACGGAGTATGTTAGTTTGAAGAAACTAAACAAGTTAAATATTGTTCTCAACATTGGTTATAAAAATTATATGTACCATCCAACGTACAATGTCTATTTTTATTCATCTAAAATTCACACCAATAAATAATTTAGTCAAAAGCAGAATAGCATTGTTTTTCAAAATAAGGTCACCCTTAAACATGGTTGAAACCCGCCAAAATACTTGAGATCGAGCTAAAGTGAGATTATTCAACCATGAATTATAGAATATACGTTATTTAGTATAAAACTCTAAAATCTATACGTGTGATTTACAAACTATAGTTTTTAATTTTAAAAAAATCTAAGTTGCTAGAATTTTAAAAGCATCATAAAAAAATTAAAAGCGGTCTCACTTGGACCTCTGTGTAGGATGAATAATTAAGGTGATCTTACACTATTCAATATCGGCTAAATTAAAAATATATATATATAAAAAAAAAAATAGTGTCATAAATAACCTGTAACGGTGAATCGGCTTGATCTGTGACTCGTTATTCCTTTTTCTATGAAGTTGAGTTTTCTTTCTTGCTTTATTACTCAGGTATTTATGATGATGGACTGTTAGGTGGTGGTGGCGGCCCAAACTTTATAGTAATTTAGTAATTTAATTACAAAGCTGTACAAATATTTGTTTGAGCATATAATAAAATCCTATTTTTAATTGGTTAATATCTATTTATCTTATTGACTTTTTGTACGTAAACTTATTTTTTTAGAACAAATTGTACGTTAACTGTGGATCTCTTATTACAATTTGGGACGCTGACCTTATATTACAATTTTGGTACAAGTATGTTAGTTTGAAGAAACTAAACAAGTTTTTTTAAAAAATAAATTAAGTTAAAAATTAACTAAAAATTAACCTAAGGGACTCAATTGTTAACCCAAGGTATTCAATTCTTTTTGGGTATTTAATTTTTTTGGCCGGAAATTAGACTTGAATGCCCAAATAATGAAAAAAAAAAAATTAGAGTACTCAAATGGTGAAAAATGTAACAATTGAGGGCCCATTTGTATAATTAACTCAAAATAATTGAAAATTTTGCCAATTACAACCATTAAAAAAAATAAATAAATAAAATTGCAAATTCAGCTCAAAAGTACTAATAATTTGTTAATTGCCACATAATTCAATTTTCCTCGATTTACTAGTCGAAAAATATTTAGTTAAGGTTTTAGGGGTTATTTTAATATTTAAAGATCCAAATTGAGCTCGAAATTGGCAAAAAAATTAACACAACTTAAACTCTTTACAATTTGACAAATCTGATTTTAATTAGGGCTGTCAATAACTGACATGACACGATAACCCAACACAAAATAAGCGGGTTTGGGTCAAGAGATCTCGACCCATTTACATAATTGGGTCGACACGAACACGAAACGAAATTAAATGGGTTAGGTTTGGGTTTAAATTTTCAACCGAAACTGACACGCATAAATAAATGGGTTGAACGACAACCCGTCAACCTGAACACGACACGCTTAATCTATAAATTAAGTAGTTAAAAAACTGGATTTTTTTATTCAAAAGTTGTAATTTTGTAAATTACCTTGACACCATTTATACATTTGGTAATTTTTTGGCGGTTAATTTGGTGAAAAAATTATAATTTTCATCTTTTCGTAAATTAAAAATTAATTTGAGACAATTCTTATGTATTGTTGTATTGTTAAAACTACTAGGTTTAAACCCTTGTGGTATCTTTTGCTAAAACTAATAACTTTAAAATGTAACTATCTTTAATGAATTAATGATATATGTCTTTTTTTTTTTTTTTTTTTTTTTTTTTGAATTGAATATTAATTAGTTTATTACATATTATGTTAGTAAAAAAAAGGTTGCCCGGGTAACTAGTTTAATAAGCGGGTTAAGTTTGGGTCAAGGATTTTCAACCCGTTTAATAAACGGGTTAGGTTTGGGTCAAGGGTTTTTCAACTCGTTTAATATCGACACGAACACGAATTCGACACGACCCGTTTGACAGCCCTAATTTTATTAACATTTCAACGAAAATTTAGAAAAAAAAACATTACATACATTATACTATATATTGTATATCATATAATTTTTATACTCCATAAAAAATTTTCAAGATCAATGGATCTCAATAGCTACTTGCCTACTTGTGTTAAGTTTTTTGGGTTAAACTGTATTTGGCCAACTTCGCCAGGAATCTATCCCTGCTTAAGAGATGCTCACAAGCTGTTACACGATACGGAATACTTTGAAATATGGTAGGAAAAGGCATACTTACTAGTGATTCTTGGATCGATTCTCATCACCTGCCCTTATGGCTCTCTAAAAAAAAAAAGTAACCCTTAGCGCACACAGCTGCTATTTGTTAACAAACATATAGGATGAAAAAATGTATCACTACATGCATAATAGAAGACAAGTGGTAAGTATTTTGGGAAAAATATTCAATCTATAAGGTAAAAAATACCACATGCATAATAGTATACAAAAATTACTATTTAGAAAATTTATACTTTAATGGTATATTATGCATGATACGGAGTAGTATACAAAATGGATAATGGTACATTATAATATACCACTGTAGAGTCTGCTTTTTGCCAAAAGCTTACCAAATTTACATTTTTGCCCTCCTATATGCTTTATAAATACATAGGAGGTATGCGCTGAGATGCCCTGTAAGTCTATGACACAATAAACAGGATCAAAACTAACTTGTATTAAACCAAATACGAAGTATGAATTACATCTCAAAAACAAAAGGCATTACTGCATAATTGAACCCCTTTGGCAAAAACAAAGTAACAGCTGTACAAGGCAGATTTCAAATTGAAATTGAAGCTGATATTGAAGAAGTTTAACATAGAAAGTGACATTTGCTCTACAGTAAGCAAAAGCAACATCAAAGACCTCTCAAGTTTTGAGGCTCCAATATCATATACCAACCATTCCTTTGAGACTATTTTGTCATATTACCAGCGAGCAAATTTAACCCTTGCAAAATAATTAAAATCCTTAGTTCCTGTAGTTGCCAAATCGACCTCTTAGCCATGGTTGCCTTGGCTGATTAAAAGTGCCACGTACTGCACCACCAGTGTTTGTGTGAGCAAAAGTCCTCAACCGCTGCTCTTTCATATAGGCGAACAGTGAATCCAATGTTTTAGGTTTCTGGTTTGGCATCATCTTCCCTCTATGAGAAGGTTGCTGCTGTTGTCGTTGCTGCGGTTGTTGCCGTTGCTGCTGTTGTCGTTGCTGCAAGAGTTGCTGCAAGAGTTCAAACATCATATCATGCTCTCACACATACACCCTTAAAAGTCATAAAGATTACATATTCTCAACTTCCAAGACTTGAACCCAACCTCCATCCTAAATTCAGTTTGCTTTCAAAGAGATTATGACATATTCTATCACAACTGCACTAAATTGCAAGCTTCCAAACAAACGATAATAGAGGCACCATGTATTATTGTAGGTAGACACTAGACATAATTTTACATAGGAAGGTTATCACTAGTTGAAGTTTTTATTGAAGGCAAACCATTCCAAAAGAAAAATGGGTGAAACAGGCAAGGCTCAGGTTGGTTTCCTGTATCTTGGCCAAGGTTATCAAAATAAACCAGATCTACAAATTGAACCAAATACCTTATGAACATTGCTTCCCATTGATGCATTACCCTGCCGTCTCATTGGACCAGCAGCTCTGCAACAAAAGACAACATCACAGAAATGAAATCAGATTATAGTTAAATAGAACTCAACTAGGGCAGCAATTACCACCATAAGGTCCCAAATATCAGATGAATAACCAGCATAGCCCATCAGGAAAAAGACTTAGCCATATTCTAAATCCATTATCCAGAGAATTTATACAACAAACCATATTTCAAATAAAGACAAAAATCACAAGCTACAGAATTGCATATAGCGCTGTTCCAGATAAGTACTTCCCTTAAGACTTATAAATATGTACGGATAAGATCCAATCATCCAAACCCCCAATATTTGCAAGCAAACTTGAGAAAACAATCAAAGGAAGAAACCAGCATGAAGCAATGGTCCTCCATGAGTTCAAACACCTCCAGATGTTGCATGCTACAGGCAAATTCTTATGAGACGAAGCTTGAAGGATTACTGAATGCTACTTAGTACAATGATGTACTTTCTGATGAATGTAATAGCTTCAATGGGAGATTATACATAAATGAAGCACGCCACAGCACCGCCAATCACAAACATAACCAGATTCTTAACTATCGGATTACAGTGAAGATAAAGCAACTGCATTCATTTTAGGACACCACATGCAATGCTAAACACAGCCTCAACCCACTAACGACCCAGACAATCCATCATAGACTTCCCAAAATTCTTCAAATTTCCCCAAATTGAAGGCTGACAACGTAACAAGCAGGAACAAGTACTACGCATTTACGGTAGAAATAGTTTGTCACAACTGGTGGATATCGGCTGAGACCTACACACAGCCAAGAGGCAATATGCAATTATTAAGCTGATCCAGAAGATGGATCAATAATTAGCAACAAGACAGAAAGATCAAGTTGCAACTTGAGGTTTGCAAAAGCATGGCAGGGTCTAGATTGTGCAGCAGGTTTGAAGTTGGGCATAAAGCGGTAAAATGTGGAATTGCACTGACAAGGGAAAGTAAAACAGGCAAGCTAACAGTGCAAGAAAGGCCGATGAATCCTCAAAATGGCAAATCACACTATCCAAAGCAGGGGGTGCAAATAAATGAATAACTCTGTCAGGAGAATAACAGAACAACCCCTTATAAACTATCATTTCCCCCAGCAGCAAATTACTGTTGCACATACTCTTGACCTGTCCTCAAAGGATAATTCACCAGCTCCAACATTGAATAAAAACCACGCATCTTTCCACAATGATCCAGCATCAACCCCTAACACCTTACCTCAGCCCGCAATGGACATCCCAATTAACTTTACAAAACCTTGCCACCATTATCAAGGTATTTGAAACCATAAGTAAATGCGAAAGCTAACCAATTCAGAGGCCTTGTGCATTTAACAGATGAGTAATTTAGATGCAGAGGTGCTACATGGGCCTAAGAACCAATAAGGTTGTATTTAAAACTCAATGGAGCCCATTCAAGACCCTCTGGCATTTGGAGCAACACAGCGAAATGTTCTTAATATATAACCGGAACCAGGTGGAAGGGTCAAGTATAACAGAATCATGATTTACCTGCCAAGCAATTATTGATAAAATCTCATTATAGTCCCAATATTAGACAATACTATAAATGGTTGGCACCCATAAAAGGTACTGACAACCTTACCTTGGTCTGTTCCAGTTAATGGCCTTGTTACGGTTAAAACCTCCATTGCGGAAGGGGGCAGCCACTGCCTTCCGAGCAGCATCAGATGCCAAAGGGAAACTATTTCCCTGAAAATTGGACCTTTTCTGAGCAAGAACCCCCTGAACATGACAGCAAACAGAAGGCAATATTCAGAAAAGTGTATCACACAAGAAGATTTAGGGTAAGGGGATGATTTCAAGAGACCCAAAAAAAAGTTATTAGCACCAACCTGCCTAAGAGTAGACCTTGAATCCATATATTGTCGCATCTTCAAAGCTCTAGCTTGTTTTTCATTAGTAGGTATCCTAGTTTTATTCTGCGAACCACGTTTTGTAAGGGGAAAGGTCATTCACCTAGACTTATCTGATAATGATAACCATTTAACAACAAATAAAACAAAGCAGTAGTCAATAACGAGCCATACCGAAACCCTCTGCTTCTTGGGTTTGCCAACATTTGTTTTGGACATCTTAATGATATCATCTGCACAAAATTACAACTTTATTAAAATAGCCCAATGAAATCATCTCAAAGATACGTCATTTGTTAATGAACTACAGACATTACCTAAACTCATATCCATTTTTTTCTCAGTTAGAGCAATCGCCTCGGTAGTAAGCGGTTTCGTAGCCATCTGAAGCAAACATATAAATCAGTACTAGGTTTGGAAAATAACATCACATTCAATCAGGAAAATATTAAGGTTTATAGCACACAACGAGAACACAGAAACATTCAACAATCTTTTCTCCTTTCAAATCTATATTCCATACTTCAGAATCACTACAAAATTCCAGACGACGGCATAAAATCAAGAAAATCACAAAGAATTTCAAAGTTAAATTTTATTTTGGAATATAATCGACGCATTAGCTAGTTAAAGAAGCAAAGAGCACCAAAAAACCCAAAATTAATCAAGAAACAATCAGAAATCGGGAAAGAATCCCAATTTCAATTGCAATAAACCGCCTAAAACATTCTACAATTTCCACAATTCCAGTATTCTGCCTTTAATTAGAAATCACTAAACAAACCCCAGATATATGTTGATATCCATAAGAATTATAAGGTTACACAATAATAATACTTCAAAAAAGATGAATCAAATCGTGATAAAGCTGTATGAAACCCTAAATTTAAAGAAAAGAGAGGACATAAACCTGAAATCGACAAGAATTTGAGAAAGAAAAGACGTTAATCGATTAAGCGGAGAGATTTTGATTGAAATCGACAAGAATTTGAGAAGGAAAAGACGTTAATCGGTTAGTCGGAGAGAATTTGATTGAAATTAGGGTTAGGGTTTCGTAAAATTTAACGAACTTGGAGAAAGAGGGCAAAATCAAGTTTTATAGGATGTCTGGAGAACAAGGGCGGTTTATCGCAAAAGGGTATGGAAGAAGTTTCGCAGCGATTGAGAAGTAAGATATCAAGATTATCAAGTAAAAGCTGTCATAATTTTTAACTAGATTAGTCTCGTACGATGAACGATATTAAAAATTTCTTTGAAACATGGAGTATATATGGTATGTAGTTATATTACTTTTTTTTTTTTTTTTTTTTGAAGCAATGTAGTCATATTACTTAATTATCTCATATAGGTGAAATTAAATCTATATATCTATCTATATACTATATTAAAACAGGGTACACTAGCTTTATGACTGCCACGTGTCCTTGTTTTAGGGCTTTTTTTTTTTTTTGGTAAAATGTACAATTGTCAAAAATTTTATTATTAAATATGCTCCGAGATAATATCTTGACTTTCTTAATATTGTTTCTCAATTAATATTATTATAGATTTTCAGCATATATTTAGTCCATATCATTTGACTTTAGATTGCTTAATTCAAGGAGATTATATTTTGTATTCCGTACATTATATTTTAGGTTTCCTTATTAGCATACGTACAACTATATTAAAGCAGGTTATTCCTTCAACCTAATTTTTTTTCCTCCCCCGCATTATTCCTATGGCTACTAACACCATTCCTAATGATGTTGAAGTTAATTGTGCTTTGTTGTCAACCGCACTAATATTATCAAACTCAATTCAACCAATTATTTATCCTGAAAAATTCAACTTGAAACTATACTTGTGGGATATGACCTTTTCAAGTTTCTTCATGGATCTCACCCTAACCTCCTCCATCCATATCTTTTATATTTAAGTCAAGTTTATATTACGGATTAGTAAAAGATATATTTGATTATATATTAAATGTAGATTATCACTCAAATATACTAATGTGTATAAATTATGTATCTTATTTAAAAAATATAATAAGGAGTACTACCTCCACTTTATTAAGTGTTACATTTAAACGATCTCCAATTCACTATTTTGACCATTATTTTTTATATATATATAATTGTGCATTAATTTAAATTATACAAAGTTGATATATTGAAAAGTTATAACAATTTTAATCTAATAAGATCAAACTTGATAATAATGTGCTTTCTAGCTTATATTTAAACAATTAGACATGTTGTGAATCGTAGATAGCTTATAAATATGTAGACTGTGTTTTCTCTAAAAAAAATAAATGTAAATTGTGATACAATTATAATGACTTTACTAATTTTCTACCATATGATTTTAGGTATACCATACTTAATTTTAAAAAAAAAAAAATTATACATGCTATATATAATTCATTTGCTATTATATTTTGTTGCAGAACTCCTAAACGCGAAATCTCTGAATTATTATAACAAGTTTATAAAATTTTGCTAAACCTATAAACAAACCATTTATTCGACAACTAAAGTCACAACACACTCATGCATAACATCTACAAATTGTAAAAAAGTTGATTAATATATAATTCTCTATAAACTGTGCTTCTCATTTTTAAATACAGAGTTCGACACTAATTTTTACTCCATTCTTTCTATTATAACTAACACGTTAGACTTTTTTTCACAATCTATAATATCAACATTTATTGTAGTTTATTTATTTTACTTTTTTTTTTTTATATAAATGTAATAATTTTAAGTTGTTAAATAGATATTGATGTAAGGTTTTATAATTAAAAAGAATATAATTTTTATTGATATTTAATTACATAAAAACTAAGTCAAACTATTGCATTGACATGTATGCAAAGTTTGATTGTGTTAGTTATTCATCAATGTGGGCAGCCACCATAGGGTTACTCAGTTAGTGTATGTTATATGGGTCACTGAATTAGTGATATTGGGCTTACTTTTTTTTGAGGAAAATATAGGGCTTACTTATTAGTAAGTGTTATAATGGTTATACTGTGAGTGTTGTAGGGGATACTTTATTTGTTAATTATTTAAGAGTTACTTAATAAGTGTAATAAGGGGCTACTCTAATTTGTTAGTAAAATAGGGGTTAACTTGTCAGTATCATAGGCGTTACTATTTCTTTTTACAAGCGGCCACAGTCGCATAGAAAACGCGTTGTATAATTTGTTATATGTCGTCACGAGTGATATGTAAGAGTAATATGCATTTTTTTTTAACTTCTCTTAAATCTATGTACATATAATTTTTTTTCACTATTATATACTTGTATGTGCAATAAAAATATCAAATGGTTACATATAATAATAATAATTAAAAAAACGACAATTAATTAAACAATTAAGGGCAAGCTTACGCATCCTTCTAAGGTCATATATAGCTAAAGGTTACATTTTTGAAAAAAAAAATTATACTAAGCAGTGGCTTTTCAGATTTTTAGACGTGTAAATTTTTGGATGTGGAAGATGCAATATGTGTATGGTGATGAGGTTGATTCATCATTTGATAAAATTTAGTAGGTGATGAGACAAGATAATTTCATATTTTTTATTCTCCACGAGGGAGAGAAAAATATGAGAACTAATATTTACATACATAATAAAACTACAACAACTTTTTGCTGCAACAGGCCACATGTGTGGCAGGGGTTACCCAAGTTATTTTGTTAGAGGTTACCCGATCGAGTTATTCAGTCAGGAGTTACTCGAGTTACTCGGTCAGGGGTTACTTGAGGGGTTCGGACAGGGGTTACTCGAGGGGTTCACTGTAGACACCCAAATGTGTCTCCCCAAAACCAAACCCAGTGATGAATATTTTTCACGTCAATTGATTATCGAACGGAGTGAAAGTGTGAAAAGTCTAGTGATGTAGTTGTTTTTATTAAAATATCTCTCTTTCTGTTTTTGAAAATATACCTTTTATGCTCTGTTTATGAAAATAGCCGGTCCAATTTAGTTTGATCCATGATAAGGGTCCAATAATAGTGTAGTTAGATCGGGCTCGAAAAGAACGTTCCAATGATATATTATAAGCCCAATTCCGATGAATAATGAGGAAGTTATGGCCAAAATACTAAATTGGTCCCGAAATGATTTTATATGTGGCCCAATGATTTAGAGGATGGCCTATTAATTATTATTCCTAAAGTTATTAGGATTGACTTTTAATCTTCTAGAATAATCTAGAAGGTTCTTTTAAATTCTAATGAGATTAGGATTGGTAATTATATTTTAAGAGTTTTATTTAGAGTAAAATAAGTGTTTTATCACAAAACCTGATTTTAATCTGATTAATACGGAATTAGCTGCTTAATCATATTAAGAAGAGGATTCCGCGTACAAAGTGCTTCTTATATTTTAATTAGCGCCAAACAATAGAGTTTGTTGCCAGACAACAAAGTCTGTCGCCTGGCGCTAATGTCTGTCGCCGGGCGCTAATGTCTGTCGCTTGGCGCTAATCCTGTCACCTGGCGCTGATGTATGTCTCCTGGCGACAGATGCCAGTTTTATTCCATATAGAACTTGAAATATTTTCTATCGTTTTCGGACCATTTTTCTATAAATAGGAGTCGTATCTCCCCGTTTTAATGGATTCGCAATCATCTAATTCTATTATTTCTCTTTCTCTAAAAGCTAGAAGCTTTCTCTCTCTCTATTCTTTTTCTAAACCTTCCCCTCTCACAAAATTTCACATACATTAGTTCTAGACACACCTAGCCAAGTTCGAAGTTGCCTTCGCCCTAGACGTGAAAGGTTTATAATTTCTGAGGGTTTGGTCCCAAATCTTTATTTCAATTATTTGATTTAATTGTTTGATTTAATATTTTCCTTGAAGTTAGTAACGTGTGTATTTTGTTATTAGAAAGAGATACGAGGCATCTAAGTAAGTAATTGCTTTGATTATTATTTTGATAAAGAAATCATGCTTTAATTGTTTTAATTCCTAGTATTATGTTTGGATGTCTTTATGATTCCTAGTATCATGTTTAGGGTAATAACTAAAATTTCTAATATCATGTATGTTTATGATGCTTCCTATTTCTTTCCTTATATCATGTTAGTATCATGTTATGGCTAAAGCTTTGATCTTTAATGTTTAGTGACATGCTAGGATTTGTTATTAATCTTGTTAGTATCATGCCTAGGATCTTGCTATTATCATTATGCTTTATTGAGATTATTATGATTGATGATGATTATTTTATGTTGTTTGATATATATTATTATTGTTATTGCTTGATCACGCCCTCTCTTGCATGTTTAAAGGGAATTTGTACTTGTAATCACGCTTAATAAGATAATTAATAATTTTGTTTAGGCCAATATGATTATAATTCAAGTGATCGCCAATAACAGTTTTGTTTGTGCATTATATTCAACCAACATAGATTAAACAGGTTTAGGGTTAATCTATTGATTGTATGTTAGTCAGAAAGCGCACATGAATATGAGAAGAATAAAGTAGAGGCCTATTTTTAGGGCAGGTTCAATCTCTTTTAGGTTGGATTTGTACCTTCATCCCCGAATATCCAGTTATGGTTCCAGACCACTATGGAGTTAGCGATCTCATGGATCGTGAAGGGGTGTAACCTTCACCCTGTGAACGATTTACAAGTTCCTAAAACTTATTGGCGACTCTTTTGCTCTAGCTTCCTTCCCTTTGGACGCCACCATGCTTAAGTGTGTGATCACAGTGGGGCTCAAGTGTGGAATGCTTAACTTAATTTAATCCTGCGTATGAATTGTGTTTATAATGTATGGTTTTGCTTGGAACAAGGGGGTGCAGTCTCAAAGTACCCTTTTGAACCAATTTATGTGACGAATGCAATATTGTGATTCAATGAATATGTATGAATAGTATTTGAATTTCATTTAAAATAGAGTGCACATTTATTCTATTTCAGGCGTAGCACTAGAATGGCTGGGAACGCTGCCTTAGCTGATGCTATTCGTTTGCTGGCTGAAAATCTTAACCAAAATCGGGGAGACCAAGTCGACCTACAATCAAAGATGTTTAAGAAGTTGGCCCAGGTTAGGCCACCAGTTTTTAAGGGAAGTGCTGACCCTACTTTCCTAGAAAACTGGATTAGGGAATTTGATAAGCTGTTTGTGGCACTGAACTGTCCTGAGGGTATGAAAGTGGACCAGGTAGCTATGTACCTTAAGGACGAAGCTGATATAAGGTGGAGAGATAACTCTGAACTAGTGAGAGCCAGACCTAACTTTGGGTGGGAAGTGTTCAAAACCGCTCTGAGAGATAAATTTTACCCTCCTTTCCTAAAGAAACAGAAGGCTCAGGAGTTCATAAACCTGAATATGGGACAAATGACAATTTCTGAGTATTACAATAAATTTATGACCCTTGCCATGTTTGCTCCTGAGGTAGTACCCACAGAAGAACTGAAGGCTCAGAGGTTTTAGCAAGGGTTAACTAACCAATTACAGAAAGACTTAGCTGGAAAGGTATTTAAAACCCTTGATAAGGTATATGAGAGAGCTGCTCACATGTACCACCTGAATTCAAAGAGTGTGGGCGAGAGTACTAAGGCCGGAGAAAAAAGGAAGGACTTTGGGAGACCCGAACACCAAAGTAGCTTTAAGAGGCCTAGAAATGGGAACTCATTTGATAGAGGTAACCAAAATGTTAGCAACTCTTCTAATGCTAACAATGGAGAAAGAATCTACCATTGCAAGAGGTGTAGGAGAAACCACCCTGGGAGAAACTGTGATGGGAATTTGGTGACTTGCCGGTTCTGTAATAAGAAGGGGCACAGGGAATATGAGTGTTACACCAAACAGAAACAACAGGGGAATGGTGGGAATGGTGGGAACACCCAACAGAGGCCTAACAACTTCAACAACCAGGGGAACAAGGGAAATGGTCAGAATGGGAAGTTTGGAAATGGTAGCAACAACAACGACAGATCTGGCAATGGCAGCAACAACTCGGGCAACAACAACAATGGTTACCAGGCAAGAAACAACACTCCCAGGCGCTTGTCTGTGATGAGCAAGGGAGAAGCTGAGAGATCCTCGGATGTAGTTACTAGTACTTTTTCTATTCATTCTGTCTCTGTCAACACTTTGGTTGACTCTGGAGCAGCTTACTCTTTCATTTCTTCTTCTGTTGTGCGCAAGTTAAACTTAACTGAATCGAGTCATGTTGATGTGTCAGTTAGTTTTCCTACGGGTAAACTTGTCCATTGTAATAGAATATTCAAAGGCTTGCCTTTGAAAATAGGAGAAGCTATATTTCCATCGAATCTTATTGAGTTTAATCTAGGGGATTTGGATGTAATTCTGGGGATGGATTGGCTGAGTTCATACAAGGCCAAGATAGACTGTGAGATGCAGAGGGTGCAATTGAGAGATCCTTTGGGTAAGACGGTGTCATATAGACATTTAGGGAAGCCTAAGGGTTTTGGGATTATTTCTGCTTTGAAGGTCAAGAAGCTAGTGAATAAGGGATGTCCATTGTACTTTTGCTGTGTCCAAGATTTGAGTATGAGTGAGAGTAGGCGGATGGAGGATGTACCCATAGTGAATGAGTTTTTAGATGTCTTTCTAGAAGAGATTTCGGGAATGCCACCTAAGAGGGAAGTTGAGTTTACCATTGACTTAGTCCCAGGAGCTGCACCTATCTCAAAAGCACCTTATAGAATGGCACCAGCTGAGATGAGTGAGCTAAAGGCTCAATTACAGGAGTTGGTAGACAAGGGTTCATTAGGCCTAGTGCATCACCTTGGGGAGAACCTGTGTTATTTGTGAAAAAGAAGGATGGAAGTTTGAGGCTATGTATTGATTACAGAGAGTTGAATAATGTGACGGTGAAGAATAAGTACCCTTTACCTAGGATAGATGACTTGTTTGACCAACTAAAGGGAGCAAGTGTGTTTTCGAAGATTGATTTGAGGTCGGGGTACCATCAGTTGAAGGTTGCAGATAAAGACATTCCAAAAACAGCCTTTAGAACTCGGTATGGGCATTACGAGTTTACTGTCATGCCTTTTGGGTTAACCAATGCACCAGCCATATTTATGGACTTGATGAACCGAGTGTTTCATGAGTATTTGGATAAGTTTGTAGTTGTGTTCATTGATGACATTTTGGTGTATTCGAGGAATGAGGAAGAGCATGCTGAGCAATTGAGAACTACCCTTGAAACTCTTAGAAAGAACAAGTTGTATGCTAAGTTTTCTAAGTGCGAATTCTGGTTGGAGAAAGTTGCATTTTTGGGGCATTACATTTCGAAAGAGGGTGTATCTGTGGATCCTGCGAAAATCAAGGCGGTGAGTGAGTGGCCTACACCTAAGAATGTGACTGATGTTCGTAGTTTCTTGGAATTAGCTGGGTATTATAGAAGGTTTGTTAAGGATTTTTCGAAGATAGCTAGACCCATGACTACCCTTATGAAGAAGCAGAGCAAGTTTGAGTGGAATGAGAGTTGTGAGTCAGCTTTTCAAACCCTCAAAGATCAATTGACCACTGCACCAGTGCTGGTATTACCTGATGGGAGAGAAGGATTCGAAGTGTATAGTGATGCCTCGAAGCATGGTTTGGGATGTGTCCTACAGCAGAATGGAAAGGTGATCGCATATGCGTCGAGACAACTGAAGAAACATGAGGTTAATTACCCTACCCAAGACTTGGAGCTTGCAGCTGTTATGTTCGCTTTGAAGATTTGGAGGCACTACCTTTACGGTGTTTCTTGTAAGATCTTCACAGACCATAAGAGTCTAAATTACATCTTCACCCAAGACCACTTGAATATGCGGCAACGTAGATGGCTAGAGTACCTCACAGACTACCATGTCCACATCCAGTATCATGAGGGAAAGGCGAATGTAGTTGCTGATGCCCTTAGCAGAAAGTCGAGTCATAATGTCAATGCTTTGCTTGTGGCCAATGAGTTGTGTGAAGATATGAGGAGATTGAACCTTGAGGTTATCAATCAAGGAGAGTTAGAGGGATTACTGAGTGCTTTAACCATCCAACCTTCAATATTTGAGGAGATTAAAGAAAGGCAACTGGAGGATGAGTCGTTTCAGAAGATTAGGGATCGTGTGACTAGTGGTGCGGAGACTGAATTCAAGATTCATGTGGATGAGAGCTTGAGATATAAGGAGAGATGGTGTATACCGCAGAAGTGTGAGGATGTTAAAAGAAAAATCATGGAGGAGTGCCATAATACACCTTATTCAGTTCACCCTGGGGGAGATAAGTTGTATAAGGACTTGAAGGAGTTCTATTGGTGGCCGAATATGAAGAGAGAGGTTGTTGAGTTTGTATCAAAGTGTCTGACGTGCCAGAAGGTGAAGATAGACTACAAAAGACCCATGGGAAAGGTGCAACCATTAGAAATACCTGGTTGGAAATGGGATTCTATATCCATGGACTTTGTGACAGGTTTACCAAAGACTCGTAGTGGAAACGACACGATTTGGGTGATTGTAGACAGACTTACTAAGTCAGCGATGTTCATTCCTATAAAGGAGACCTGGAAAAAGAAGCAGCTGGCAAGTGTCTATGTGAAGAGTGTAGTTCGTTTGCATGGAGTTCCCAAGGACATAGTTTCGGACAGGGATTCGAGGTTTCTATCAAAGTTTTGGCAAAAAGTGCAAGAAAACCTTGGAACTACATTGAAAATGAGTACTGCCTTTCATCCTGCAACAGATGGTCAAACTGAGAGAACAAACCAAACCATGGAGGATATGCTGCGAGCCTGTGCTTTGGATTTCCAAGGGAATTGGGAGGATCACCTACCTTTGATCGAATTCTCCTACAATAACAGTTACCATACAAGCATCAAGATGGCACCATTTGAAGCATTGTATGAAAGGAAGTGCAGAAGCCCAGTTTGCTGGAATGATTACAGTGAACGGGTTACTTTGGGTACAGAGTTCATTGAAGATATGGTGAGCAAGGTGAGACTAATTCAGTCGCATATAAAAGCAGCACAAGATAGATAGAAGAGTTATGCCGACTTGAAGAGAAGGGATGATGAGTTTAGTGTTGGGGATAAGGTCTTTCTAAAGGTTTCTCCAACAAAAGGTGTGATGCGATTTGGCAAGAAAGGGAAACTTAGTGCTAAGTATGTGGGGCCATATGAAATCCTCCAACGTGTGGGAAAGGTGGCTTACAAATTGGCTCTGCCAATGGAGTTTGAGAAAATGCATGATGTGTTCCACATTTCCTAGTTAAAGAAGTATGTGCCTAGTGAAACCCATGTTTTGCAGCCGGAGACTATTCAACTAGATGAGTCTCTAACTTATGAAGAAAGACCAGTCAAGATACTAGATCACAAAGTGCGTAGTACTAGAAACAAAGATGTGAAGATAGTGAAAGTCCTTTGGTCAAACCAGGAGTACGAAGAGGCTACCTGGGAGGCCGAGGAAGAGATGAAAAACAAATATCCCGAGTTGTTTAACGAGGTGAGTTACGAGGGCGTAACTCTTTTCTTTTGAGGGGGGAAGAATGCGATGTAATTTCGCCCTTTTACCTCAATTATACCATTTATTGCTTGATTTTGCACGTTTTTGCATGCTTTTAATTATTATTATGCATTATTATTGCATTTGCATACAATAAAAGTATGTAAACTTTGGCCAAATATGAGTTTACTGAGTACAAAGTTCAGTTTGTTGAGTATACATGTTGAGGATCAAGCAATTTACAGCAATACAAAACACAAAAAGTTTGAATGATTTTGGAAAATTATGGTTTTTGGGTTAAGTTTCGGGGACGAAACTTCTTTTAAGAGGGGTAGATTGTAATCCCCCATAATTATGTGAATACAAAAATTTATATTTATGTGAATATTTAACTATGATTATTTATTTATATGATTTATTCTACCATTTCAAAAAAAAAAAAAAATTATTAGATGATTATTTATTTTACTATTTTAAAAGTTGATAAAACTATTTCATAAAAATTATTTCATTACTTATATTTTAATTATTATACAAGTTCAACCCGTTATTCATTAAGCCTACTTTTTTTTTAAAAAAAAAACCCACTCACTTTAAGCCCAAGTATCAATCCTAGTTTTATTAGAACTAGGAAACTAAGCCACTATAATAATAAAACCCCTCAAACTTTCCCCTCCTCCAATTTCACGACAAAAAAAAAAAAAAAAAAAAGAGGAAGAAGCTGCTGCCAGCACCACCGCCGCCTGCACCACCGCCGGCCACCAGCCCCACCCTTGCTGCTGCTGCCGTTCGCCCTCTTCTCCCTCTCTTCCTTTATTTTTTTATTATTGCTTTATTATCTTAATTAAAATTGTTTAAAGTTTCAACCTTTAATTAAAATTTTGTTCTAAATTATATTATTATGGTTTGATAATATGTTTGGATTCTAAAAGATTATAAATTTATGAGTTTTGACATGTTTAATTTATTAAATAAAATTTCAGATTATGTATTTTGTATATTTTAGGGTTTAAAGCATTGATTTTTCATGTTTTAGGCCTTGATAACGTGTTAATCAAACTATCTAATCATACTACGTTTAAATTACATTAAAGTATAATTATTTTAATCATATATAAATTTTCAGATTTATTAAAGTTTCAATTTTTATGAACAAGTAGTGTTAATTTCATGTTTTTATGCTTCTAAACCTATAAAATAATTATTGTGAGTATTTTGTGATTGAAAAAGCTTTGAACTTTATATTCTAACTTTAAAAATAATTTTCAGATTTCATACCTTTTATTTGGAAGCCTCTAATTGCATTGAATTGATATATTCTTGGGTTTTTAACACACTAACTTGCTATATAATGACTATTTCAAGTAATTATGCTTATGGGGTTATTTTATATACTTAAAATAAATTTCCAGATTTATTTACCCACTTTAAAGTTGTTGTAATTTGATATAAAACACTATATTTTCATAAATCTAACATATAAACTTGAAGTTGGGATGTTATATTACTAACTTTGATTTTTGGGGACAATGTAAAGGCTTTATTTTGATGATTTAAGAGGTTTTAAAGTAGTTTAGTATTGCTGTAATTTTAATTGCTTTGGTATTGATTTATTTCTAATTGTTCACTACTAAAAAACAGCTTAATTCCGACGGAAAATTTCCGTCGAAAACACCATGTTTTCCGTCGGAAATCGTGTTTACGACGGAATTCCGTCGGAAGGTATCGTCGGAAAAGTAGTTGTAGGAAAATTGACATTTTACGACGGAATTTCCGTCGGAAACATTTTTCCGACGGAAATTAGCGTCGAAAGAGGTTTTTCTGGTCTGGAAAAGTCCGTCGGAAATTTTCGACGGAATCCGATTCCGTCGGAATTTCCCGACGGAAATTTCGTCGGAAATTTATTAAAAAAAACAAAAAAAAAGCCCGCACCACCAACCCCCACCACCAGCTACCACCCCATACCACCAGCCCACCCAACCAGCCCCCACCGCACACCATCACACTCTCACCGACACCACCCCACTACACACCACCACACTCGCACCGACACCACCACACTCGCACCGACACCACTCCACTGCACACCACCACACTCACACCGACACCACCACACTCGCACCGACACCACCACACTCGCACTGACACCACTCCACTGCACACCACCACACTCACACCGACACCACCCCACTGCACACCACCACACTCACACCGACACCACCACACGCACACAGTAACCCCAAAACACCTGCACCAAACTTCGCAAAACCAAACCCAACCCAACCCAAAACCCAGCCACCCCTAACCGAGCCCACACTACCCACCCCTAACAAATCCCCACCAAAACCCACACCACCCTGACCGAATACACTAACCAAGCCACAACCACCACGAAAATCACCCAAATTTAGATCCACCACCACCGAAAATCATCCAAAAATTAAATAAAAAATCAAAATTAAAAATTAGAACGTACCTTAAAATTAAAAAAAACTTCGAAATTAACCACGAACTTGGTTTAACAAGGCCAAATTCGACCACGAAAACCCTAGATCTAGGATTTTCATGGTCGAATTTGACCTTAAAAACCATTAATTTGACTAACATCACCATAAACGACATAAAAGGAGGAGAGCTTGCTTGAGAAGAGAGTAAGGAAGAGGAGGAGAGGAGAGAGAAAGCGTGAGAAGAGAAGGAGGAGGAGGAGAGGAGAGAGAAAGCGTGAGAAGAGAAGGAGGAGGAGGAGGAGGAGGAGGAGGAGAGAGAGCGTGAGGAGAGAGAATGGGAGGAGACAGAGAGCGTGAGGAGAGAAAAAAGGGAGAAGAGAGGCGGATTGTGAATGAGGGGGGAAGGGGCGCCGTTTTAGTATTAGGGTTTTGGGGTTTTTTCCTTTTTTTTTTAAAAAAAAAAAATTCCGTCGGAAACGGGTTATAATCCGTCGCAAATTATACCATTTACGACGGAATTTTCTGTCGGAAATGGTATAATTTCCGACGGATTAAAAATCCGTCGTAAATTTACGACAGAATTTATTTCCGTCGTAAATTTCGTACTTTCCGACGGATTTTCTTGTCCGTCGGAACGGTTCCGTCGGAATTAAGCTGTTTTCTAGTAGTGGTTTAGTTTAGGAGAGGACTTTGTAAAAGGCGACTTCTAGTTTTAAAGTGGCCAATCGAATTGTTTACTCAAGGTACGTACAAGTTACGAAACCTTGCTTGTAGGTGCATGTTTAAGGACGGATCAAGAACTTAGTATCATGTATAGGATTGACTGGGTTAAATTGTCTGGTTATACATTGTGAATTTCAAACGATGTGCACTAGTTTATAATGCAAGTATTATTTGTGCTTTAATTATGCAAGGTGCGCTTAAAGACAAAGGTATGTGATTGGTGTAAAGATCAAATTATTACTCATTCATGATTATGTAAACAGGATGAGTAAAGGAGAAATTCAAGTCTTGTAAGACGAGGTTAAGGTTTTGGGATGCCTTATGCACTCAAGGTGTTTATACACCGAGGGAGTAATGGAATAATTAATAAATGTTGTTTATCACTAATAAATCAAGAATCTAAATTGAGAATTTTCCATGTTTGATTGAATTGTTTTTGGGATGTTCGTATTGAAATGTATATGAGTCATTACCAAGTCTAAACCTGTAAATCACGTAAAGTGCAAGATGGATGAGCAATAAAACTCTGGAATGGTGCACATCTGGAGCAATGACAATCAGGGGTTGGGGTACATGGGGTATTAGCCGTGTACTTTTATCGAGGCCGTCTGATCTACGAGTCTCCTATTTCAAATATTATTTTTCTAAAACTAGGAGTTAGGTGAGATCTCATACTAACTACGGGCACGGAGTCGCGCCCGTGGTCGTTGGATGTTTATTGATGTTTCCAAAAGGAGGCATGGGGTTTTTCTTTATTGATGTTCCAAATGGGACATGGGTTGGACAACCTTGTCTATTGCTAAATCCAATGAATTAATTAAATGAGTCAGTCAATATCAATTAGTGAGGTCTTAATAAATTTAATAATCGAGTCATGAATTGAGTCTATATTTAATGATGCTTGTGCTTGATTATTAGTAGCATGTTAGGTATTTTCTTAATTTGATTTCGCAGCTTGTATGTACTCAGCTTTGCTGACTGCGTGCTTTTGTGTGTGTCTTTCTTTGGTCATGGCCTTCGCCTTTTAATGACCCTGTGACGATCCAATTTTTACACTTGTAATATTGGGGAGCAGAATAACCACAGGTTCTTACACATGCAGCATTCATCAGGGTTGTGGGATCTTGAGTAGAGAGTTGGTTGTTTGCATTTTATTTCTTTTGCAAGTTGAAATTTATTTTAATTCGATTTTTATTTGACACCAATTCTTTTGGGTTTGAATTTATTTGAACACTGAATTTAATCACTTACTACTTTTATTGGGTTTAAATAAGGGCCTTAATGGTTCCAACTTGTAATACTTATTTTGATTTAATTCCTTTGTTTTGAGATTTATTTAAAACTGTTTTGGTTTTCCGCTGCTAATTTCTGAGATAGCCTTAACGTTTGAACACGTGGCGGTAGTACGCCAATAACTCTCTTGAAATTGTTCAGGTTATATACAGGTTTCTCACAGGTTTTTAAGAGAGAATTATTGGGGTGTTACATTTTGAGGGATATTTATAGAGTAGATAGTATAGGGTAGGTTTGGGCTTAGTAAATAAATGGGCTTGAATTATGGAATATTTGACCTACAAGGGTTCAAATAAAAGGTTGGGCCTATTTAAATAAAATGGGTTATTCTAATAAAAGCATGTATGACTAGTTTACATACGATATTTTAAATGAGTCCAAATAATTGGTAAACGTTTGGTCCAGAATATATTTTACTTTTATAAAACTTTATAATTAAAATACTTTAACCCTTTAAAATATATTTTATAAATAATTAAATACTTTATAAAAATACATAAAAATACGAAGTATTACAGTCCCCACACACACTACTAGCTTCATTCGCTTTTTCAAATTCAGCCACAAGACCCAAAGCCTTCGAGATTACTTCCACAACAGCTTTCCTTTTTTTCTCAAAAGACCACGCGTTCCTTCGAAGCCACAACCCCCAAGCAATACACCAGAAGATATCCTGCCATTGAGAATTTTTGTGCTGCTCACGAACCTTGCTGCACCAGTCACTAAAGTTCCTGCCTTCAAAGTTATCCACCTCCAAACGAAGAGGAGATAATCGCCAGGTATGTTTAACCTCCCTACAGAGCACAAGCATATGAAGAACGCTCTCATTGTCTTCTCCACACATTGCACAAGTCGTGTCGACATCCATTCCTCTATTTGCCAAATTCTGACAAGTAGCTACACCTTCCCTGATAGCTCTCCAGGCGAAAATTTTAACCTTAGCATTCCAGATTTGGTTCAAGTCAAAAGTATGAACACCCAAGGAGCAGGAGGCATGTTCACGAGCTTTTTCTAATGTCAACATATTGTAAGCACTTTTGACATCGAACCTTCCATCCTTCGAGAAATGCCAAGTCCAAGCATCCTTCCTGTCAAGCAACGGAATCAACACATCGCAGATTTCCTGAAATTTACATTAGGATAAAAGTTTTTTTTTTTGTTTTTTTTTTAAATTATGTTTCACTAGGATAAAAGTTGAAGACAAATGATCTCTACTTTCTTGTATTATCATGATAATTGATGTATTACCATATTTACAAATTAGAAAATTTACAAATTACAGCCATTTAAAGTTAGTATTTTGTAAATTACAACCATTTAAAAAATAAATTACAAATTGCAGCTCAAAAGTTGTTATAAATTGTAAATTACAACCTAATTTAATTTTGGAAACATTGACAAGAATAATCCCAACTTTGCCTCATTCGCTCAAAATAATCCCAATTTTGGATTATTTTTTAATAATCCGAACTTTAATGTGAATTTGCTTCTAATGGTCCCGAGTGACTTGTAACCTGTTGAATAGGTAATTTCTTTTTTTCTTTTAATTTAATTTACACGTGTAAACACCTAGTTGGTCAAAAATAAGTTTGAATTTTAATTTATTTTTTGAAATATTATTAATTACTAATTAACATTTAACTAACAATAAAACTATTTTTTTTAAAATAACTATAAAAAAAAACTAACTAATTTAAAAATAAGTAAATAATAAAAACCCCACCTCCACCAACACCAGCACCACAGCCCTAGCCATCTCCCGTCTCGGCAACTGACCACGCCAGCACCAAGCTTCACTATATCCATCGTCAGCCAGCCCACTTCCTCCCTTTCCCCCTTTACCTTGTGCCCACGACCATTATTGCTGCTGCCCAAGCCCCTGCCAACGCACCAATTCAAGTCGCTTTCAATCGCACAACATCGCAGCTCCAATGCTAGCATCACAGCAACAACTAGCACGTGTACTCCTCACAACCCCCAAGGGAGGGGGGCTATTCATGGTGGGGTTAAAAGGGTTAGGGTTTGGCTGGGTGGTCGCGCGATGGGAAAAGGTGGGGTTGGGGTAAGGGGAAAAGGGAGAAGATAGGTTGATCGGCGTTGGAGGTTGGGGTGGCTAGGTGCCGACGTGGCTGGTTGCCGGCAGGGATGGCGGTGGGAGGGTGGTATGGCTGGTAGATTTTTTAGTTAATTAAAATTAAAATTTAGATTTTTTTTTAAATTTCCTTTAATTTTTTATAATTTTATTTATTTTATTTTCATTTTTTAGAACCAATCAAATGCTGACACATGTCAGGTAACTTGTAAAAACAAGTTAGATAACCGATTGGGTCCATTAGAAGCAAATTCACATTAAAGTTTGGATTATTGAAAAATAATCCAAAGTTGGAATTATTTTGGGCGAATGAGGCAAAATTGAGATTATTCTTGTCAATTTTTCCTTTAACTTTTTCATCAGTTTGCATGTCAAAGAAGAAATATAATTGAAAATCAGTAATTTTTTCATCAGTTTGCATGTCAAAGAAGAAATATAACTAAAAACCAGTAAAAATAATTTCAGTTCAGTAAAATAATTTAAGTTCAGCAAAATAATTTCGGTTCAGTAAAAATGATTTCAGCTCAACAAAAATAAGACGAAGTGAACGGGGCCTAATATTAATAAAGGTAATCACATAAATAAACATTTTAGAGGGTATAATTGTCCAAACACTATTCATAAGAGTTATCTTATATAGCACTTTTTAAAAGGTAGGGATACAATACCATCCATAGCTTTCTTACTTCTATTCATAACTACATAAGTTCGCGTGACTCCAAATCTCTAACCTCTCATCCAAAAATATCTTTGTTTTTGTTGTTTAGAGGAGCCACAAGGGCGGATGATGGGAATCAATATCAAGATATCTTGAAATCAAAATCAGGAGGGGAGCTCTAACCACTTGAGTTATCCGTGACTCTTTGTGTGAGAGTGAAATATTCATCTTTGGGAACAAATCGACAATTTTTTTTTTATTTTTTTGAATAATATCGACAAAAATAATTATTCTAATTACGTCAAGTTAGAGAACTTCAAAGACAGTAACTTGAAACAATCCAACCAAATCCAAAATGACACAATCTAAAATTGGATAGGCATGGCCGCATGGACACGATAATCCAAACCCAATCCGTGACCTGAATTGACATCGATTATTAGGTCCTCGTAAGAGAAGCGGCAATCTTAAGTCCTGCAGTATTTCATTCGCACTCCAAAGTCCTGCTAAAGCACATGTTTCAATGAACATTTTTTATGCCTCAAGGTTAGGGCCTTGGGGGTTCCTCCAAGTAAATAAAAGGGAGGAGAACAATACTGTGTCTGTATGTGTGTGTACATCCAGTAGCTTGTTGCATACCGCAATCCTACCAAAGGCCACAAGGCGATAATGGTCTTTCTGTTTAATAAAAGCTGTAGTCCTTTACGCATATAAACGTAGAACTGGCTTGATACAAGGATGCATAAAACACATGCTGTGATGCTGATCCTTCAAACCAAGGAAGTTCAACATCCAAAGATCTGCTAAACATAAAACTAGGAGAATTTTTAGCCACATAAACTGATAAACACCATGGTCAGCTCACTTTCTACAACATTTCAATCTAAAAGTTGTATTTGGTTGAACAAAATTAAGGAGCTGAAATACATTATTGCAGAAATCTAATCCCATGAGTAAGTAATGTGATGAAACCAGGGGCTATAATTTATTGTCGTAAAGCTTTGTTTCTATCCCAATTGTATGGGACCTAAGTAAAGCTGCAATAAGGAAAACAGGGTTAATTTGAGACATCAATAACCCCTACAATTGCTTCAGTTGTCTCCGTAGATCCATTTCTCAGCATTGTGTGTGTAACTGACCAATTCCTCAGGCTTGAACCAAAGCTTGATTTCATCCTTAGCTGTTTCTGGGCCATCACTTCCATGGATAATATTTCTACATTCAAAAAATTAAGTCAGATTAACAGTGCCCAAAAGTTGGTCATTAAGAGCAAGCAGTATTCATCCGAATCATTAGTCATAAGTAGTAATACCTTCCAACGACGACTGCAAGGTCACCTCTGATGGTTCCTGGTTCTGATTTCTGTGGGTCTGTGGCTCCAATGAGTTTCCTTCCGTATTTAATCACCCCCTCGCCTTCCCAAACCTATGAAAATAAGTAAGTTAGTCACAAACGATTTGGAAGTCACGTCTCTCGTGAAAAAAAAAGATTGTTAACTAATTTCTCACCATAGCAACCACGGGGCCAGAGCTCAGAAAATCACAGAGTCCGTTGAAGAAAGGCCTCTCTGACAGATCATGATAATGCTTCTGGGCAAAATCCTTTGAGGGAACCACTACTTTGATAGCAACAAGCTTGAAACCCTTTCGCTCAAAACGTGCTACGATTTCTGAGATCTAAACATTGGAAAAGTAATCTGTGTTAGTAAAAAAAGAACGAAAAAGGCTGTCCCAACTGCAAATCTCAATAGTAAGACACTCAATGGAAAAAAAAAAGGCACAGGAAAAGTACTTACCAGCCCTCTCTGTACTCCATCAGGTTTGATAGCAATGAAAGTACGCTCCATCTACACACATTTCAGTATGAAATCTCTCTTAAAATCCTTTTCATGATTTAGAAGAGTACTTGGCAGGATACAAATTCAACCATTACAATTTACAAGAATTAAGAGATCTTAAGAGGTAAATACAGCAAAAGCTAAGCAGGTACCTCTGCAGCATAAGCTTCCTGGTCCTGAAGCAAGTAAGCTACATTGCGAAATAGGCAAGGAAAACAGCATATTAGAGAGGGAAAATAAGCGGAAACACCAATAGCATGGTACATATCAGCAGAAATTCAGGAAATAACCTATCACACAATGCATAGAAAGAAACTACTTCTTGACCCCATTGATAAACAGCATAAAATTAGTTTTTGTAGACAAGATTTAAGCTTGCTGCCGTTTAAGCTCTAGCTAGTGGTAAGGCTGCTCTTCTACAATGTCATATGGAAGAGGTTCCAAATGTCACGAAGCTAAAACAAAGCAAGGTACAAGGCTTCTCTACCTCCCACTCAAAATAAATAAAAAATGTCAATGACATGTAATTCTTTCTTAGTTTTAACTTCCAATTTACAAAGGCCCATAACATGCATTGACTGATAGAGAACTGTAATAAAGCACATAAACAAAAAAAATTCCTCATTTAGTCTTCAGCAATACAAACTTTCTACAGGACAATAATTGGGAGGAAAAAAAAAATACCAAGCCTAGGTTTCTCAAATTATTGTATCATTACATATTGAACAACAAACCATATCTAAATTTCTTTACCATATTTAAGCACAAATATAGTACTTTCTGTCTTTCTACACCTTAATTTTAATGTCAAAAGCATTCTTTTTTGGGTCCCAATAAAGTTGTCAAATTAGTACCATTTAGTGCTTTTTACTAGTAGAAAAACGAATTACCCTTCAAAATTATCTATTGATTAAACTTTTAGTCCCAAAATTTGAGAGATACGGATGGTTCAATAATTCAGCAATCACACAAAAAGATAAACAACAAGAAAGAAAAGACATGAAAAGAAAATCATTGAAAGGGTAAACTATTGGGCACCTGCTGCAGGGATGGCCAATGTGGTGGACAACCATGTTCCGGATGCATTGGCTCCTCCGAGAGAAGCCAAGTGAGACGCTTTTCCTCTCAAGGATACAGCAGCAGTAGCAGCCACTGTTCGTCCTTCTGCAATTCAAACGCAAAAACGACTTCAAAAACAATACTTAATCCATTGTATGATAACAAACAAATATACTCAAGAAAGCACAAACTCGCCCGCTTAATCGTTTCATATCGTATCCGTTTCATATCGTATCGTACATGTGCACAACTTTTATAAAACCATACCCTTCAAGCTGTAATGAAGACAAGCAACATACATAATACATGCATTTGAAATCCAAAATCGTTTACAAATCATTTTCAATTGACAAAGCAAATAAAAGATGAATCCTGAAATTCAATTTCATTTATCAATCTACCTCTTTTCTAATAACAAAGTCAAACAATCTTCTATCCTTTAAATTAATTATGTTGTTCTTTGTTATAACCTAAATATCAAAATAACCCTAATTTAAGGATTTACAAGCCTTTTAACATCTCAAAGTCCATTTCAACAACATAATTAAACAATCAATTGACGACTATCATTCAAAAGCAACAATCTAAAAACTTAACCTCAATTCAAATTCAAACATAGTTACTACACTAAAGATCATATCTAACACTTCCTCCGTTTATTCTTAGACACAACATTTTGCATTTCCCACTACTCACACACCGACAATCTTTAGCAATTTATAATAATAATTAAACAAAAGATCTTGTTAGACTCGTCTCGATTTATGTTTTTAAAACCAACCTTTAGTAATGATAAGCAAAACACGTGGAATAATATTACTGATTGAAATCATGCATTGACAAGCGCGAAAACAACAACAATAATAATAATAAGAGCAAAGATTGTAATGAAACAAGAAGCAAATGAATGACATTTGACCAACGATCTAGGAGAGAGTGAGGGAGTACCAGGGACGAAGCGAGAGGCGGAGTTCTTGGAAGAAGAGAGAAAAGAGCGAGCAGCCCTAGAAGCAGATCTGTAAAAGTGGGACCTCATTTTTCAATGGAGAGAGAAAACAAACTCTAACAAAGAAGAAGATAGTGGGAGTGAGGTTACTAGAGTGACAGATCGATACAACAGTAGTAATGTTTTAAGGGTTTTGTTTGGCTTTCTTTTTATAGTAGTAGTCTAGTTGGTAGGATTTTGATGCTTTCTTATTTACTTTTTACTGTTGGAGATTTGGAAATGCTTTTTTTTTTTTTTTTTTTCATTTTTTATAACAATGCTTTTGCTTGGCTTTGTTTTGTTCGCTCTTTCCTTTACTTGCCTTGTTTAGGTTTTTGATTAGGAATCATACATTTGCTTTAAATGTGTGAGACATGTCTAATGTAGGTAGGTATTAGGTATATTGTTGATGAAGTTAGGTCAATTAGGGTTGTTGTATGAGGCGAGTAATTAAACTTATATTGTTATCGTATTGGATATGTAATGTAGTATTGACACTGGATCATTATTTGTATCGGCTTTGATGAGATCCAAGTTTTTAAGCTTTTGGATTTATATCTGCGATTATATTCGATTTTATACTTGGTTCAAAACTGAATTCGTATTCATCACATCATGGATCTGGATATGGATGTCATTGTTTATAAAATATACAAAGCAATTACTTTACAACATTTAAAATGTGAGCTTCTTATTCAAGGAATGCAAAGGAGATATTAATATTAATACTCCGTAATGAATTAGGAGCGTGAGGAATGCAAGGAAAGTCTAAAATTAGACATGAGGTTACAATCTTTAATCATGTCTTTCATAATTTGATAAATACCGTCATGTCTTGTTTAATTTTGCCATTGTAAATGACGCTACTACGACTCATTCTCCTTTCTTCTCCTCTCTGTTTCTTCTTTCTTATACCGAACAACTAGGTGGACTAGCTACACTCGGCCCACCTTGGGCCCTTCCATCTCTTGCAGTCTTGCCCGCACTAACCATCGCCAACTCCCACCCATCCACCCCCCAAACAACCAACAACCACCCCACCTTATTTTTTCCATCTCACTCTCTGCTCCTTCCCTTCCGTTTCTCCTCTCTTAAGACCTGTTCAGTTCAATTCAGCTCCTAATTTCCTTCTTTCATAAAATATTCATTTCAGTTTAGTTTAGTTTAGTTCAGCTCAATTCAGTAAATGTAAACAGACCCTTACTCATAGGCTCATAGCCACAAGTCCACAACCTTCACTACAACCAAATTAAAAGTAACAAAATAACAACCATAGTAGGATTCGAAAATAAAATACTTCCTCCGTTCTTTTTTACTTGACCTACTCCTCCTTTAACAATCTTTTGTAAATAATATGTAATGAAAAACATATTCATATAGGATGTTTTTGAATTCGTCTCAATAAGTACTATCATAATGTATGACTTTTATATTTTTTACTTATGGAGAATTAAAGTTAATGATCGTTAAACTTTTGCATTGGCAAGCGTGATAAAAGCAACATGACAAGTAAAATAAAACATAGGAAGTAATACTTACATCATAAAATAGAAAGGAAATTTTGCAAATCGCAACACCATACTGGTTCCAGACACGATACAATCATATTTATCATGTATGATTTGTTTAAGTAAAGTATTCACATGTAAAATAATCACAAATAAGAACTAGAACTTCAAATAACAATGAGTTGATCATCACAAATCATCCAAATTTCAATACAGGTAAATTAAGAAAAGAAATTTGATTAATCATTAAAATATCATCTTTACAAATATGAATAAATTACCGTAGTAATAAAAAAAGGTCAAATCGTTAGAAAGTTGCAAATACTTTTTCATGGATCACATATACAACGTCAATATATGATCAATTAGCAATAAACGCCTCCACCAGCAAAGGCAGCAAAGCTTCACAAATCACGTGGACCTTGTAATAGTGTTGAGTTTACTCTACGTACACTGCTTCACAACCTAATTATACTCCAATGCTGACAATTTAAGTACCTAAGTCATCATCCTATTTACAAGCAAGACATTTCCCCAAACAACTACGGAAATTGAAAAACTACTTCACATTACGTATCCTCGTTTCAAAAAACGTTCGTAAGAATGGAATTCTTAAGGAATTGATGATAAGGGCATGATTTATATGGAAACAAATCGGACGTCTGAATCAAAGCGAACTGGAACTCACTGTCAATAAAAATGTCCAGTTAATTTGACAGTAACTAGCGAGGGTAAGACAGTAACAGACTAACAGTCACGGCAGGGAATCAGGATGGGAACAAGTGTGGATTTAATGGCCAAGGCCAAATCCTCTGTTTAGAAGTTTCAGGAGGGGAAATTCGACGGGAGCTCAATTTGGAGTGGTGAACAATGGTGTCTGAAATACAAGGTGAAATTGGCAAAGAAAAAAGTTCGATCTGCAGCACTTAGTCGATTAGCAAACCTGAAATTACCCTTATTTTATTTACCTTGAATGTGGTTATATTTACAAGCACAATAATTAATTTCTGCACATCAAACTCAGATTCTCAATAACCTTATCTTTCTAGCTATATACATTGCTGAGCGTTGCTTTCACAATTTTGATCACCGGGGTCAGTTTTATCAGGTCCAAGCTTGCACTCTGTTCGTAATGCTCTTAGCCAAGAATCAACCTGTGCAATAAAGTTACAATCCAAGTATCAAAGCTAATGATCAAGAACAATTACACTTGAAATCATGCAACCACGGTTAAGGACATAGAACTCTAACAAAAAAGGTCATTTCATCTTCTTCTTCCTGCTGAACATGAATACATACAACAAAGACATATGGAGTTGATCATCTCTTTCACTTGGGACTTTATATTTCACCTCAAAATCAATGTAGGATCCTTGACATTGAAATGAGGGTATGGACAGTTGACACCTCATTTGGACCAAAAACATGATAACTTTTCTTTAAAAAGCTAACACATTAACAATTGTGTTCAAGTAAACAGTCTATGACCCCTCAACTATAATCCATCAGTTTTTTTTTAGTTTACTCACTTTGTCCTTCTACAGCGATTCATACACAAATCAGTAATACGAGATTGTTAAGTTTAGGTTATTCTCGATAAATAAATTCAAGTCATCATTTTTTGTAAAAATTTTACTTACAGAGAATAAAAAATGCTTTGTACGGAGTATGATCAAAGTTGTGTGTAAACTTTATATAACAGAGGGAGTACATAATACTACAAAACAAAATAACATGAAATTTCACACAAACTCAATAATGTCCGCTCATTTAAGATTTATTAGTTTCACATAAACAATTAACAAGTGACAAAATGAAGTAAATCTGCCCCAGATAAGAAAGGACATCTTTAACAGCAAATCACATACAAAAAAGTGAAGCAGTAGCTACTGGATTTACCTGTATCTCAGAATCGCTAGAACATTCAATTCTGAGTCCATAACGTGTAACAATGTAAAAGCAGTGCCAAATTTCTTCACCTTCTCGAACTATGCATGGCAATGAACCTACTTCATCAATATCGGAGAGAAGAGCTGAATCCTGAGGACTCAAATCTGCAGCAGCTTTATTAGATTATTAGATGTGTTGTATTAAAATCAAATGCTATCAAAATTTGTATATATTGACACCCCATTCAAACAAGCATACAAATAAGGCGATAAAACACTTTGACAAATGTGCCCACCTTCCTCATTCCTCAAGAAAAAGTGCTTACAAAACAAACATGTGACTTTTTAACAAAACACATCTAGGGAACATGTTATCGAGTCAAAGATACCATCACAAATGATTGAAATGAATAATACAGTTCCAGTCATTAAACATGTCACCTGAAATGAACATTCGAAGAAGATGGACCAAGGAATCAAATACCTGTAGAAGACAAGTAAAAGAAGATGCATGATCCTTGCAGGACTGTAAAGCGAGGAACCCAGTCATCGACATCACAATCATCAATAGGAGGTAGCTCGCCAGGTAGTGCCGCCCATCGCTAAAGATTTCAAAAATATATGCATCAAATTCAAGCAACATAGTATTGAAGTTGGTCCAAATACTGAAAGATTACAAATAGAACCCTACTGTTCTCATATTTAAGTATCCTGATAGTCGAGCCCGCCGCAAGATTTCATCAAGATGTTCCAACCTACATTAGCGGGAACATGTTAATGAAAGAGTACAAGTAGCTGGCTAGTTCAATGCATGTATACAAGTGGAAGAGAGAAGCATTTCTTACTGTGCTTTGAAATGAGCCTCTCTTTCTTCTACATCAGCAAGTTCTGACCGAAGGGATTCTAGTTCTACAGCACTCAGCTCAACCTGTGAGTTAGAGATAGAAAAGAGTCACATTTACATTCTTATTAAAAATATAAAGGGGATCGAGTAAGCAAAGTTAACTGCAAATACCTTTTCTTCACCATTAAGACCAGTGATATTTCGTAGTCCCTTCAAACTAAATAACCTCAACATGAATGAAGCAGTTTTCAACTTGTTCCTAGAAAATGAACGATTCTGAACTATGCTGAAGTCAAAGGAAAGAAAAATAATGGTGAGAATCAACTAACAAAATACTTCACTATTAGACTTTTCTTTTCAACTAATAAAGGTACCTGGAGGCACTGTTGGCAGTTGTATTTGAGAAAAATGAATGTCTATCTAAATGAGATGTTGTGCCAGATGTTGATGTATGAGGAGAATCTTCACCAGATATTGAGGTATCTGAACTTCTGGGTAGGGGAGAATCTGCGGAAGCGGAAGCTGAAGCCTCAAAATAATCTGGTATGATCTCTATAGTTCTAGGACCATCACCCATCAATGAAATTCCTATTTTGCAAATTGGCTGCAAAATTTCAACAACACAGTGAACAGTGAACACACTGAGGAAGGTTGTAGTCATTAGTATAATCCTTCAAGCAAATGAGAACAAAACATTGGCTATAATCAGCACATACTTGAAGGATATGGCCAACAGCATATCGAACAGGAGCAATTGCAAATTTTGCATGTGTAATAATAAAGTAGAAGTTCAAGATTAGTAATTTGCTTTTCACATGTACAGACATGGAACCATATTACTCTAAAAGGTTAACATAAGGTAAACAATCGTTATTTAAAAGTGTAATTGGGCAACTTTTAATGCAAATCTACTGTTCAATATACTCCACTTATTAGTTTATTTCAAAATGTAGATTCATTCTAATCAATTTTCTAAGGCATTACTCACCTTTCACCAAACCAAACACCAGTACACCACCAATAATAAATATCATTATAAAAATGAATTATTTGACATTAAATTAACTCTTTTTCACTCGATCTAAATGACCCTGGACAATAAATGCCATGTTTGCTTCAGTTCATCTTATAATATCAAAAAAATGCATGTATAACAGTCCAACTATTTGCATTGCAATTATTCTACTCTCTACTTTTGGTATTTTTGATATTAGCTATCCAAATTGTTTAATACGAAGTAAATCTCTATACATTTAAATACACTTATCCAAAATATGTTCGTTTTCCGCTTTTCTTAGAATGTATTGGGGGACGAAAATAGGGAAGAGAAAGGAGAGAGGAAAAATTTTCAACTTTGAAAGTTCATTAAGAAGTTAAGAAAGAAGGAAGCCTATAATTTTCCTCTGTTTCCCTAATCTGCAAACTAGGGAGCTTGATCCCATAGCCTCCCTTCCCACATCGAAACAAAGTACGATCCCGTCAAAAAAAAAAAAAAAAAAAAAGTACGATTACTCTATGTGAAAACCTATAACTGTGGCTGAAGACCTAACTGCAAACTGATGCCAAACACAGTTCACATACTTAAAAAATTAAGCGATCAACAAAGTACTAAACAAGTTAAAATAACCCCCCCCCCCCCCCCAAAAAAAAAAAAAAAAAAAAAAAACGATCTAAGAAATAAAGTGTTTTTGCAATTTCATGAAAGTAAAACAAATTATAGAAGAATGATTTAAAGCTCTTAAAAGGCATGTGGGAGAAGTGGAGAACTATAACATTTTAAGGAAAATTTCATGGCAGCAAGTATAAACTTAAAAACCCCCAAAATGGATATCTACTGGCACTCTTATGAGAAGTTCCCAAGAATTAATGTAATACAGAATTACAGGCAACTTAAACTATATGAAGAAAATAATTATGTATGGAAGTTTAAAATAAAATAAGAGGAATAAAATGGCACCAATTAGTAAGCCCATATTTTGCCTCACAGCTAATGCAGTCTTCAAATGACACACTAGTGAACAATATAGTAAATTATCTAGCATTTTAGCCTAATCAAAATCACAGATGGATTTCCCAGAGGAAATAAGACTCCATTGATCTGAAAACAAAGCTTTGGTCTATCAAAATCCTTAAATTCTTAAATTCTTTCTTATAGGCCATGTTAAGTGACTAGGAGTTGGATGTAGAGTATGTTACCCGTAGTAAATAACACTAGGCATATAAATACTAGTTCTGGTAATCGATAATTTGGCATGTCTATCAGTTGATGAAGTTTGCAATGATTTATGAGGAGTTTGAAATACTAGATCATTGCAAAATTATCAACCACAGCTGCAATTTCAACAACAGTTCCATTACTAAAAACCATAAGCAGCCACATTGGATGGTAAAACGACATCTCTTGGCAATAAATAATTCCTGCTCAATCCTAAGTAGCCTCAATCATCTATCCTCACTCCGAAACCCCTGGCAAGAGTTTCAATTGCCTAAATTTAACAGTTTTTAAAAAGTAGCCCTTGATCCAGCTAGATACCCAATAATCAAGAACATACTTTTTAGCATTCTCAACTTAATTGCTAAAAATCCTCATCCACTTCACAAAAAACTTTTTTTTAAAAAAAAAAATCCAAATTTGAACTATACTCAAAACAGAACATCTCAACAGGCGTTAATTAATTAGCCCTTCATCCTAAAATTAAAAAACCCAATCAAAAGTCATATTTCCACATCCATCACCCTCCAAACCAACCCTAAACCCTAAAAAAAATATTAAAAAAAGAAAAAAACTTGAATAATTCATTACAGTACTGAAATTGAACTCAACTCCATCATAACCCCAAATTAAATTCGAATCAATTAGCCCCAAAAGACAAAAATCGTATACATAATTGATCATAATCTTGACATCGTCAACTTATTCGAAAATTTATTAGTAGCAAATACGGAAATTAAATCACAAGCTAAATCAATAACAAAGTGCAAAATTTGCAAGATTCCCAGAAAAATTCAAGTACTTAATCAAGCAAAAGCAAATTCATTCAGCATAAAAATACAAGAAAAAAGGAAGTACCTTGTTAATGGAGATTGGAGCGAAGGGGGTTGGCGATTGAGGGGAGAGATTGAAGAAAGGGAAAGGGGTTTGAGTTTGTGGTTTTTTTTGTTGTGTTTAGTCCTGAATTAAGAATTAAAAATATGAGATTGACCAATGGTAGAAGAATACGTCTTATTTTTAACAATAATTATCATTTTATTGTGATGATTATATCCAATGAACTGTTCGTTAATGTTGTTGTACTCGAAAAACAATTGCCGAATTTGCCTGTGGTAATTACCGTTACACCCTCCACCTGATTTGCGGGTGTTTTTGGTAATTCAATTGGACTCGGGGAACAAAATTGTACTCATCGTTTTAAGCTTGTAACTAGACTTTCCTAAAAAAAAAAAAAAAAAAAAAAGCTTGTAACTAGACTTGGTTATTTAAGAGAGCAGTCCAATGATAAATTGATAATGGGTCAGAACTCACGATCAATCTAATAGGATCCTTAATACTACTTTCATTTCTGATAGTTTAACTCACTTATTATTCATGTGGTCAAAATAAAATAGGTTTGACCACATATATAAGATATACAATAGTAATAATTCAGCATATAAGATCTTATTAGATTACCCTTATTATAAATAATCTAAATATCAAATTTTTTTTTTATATTTTTTAATTATACACAGCTGGATTTATTTATGGTCAAAGATTTTCATTGGAGATCGTGCAATTGCAAAGTGAGTCAAACTTTCAGGAACGAAGAGAGTAGATAGAGTCTTTAATGGACATGACTTTTATTGATAAGATCAATATAGGTCCAAAATCAATCTTTCAATAATCAATCATTCAATAATAATATTAAAATATAAAAAACACAAGCAACGACATACTCCCTCCATTCCTAAATAATTGACTCGTTTGATATTTTTTCTTTTCACTATTCAAATACGGACTACTAACCTTTGACTATCTTTTTTATTTATTTTTTTATTTTTATTTATTTTTAAATAACTCCTAAACATCTTCCTCCATGATCACTTGTTTGGGCTTGACCACTAGATAATGGCTTCGGGCGGGATGATTATTACTTGTAACAATAAACCTACCAGTTTAAAGTTGATTTGATTCAATGTAGCAATATCAAATGGTTTGTGTCCACAAATAGTTGATTTGTGATTTTACATGTCAACAAATATTAATTAAAATTTGACCTTAATTGCATCCAAAAATAGCTCTTACGTCAAATTAGTCGTATATTATCAATCAACCACTAAATTTGGAGAAAGGAGTATTATGTCACCAAAGGTGAAAGTCTTACCGTCTTAGGTGTAACATTTCCAACAAAGTTAAAGAGAGCATTTAAACTTACCCCTAGAACAATATTCCGTATAGAAGTAATTACTTTCTAGTCACTGAAAATTACAGAGTTAAAAGTCATAACAGTAAGTTTATCACTATGACTATGAGATGGTTTCGTACACAACTTAACCTTAACAAGGAGATAGAGGAATCGATTAGATGAAGGCCATTGTCTTTTGTCTCGTGCTAACATTTCAAATGAATAAGATAGGACCGAATCAAACCCCACATAAATTTTGTGGTCAGAAAATCAGAATAAGAAACAGCAACGCTCTCTGTCTCTCTCCTCCTGCAAAGTGAATTAGGCAACAATGGCATCTTCTTCCTTATCACCCCCTAGCTTCCAAGGTGTCTTCCTTAACAAATCACAATTTCTTGGCCAAAATCACGTCAAATTATTAACTCAAAGATCAATCTCAACTTCATGTCCTAAAACAATCTCAAGTAAACCAGCAATCACTGCTAAATTTGATCTCTATGGAATCTTGGGTGGCAGAGGTTTATGCAACGGCGAGGCAGGACTCGAAAAGGAGCTGAAAAGAGACGCTCAAAATCCGCCACAAACAACCGAGGGTAATGAAGAGGAATCGGATAAAAATGCATTTGCAGACTCAAGCATTGATGAGGTTATACCAGAAAATGCATTTGAGAAGGAGCTCTCAGGCCTAACTGGTGGATTTCCTGGAGGCGAAAAAGGTCTCAAGAAATTCATTGAGAAAAACCCACCTCCTCCTAAGACGGAAAACAAAGGTGGTGAAGATATGAAGATGGTTTTGACCTCCAAGAAGCCGAAACCACCTGAGTTGCCATTGTTGTTGCCCGGGATGATCGCCCTTGTTAAAAATCGGAACAATCCATACTATATGTACTGCGGTATTGTGCAGAGGATTACTGATGGCAAGGCTGGAGTGCTGTTTGAAGGAGGGAATTGGGATAGACTGATAACATTCAGGCTTGAGGAGCTCGAAAGGAGAGAGAAGGGCCCACCAATGACAAATCCCAAGTCTGTTGTGCTTGAGCCTATGATTGAAATGCTTGAAAAGCAGGCATCAGAAACAGAAAGTAGTGAAATAACACAGTAAGCTTCCAATGACCTATCTTTAGTCTTGTTTGTATTGTACAGATCAAAAGCTGCAACTTCTCTTCTATTCACCCATAAATAAAAACCCAAGTGAAGGATTGAACTACATTCCCAATTTCTCATATTTCCTGTAATTATATACATATTGCATCCACATAATCCTATTAATCTATCATTAATTTCGAGTTAATGATAATCCCAAACATCAACTGGAAGTAGCAGGCATAGCAGATTTAACTCCCAGGAAGCTCTAATGTTAGCAGATTAATGCACATACGAAGTAATAACAAAAGGAACTTCGGTTCTAAAAAACCGAAATTTAATCGTAGATGATAATCAACAATACATAGTACCACAAAAAGTTGCAAATTATTTAACAGTCTCACAATTTGAAATAATTGCAATCATAGTCTAAATTCCATTCAATATATGGTATATCAATAAATGGTATGGTATACACCAATTGGTTTGACCAGTCCTACCTATGCTGCCTCTTCTTTAATCTTTACCGAGGTTGAAACAGCAGCAACAATATCTTATAAGAAATCCAATTTACCAATTTTTTCACCAAAATGTTATTGTGAGAAATAGCCATTGACTACTTCAGTGAGATTAAACACAGCCACCCAACTGCAAAGAGAAATAACAGGAAGGCAAAAGAGAATGCATAGTTAGGAAAACATGAAGTTGAGATTTCAAAGAGTTCAGAAGGGAAGGGGAGTTAAAAGATAAAAAGGTTTCATTTCAGGACAACATGCTGTACCAGTATAGCTTCCATCTCAGCACTTGATACTGGTGTCCGCTTGGGCTGGTCAGAAGCCTTCCCAGAGGCAGACAAGGAGGAGTTGCTGGAAGCTGACCTCAATAGGAATGCCTTCAAAGCATCATCTGTTGATGAGGAAGAAGATTCTGGCAAAAAAGAAAGGGAAAAAAAGGCAGATAAGATAAGTTAGGAGTTGACAATTAACACAGCAATAATTACCCAAATGTTTAAAGTCAGCCATTAAGCTAGACATAAGTAGTCAAACCTCAAAATTTTCTAAACCAGAAGACCATTGCTTAGCACAGCCTTTTCAAACAATATCAATAGGAACAAGGTAGACGGCCTTAGATTAGATTTTAGTACTAAAATTTAAGTATAAAGAGAGGCTAGCAAGATAGACAGCACTAATCGAAGAATCATTCTCAATATCATCACTGAGATAAATAACAGCAAAGTCAGAAACTTGTATTCAGAGAGTAAAGGCGGATATTATAGATCAAACATCAAAATAGGAGGTTAAGAGCTTAAGACAGAAACTGGATCACAAAGCTAACTTCAAGGATAAACTACAGCTTACAGATTCCTTTAGACTTTATTTTAAGAAAAAAATTGCAATGGGCAATGGCCCAGTGGTCAAGGCCTAAATGCTAGTCTGAACTGCCAAGTCCTAGGACAGTTTGTAGATATAAAATTTTTGCACTATGTAAACTAAATTAAACTGCCTAATGCAGCTCCCATCAAAGATTCAAAGTTACACTCTTCAAATTAACTTGAAAATGACTACCAACACTAAACAAAACCTTTTAGTATCTCAGCTCCTAACCCTCCCCTCCCCCCCCCCCCCCCCCACCTCTCTTCCTTTAGACCCTTGGCAAAAATAAGGGCATTAAGGTCGTGTGATAAACATGTTTAATGAATTGTGCATGGGGCATTCATATTGGACATATTACTTTTGTAAGACTTTTTAAAACCAAGGAAATTTACAACACTCCACTTAGCAAACAGTTACCAGTGACCCTCTCGTGAACCACTATTGTTAACTAGGTTGCACAAGAACAGATATAGACATAGGTACAGTACAAGTAAAACTTATCCGTAGAGTGAGAAAACTTCTTGTTTATGGCTGATTAAAATCACTAAATGTGACACTTAATGTCCAATGCATGGATATGGATGCCAAAAATTTACAACCAGTCTTGGTGCTATTGAGTGAATTATTCCAGGCTGGAGAGTGAAAGTTGAAAAACAGAAATAGAGATGGGCCTTGAATCTTTTGCCTTAAAAAGGTAAGAGTTCAGGTGTCAATAAATATTTTATTACTTTCCTTGTCTCAATATTTCATCAATCAGGCATAAGCTTCCAAAAAAAGGTTATTAAATCACATTGGTATTGTTCCTGTGAGATTCCAAGTTTTGTGTAAGTCTTTATTTTATGTTTATAGATCCAAAACATAAGAGAAATATATGAACATGGTTTTTAGCTAGACAAAAACACCCTTGTTTGTGTTCCCTGCACGTTGCTTGTAAATAAACACACTAAGCTAGTTGACAAAAAATCCATGCTTCCTAGCTGGTCAATGACCAAACTATGTAACTCCCACTAGACACAGAAATGCACTCCTCGTCTTCAATTGCCTAGTCATAATTTTAAATTCTATCATCTTAAACCCAAAACTGAAAAATCATACAATACTTCTTAAACCATTTAACCAAGAAAACAAATCTTATATACTGCAGATCAAACCACTTGCCATAACTCTAAATAAAATAACTTTTGTGCTCCAAGAATCCTCGCGTCACAATTTACAAGCCCCATCATCCATTTTGGAATGTTTCAAGTTACATGCCCCCCCCCCCCCCCCCCCCCAACCTCTATTTATAACTTTCCTCTCTTTTTTCTTCTCTAAGTTGGGTCCCAAATTGATTCACTCTTTTTTTTTTCTCCACAAATTCCCTTTTCTAAAAAATGTGCAAATTGAAATGATGCAAGTACAATGGGATGTAAAGAGTAACTATATTTGCCAAACTTTAATGTACGGAAAATCTAAAATTCATGTTTCTATTCAAGCTTAACATTCATCCTTTAGTGAAACTTGTGGAAAATGTCTTCCCTAAATAACCAAAGAGTACTTCCCTCATGGAAATTCAAATCTAAAAATGACCTTTCCTCTTAACAATCCCTTTGAATAAATTCGAATTAAATCACAACACGCCAACACCACCACCACCTAAGCCTTAGTCCCAAAGAATAAGGTCAATTGTATGAACCAAGTCCCCTAGAATTGAAATGGTGCAAGTGAAACAAAATGTAGAGAGTAACTATATTCGCTAAACTTCAATGTATGGAAACTCTTAAAAGGTACATTTCTATTCAAGCTTTAAATTCACCCTTTGGAAATATTTGCGGAAATGTCTTCCTTAAATAACCAAAGCGTACTTTCCTCATGTAAATTGAAATCTAAAATTGAATTTTACCCTTTACAATCCCTTAGAATAAATCCAAATTAAATCCACAATTTGGAAAAAAAAAAAAAATAACACCACCACCACCACCAAAGTCTTAGTTTCAAAGAATGAGGTTGACTATATGAACCAAGTCAAATTAAATCCACAACAGCAACAACAACACCACCACCAAAGTCTGAGGTCGACCATATGAACCAAGTCCCCTAAAATTTACCTCCTTGTTAATAATGATAAAATAGAATTCTAATGCTTGAGGCAAAATTAATGACACATTGTTTCAATATTAATGATTCCGTGTTTCCTAATCATTTGAGAATTGCAATACCATATATCTACAAATCCCCAATTTGGCATTTGGGTTGCTTGTTTCCCTTTTGGTGCAACATAAGCCTATACAACTCCTTGACTAGATCTTAAGCAACAAAATGTCCATTTGTTAACACAAAACTATAGATCCATCAGCATTACTTGGCCTACTAACATGAGCAACAAATCTATAAATCTAATATTAATCTTCAACCATACGACAAAACTCCAATTAATGCTCTTAATCTTCAACAAATTAAGTTTAGTCTGCTAGTAAAAAAAATTAACTACTAACCAGAAGAAATTAAAATCTAACCCCAAAATTTCTAATTACGCACAAAATCACACAATTACAAGCCTAATTACACAAAATAATTAAAAATCAAAAATCATGTCTAATCCATCAACATAATAAATAAACAAGCAACACAAATGTAATACACAAAAAGTCATCTCAATAAACATTAAATAATAAAAAAAAAAAAAATAAGGATAAAGAAAAAAACCAGAAGAAGAAGGTTTAGGATGACGTTTCGGGAATTTGATGCGAGGGATCCTCTTGAAAGCATGAGCAGCAGAAACAGAAGAAGCCATAATTTTTGAATGAAGAAGATTGTTAATGTGTTTGAGTTTAGGAAAGCAAAAACGTTTTTGCGAGTAGCGGTGGCGTAGGGTGGGGAATGCCGTACTTCAAGTTATTCAACGTGACCTAGTCACAATTCACAACCACGCTTTTCCGTTCGCGCTTTTTTCCGTTTTTTTTTTTTTTTTTTGATGTTTGGAATTGGCCCATATAGCTATATGGATCAACTCATATGGTCCAACTACAAGGTTATAATGGATCAAGGCCCATAGTGATGTCATGTTAAGCCCATAAAAGACCCGACCCATTAGCTACCTATTGTAGACTTGTAGTATTGTGTCACAAGTTTTAAAACCGTACAGGACTATTTTTATATAAATGGTACCCTCTCCGTTTTTAAAACTTGCTTCATTTCTACATGTGCGGAGTTTAGAAGAAATTAAAGAAAGTAATAAAATATGGAGGTAGTGGGGTAGGTGGAAGAATAAAAAATTATAAAAAGCAAAAGTAGTGGAGAGAATTAGAGGAGAGAGAATATGAAATTAATAAAATGTGATTTATATTGAGTTCATTATCATTAGGTGAGAGAAATGAATTAAATATTATAAAAGCATTCCAAATAAGAAAATGGATCAAGTATTTAAAAACGGCCGAAAAAGGAAAGTAGAGCAAGTATTTAAAAACGGAGGGAGTATGCTCTAAGGCCCTGTTCTCTTTACCTTAAAAAAATAATATTAAGTAAAAATAATTTCAGTTCAGTAAAAATAAGTTCAGTTCAGTAAAATTCAGTTTTCTTAAAGAAGAATTATAATAGAAAATCAGTAAAAATAATTTCAGTTCAGCAAAAATAATTTCAGTTTAATAAAATTAATTTCAATTCAGTAAAATTAATTTAAGTTCAACAAAATAATTTCAGTTCAGTAAAAATAATTTCAGTTCGGCAAAATTAAGGTGAAGAGAACGGGGTCTAAGAGAAATTATACAAAATCGTACATGACTATGTTTTCATTTAAGTATAAATTAATAGCAATGGTCAAATTAGATTATGTAAATTGTACAAAAGTCAAGTATTACGATAAGGAGAAAGTACTTCGTATGTATTGAGTATGTAATAGGTCAATACGTCTTGAGCTATCTCGCATCTGACTTGAGATTCAACCCTCTGCTATTAGGGTTCATTAGTACTCCCTCCACACAATCAACTAGGAACAGAGAGAGTATGTGTTAGGGCTCGGACCCACTTAAGGAATTTTTTTTTTTAATGGTAAGAAGAAGGACCCTAGTGAGGCGACACCTCTCACAGATTTAGTCAGCCCAACTTCGCAGGTCATCGCTTAAGAGTAGAGGCGACCTCGTGATTTCAAAGTCACAATGTGAGTTCCCCACCAACTCCACCAAACAAAGCTTGGTCGGACCACTTAAGGTTGGAAACTATTTCCTTACCATCAAACATCCTAGTATAATTTCTTCTTTGAGAGAATACATCTTGCAACTTGCTTGCACTCTTAATAAACACAACCATTTTAGAAAAGTAAACACATACATTAGTATTAGAAAAGTTCCTTCGCTAATAATTATGAAGGACCCATCCTTGTAATATGCCAACTGATGAGGATGGATGGCCAAAACTAACTAACTGTACTGTTTATATCAACTATTCAAAACCAATATCAAATTTGATATCTCAGCTAATAGCCTCGTCGGCTATCCTATCTTCATCCTCTATTAATTAACTCTTATCATATAACTTATCTTGCAACTTCAGTCTTCCTAAAATCATTAATTTCAATTTTAAACAACTCGATCAATCGATCGTTCTATAAACAAGCAAGGGTCGCCATAAACTATCAAATTGCTTAGCTTGTTACAACTTGATTGCCAAGCAGATTTTTAGGTCGATATACTTCATATTAAAGATCAATCCATCATATCTTCAAATTAAATGTTATGTCGGGCTGTGTCATGTCATGCAAGCTATGTGTCATATATACCATTATTTTCGCTTGACTCATTCGAAGCAAAGTTTGCTAGAGCATGAGACTTGATGGGATGGCCCCTTGATGTCATATATAACATGATTTTCGCTTGTTACTATGTGTGGTATATAACATATGATTAATTAACATATTTTGAGCTTGGAAAACCCAAATTATGTAAAGACTATTAGCTTAATGTCTGTTCACATTTACTGAACTGAACTGATTGGAGTTGAACTAAATCGAACTGAATAGAGCTGAAATGAATATTTTATGAGAAAAGAAAATTAATAGCTGAACTGAACTGAAATTAAGGGCCTTTTCACTTCAGTTTAATTTCAGTTCAGTTCAGCTCCAATCAGTTCAGTTCAGTTCACTTCAACTCAGTTCAGTAAATGTGAACAGGCCTCCACTGACTAAGACTGAAAACTTATGTAGAATAATATGTCATCACATATTCAAATTTCTGTGAGATTGAAGGATAGTTCAAGTGGTTAGAGCTTCTCTCCCGATTTTAGGAGGTTTTATGATTGATTCTCACCCCCCGCCTTTGTGGGTCTCTAAACACCAAAAAAAAAAAAAAAAATTCAAATTTCTCACCCTATTTGTAATTTGTATTGCCTTATTAATTAATACTAGGGATGACAATCCAATCCAGATCCGACCCTACTCCGCCCCAATCTGAGGTAAAAAAATCCGCTCCGAGTCTGAGAAAAAAGTAATCCGAGTTCGACTCCGTTAAAATAATCCGACTCCGAGTCGGAGGTGGGTCGGAGTCGGATCCTACAAAAAATCCGAGAAAAAAATCCGACTCCAACAAATGTCCGACTCTGACTGATTATCCGACTCCGACTCCGATTCCAATAGATAGTGGATTTTTGTGTGGGTCATGGTGGCATTAGGTCTGGGTTATAAGGCCCAAATAGCCCAATTTCTCAAAATATATTGAATAACGAAAAATAACTCGGAGTCGGGTCGGATCGGAGTCGGAGTCAGAGGTTGGATAATGAAGTCGGAGTCGGAGTCGGACTCAGATGTCAGAGTCGGATTTAGACTCCGACTTCCTGTCGGGTCGGAGTTGGATTTAGCATAATCCGCTCTGAGTCCGACCCGTTGCCATCCCTAATTAATACTTAATTCAATTCGGACCACAACTAAATTAATAGACTATGAAAGACCTAGTCTCTGATATGACAAAATGTCACGAGCCCTTTGAACTGCAAAGACGTATTTGTACGTATGTACTAGTCACTGGAGACTAGAGTAGGCCTACATTCTGTGTATAAAATTCCAATATTTTGGAGTGCAATTAATTAATTAATCAAGATATATTTAAATATGTTAATGTCTTTGAAACGTTCAAAACTACTACTCCGTGTTGAATTAGTCAGCATTATATTAAGACTTTGCTGATTAAATAGTCCGCTTGTTAACTTCAAGCAAGAAAAGGCGAAATTTCTTTGATGATTAGTGAGTGAAAACAAAAATACCGAAACAAGTCTCATCGATCAGTCACTAGAAAAACAAGAATGTTGAAATATGTTAACCCCATTTATCGGGTCATCTTGACTGTTAAAAAAAAATTGAATTTTTTCAAATTTTGAATTCATCAGTTTAAACCTCATGTCTTTTGTCTCATAAAGAAAAACAAGATATTTGAAATAAGAAAATGTTAAATGGTTTCCTAAAAAAAAAAAAAAAAAAATGTTAAATGGTTAGAAGTTCGTGTTTAAAAAGTTAAAACCAGTGTTTAAAATTAGTTGATTAAAATTTGAGAAAGTGATTTTTAAAACTGATTGAATCTCTTGTACATTATTTGTTTATGATCTTTACACCCAAAAATAATAATGATTCTTACTGAAGTTTCATGTCACGATAAACTTTGATTGAAAGAAATTAGTTTTTAACATTTGTATTAGAGATAATCTATTTGTAAAGCTAATCTCAAGTATTGTCTTAACTAGGGGTGGGCAAAAATTCCGAGTACCCGGAATTGGAACCGGCGGGTCCGGAAGTGGAATTGGACCCGGTGGTTCCAATTCCAGGTAACAAATTAAGGAACCGGTTGCAACCGGTTTCAATTCCAATTCTCAATATTTTGGACCCGGAACTGGTTGGGTACCCGGTTACCCAAAATATATTAAACTAAATATATTATAAAACAAATATATGTTGAATGTATCTAGTTAGTAAAATAAAACAATATGTTATTAATACCTAACATATATAAAATAGCTTCATGTGGGTATAAATATAAGCATTAAACGCAAAAAATGAAAATGGATCAAAATAAGTATTATAATTTGTTTTAAATTTTAACAACTGTGTTCATAAGTGGGTACCCGGAATCAAAACCAGTACCCGGTGGTTTCAATTCCAATTTCTAAATTTTAGGACCCGATTGAAGTGGTTCCAATTCTAATTCCAAATTTTAAGACCCGGTTCCAACCAATTCCGGGTCCAAATCCTAAAATTTCGACTGGATACCCGGTTTGCTCACCCCTAATCTTAACAACAAGTGCTAAAGCTGAACCATCTAATGTTGGCTTTGTCTAAATGTCTAGTGTTACGTAATTACGTTTGCTTTTTTTTTTTTTCCCCTTATTTTGTTCCTTTTATTTTAAGTTTTACTATAGGCAATTTGAGGTTGCACCATATACTCTTTAATCCTCTATACCCTGGCCTCAAGTAGCTTATATCTACTTAAAAATAAATGAGTGTTTTAGACTTTTAGCTTATGATTGAAGATCCACTTAATGATTTTTCTATGGACTTCTACTAAGAGTATCAAATACATCGAGAGAGATCAATTTAAGTTTTCATACAACGATATAACATTACCTACAAAACTAGAATGATTTCAATTTGATACAAATTTGTATACATATATAAAAACAGTGCGTGCATCATTCATAACTTTAAATAAACATACCACGATGCACCATTTTTAACTTTATTCATCCATACCATGTATACCATATAGTTGAATAAACATTAGCATAATGAGCCGTTTTAAACTTTATTACACAACATTGGATAAATTTAAACCTTCGTTGTTTTAAACATTATGTAAAGTTACCTGTTGTCTCACACGTAATTTTTGAGTGTGTTCTATTCATCTGAATTTGGTCACAGTACGCAGTCGTCATTAAAACTTGTTTCCTTGCATTAAGTTATAATTGTGAATTGAATTCTTAGGCGTATAGTAGCCGTCATTGAATCTTAAATTTCCCATGCAACAAGCTAGTTCTCATAATGTTAAGGTAATATAGATTGAGAACAAGACTTATTTAGTTATTTGCCATAGTAGCATATTCTACCCCATTTAAGACGGAGTCAATTGCATGGAAATGAAGAAGGGTCACTTGTTAAGAAAATGAGACAAACGAAAAGACATGTAAATTTGAATCTTCAAAGGTACCCCGGCCCCACTTTAGCTATTTAGTGCAAGACTTTCTAAGATTAACCCCATTTGTTTACTCTTAACTTACCTTAACTTTATTCTCTGCCTTTTATTCTATATATAGATCGAGCTAATCTCCCAATATCCATAATTAAATAATTTCATCCATACACATTACCATAAGTCTTCAACTACCAAAGCACATTAACAAACACACTAAAAAAAACCCTTAAAAACCAAGAAGAAAAGAGAAGTAGAGAAAACTTACATACACTTCTCCTTAAAAATGCTTACCATGTTTGCATTAGACAAATTACTTGAAACTATTACGAAAACGAAAGACAGAACTCCACCAAGGAGGCTTCAAAGAAGCCCTAAAATTGTTGGCTATGACCGCGAAGATGATGACTATCTAGAGATGTCCTCGGAGTTGAGGGAGCCTCTCTTATCGTCTCGAGGCAAGGATGATTGTGATGATCAAGGGAAGAACATCAAAGGAGTAGTACAGGTAAGTAACAAAAACAATAATAATATTAGAGTAAAAGTTTTGTTAACAAAAGAAGAAGCAGCAAAGATGTTATCAAAATGTAAAGGAGAAGGAGCTTTGGATTTTAAAGATGTGGTTAATGAGCTTATGAAGCTTCCTGCTCAACGGATTAATGTCGTTCCCGGTACTATTCAGCTTTCTAATGATTTGGAGCTTGCTACTATTGCTGAAGAAGAAGAAGAAGAGGAGGAGGAGGAAGAGTACGAGGAATACTATAAGAAGAACGTATGAGTAGTTTTTTTTATTATCGTTCAATTCCCGGCCTCTTCTTTTTTCTTTGTTTATAGGGAGTTATGAAGGCAGTGATGTATGTAGATAAGATTTGATTTTAAGTTTTGGGCGTTAAACCTTTAGGTTAACCAAGTACGTTAGTTGGCATTCACTTTTTTGCTCACTTTTTTCAAAGAAATTAAAAGGCCTAGGTTTTGGGTAGTGAATCAGATCAATTTAGAGGAATTCTTCACTTCTTATAGGAAAGTATATACTTGTCATTTTTCATACTTGTAATTTATCTAGCAAAATTTAGACCATGATTCACAAATCCAACTATTTAGCCTGTTGTGGTGATTGGTGAATTTGATTGCTTGGATTTGCAAAAATTACTGTTTTGAAGTTTGAACAACAATTTAATTTAATGTAGAATTACTTGGCTAGGTCCATGTGAATTCTATTCCAAATTAATTAAAATTTTGAGAGAAATTATAAAATAAAATGGATTCATGTCACTTATTTACGTGTTGCAGGTAGTTCAAGACAACTTGTGATTAAAAATATATATATATATATGTTATACGGATTGTATAACTCTGCAATTAATTATGTTAAATGAGAAACTAATACTCCTTCAACAACAACAACAACAACAACAAAAGAAAAAAAAGAGAGAGAGAGAAAGAGATACAAATACTTGGTAATTTATGTGGGATGCCTAGTATGTCCATCAATAATTTACATTAAGCAAACTCGATCCTGATCGATATATATGCACAAAGGAAAAGGGCAGACTATATATGGATCAGATCAGAAAACGAATGCACTACAATAGTAATAGAAGCTCTTATAACAGACTGAGCTCTTATAACAGACTGAGTATGACAGGTGATGTTTTTCTTCAAGGCTCAATAGGTAATGAAAATCAAAAGATGTTTCTCCCGGATACAGAGGAATTGAAACTCTTGGACTACCAGCTGTAGAAGGCTCTATTCTAGTAGTATTATCCATGTTGTATGGACCTAAGAGGCTGAGTGTAACGGCCCAAGTGATTGGATTATGAATACGGAGTATATTATAATGTGACACTTATTCAGTTTTTCTTATGCATTTGTTGGACCAAGTATTGGCTTCAAATACCTTATTCTGTTACTGATATGATCCTAATAGACATTGCAGATGGTGTTGCAGACTTCTAATGTCCAATTTCAGACGTCGTTGCTTGTTATGCTGCAACGGCTGTTGGTAACAAGCAACGACTATTGGTATAGCAGAAAACCTACTCCTACTGTGAGCTCTACATTGAAGCGTGTTTTCAGCTTATCGCCAACTCTCATCTGAAGCAGGTTTTTGAAAATCACAATCTCATTCAAGGCTTTTTAGCTTATTGTATAATTACTAATTAGGCCGTGAAAGCCAAAAACCATTCAAATAACCGCAAAATTGGTTCCATGACTGCTATATGTCATGATCAGGACGGCATCTGAGCCTCCAAACTCACACGCTTAAAATCCTTGGTTTCTTAGAAATTAAATTCGAATATACATACTCTATGTTCGCAAGTACGTCCTTAAATCAACTAAAACACGTTCCTACACATTAAAACACCAATATTGCTTTGCCATCCTCCCTATAAGTCGGCTTCACTTGGTTCAAACCTCAACTAAGGGCCTGTTCTCTTCAGCTTATTTTCAGTTCATTTAAGTTCAGTTCTTAATTTCTTTCTCTCATAAAATATTCAGTTCACTTCAGTTCAGTTCCAATAAATTCAGTTTAGTTCAGCTCAGTTCTGTCAATCAGAACAGGCCCTAAGGCATATATGGTCGATCATCCAAATTTTTTGATTACTTTTTAATGTGAACCACTAATAAAGTTACGAGCAACCAATTTAACAGTCCAAACACCTCTAATAAAAACAAACCCAATTCAATAAGCTGTCAATTACACTACTTCTGTTAATAATGTTTCTTCATTTCCTGTTGTTGTTTCGTTTTGCTTGTATCATTGTATGTGGACGTCGTCATAAAATAAATTCTACTTGGTACGCTACCTTTTTCGCTATTTCTATGTGGTGGACCAAAGATTATCAACTCAGCCAAAATAACTAAATACTGAATTAATTAGACAGAATGTGGTGCTACATACGTATGACTATAACATATAAAATTCCTATTATTTTTCTTTAAAATATATACTTTGCAGTGATCAGCTAATCTAATTGACATTTACAGAAAATCGTAATTGTCCTTTAAAAAAATTATTCTTTGTATACACTATTATTTGTAATTTCTATTTCTTTTTTTTTCTTTTTCCTATAATTTCAAAAAGGCTATTACGGTAGTATTACCTTACAATCTTACATGCCACAACATCATGATCGGTATATATGAATTTACAGGAATAAGGTATCAAATTAAACTACATGATCAACCTATAACGCATTGACATTCGTGATTCGTGTATGTATCCCCATCAATTTTTATTAAGTTTCGACTAGTGAGCGTCACACACCTAAATTAAGTCCAATATATTTAATGCACATCCACACATTATTTAATCATCTATAGTACTAATTGATACGTCAACAAGTCACCAAAGTTGTTTATGGTCCAATTTGACGTAACTTTTTTATTTTTATGTTAACAAAAACTTCTAATACCTTAATTAGTTATATTTTGCCAAGTTGAGACTTAATTGAGAGCGTAATTAGCGCTTTTACTACAGGGATTCACATGGCAATCAATATCTATCAGCATAATCAGCTAGAAATGGACAACACTAAAAAGTTCTTTATTTTTTTCTTTCTCTTTAGAATGGAAAGGAACCCCTGTAGTTTGTAATCCACTAAAAATGATTAAGAATTATGCAAAACTAGCCTTTTGGCCCGTGCAATACATGGATTGTTTATAGGTATACAATATAAATTTTTATTTTATGATATGTTTTCATAGGAAAATGAATAGTTTATAAAAGAGATGAAGGGGTGAAAATTGAATATAATTGTAGAATATATTTAGTTGGGGAAAAGTGAACCAAATAACATTTATACATGTATTAAATTAAAGCATTTTTTTTTTTTTTTATATGAGAAAGGGACTAAAAAAACAAAAATTAAATGAGGTGACATGTGGCATTGGTGAAAGGATGATGGTTTGTGTTGTTAAATACTATTCAGTATAGATTGTAAGTTAATTTTACCAGTGAGCTTAATTATCTTATAGTTGAAACTGTAAACAACAAATTTAACTCAAAGAAAAAAAAGAAGGGAACACATGGAAGTAAGATTGATACTTTTTATGTAAAGAACACTTCAATCTATATCAAAAAATATATACATCTGAGTGATCCACACCATAACTACACAAGAAAAGGTGGAAAAAAAGCAAACCTCAAGTGACAATTCTGACAAATCTATCGTCTACATAGACGACAACTACATGGATGACAACTAGTTTAATCGGTAAATACATAGAGACAGTGCCTCCAACACTTGGAGATCAAATCCCGTGAATCCTTAGAAGCTCCCTACCCGAAAAAACAAAACAAAAATATCATCTATTCATCTCAAGAACTTCAGGGATTTCAGTAATACTATCAAGAGAAGGTTTCCAAGAATGAGCAGATGAAACACCTTTCTTTCTACCCTTCTCAATCTCACCAAACACATCTTCAATCCTCTTAACTCCATTTTCTCTGTTACTCAGCTGCATCATTAACCATTGTAACTCTTCTTTAGTCAACACCATCTTTACTCTTAACCCATTTTCATTACTCACAACATCTTTCACAAATTCTCCTTCTTTTCCACTCATTTCAATCTCTTTATTTTCTTCCTTGCAAGTTTCCAAACAATTTCCCATAATTTATGTTATTTTATAATTTGGGACCAAAATATTTTTTGTTGGGTTTTTAATTAGGGAGTAAAAAGAAGGATTTGCTAAAGTAATGTATGAAATGTGGTTTATATATATAAAGGGGGTTTAGAAGTGAGTGTACATAACAATACAAATACAAGTAGTACTTAAGAAAGTTAATTAATGTACGTAGAAAAATAGGATGATTGACATGTGAGTAGATTGTCTTTTTGCACTGATGACAAGTGACAATGTCTAACCCCCACATTGTTAATGGCCCTACTTCACCATAAATTAATCAAACTTCAACTTCCTTTTTTATTTTTGACCTTTCGTAGCCACTACACTACTCTGGTTTTAAGGGAGACTGTTGTTGGTTGCAAATTCCAATTTTATTTGGTTGCTTTGATTGTGGTTTAATAATACTTCTCTTTCTTTAAAATAAGTTTGAACAAAAAATATTGATAGGGTTTCAATTTCGATGTCTTGAGGTATGGGACAAATAATTTTTTCGTTCATAGTTTTAATTAAGTAACTTCTGATTGAAATAAAAATTTCACTCTAACATTTAAAATTAACCTAAAGGTTATACAATTGTACTAATGAAATTATGAATATTTTACGCCATTACAGTGTTAAGAATAATTAACCTTAGCATTTCTATGGTGTTCAACATAGTTATAAAATATTTTTTTGATAATAATATCTACGAGTATAATAATTCAAAAGAGATGTTTATCCTCTATTTATCATATATTTACTTCCTCCGTTTCAAATATAATTGCTCCATAATCCTATTTAGAGTACTCCGGATCTCAATTTACTTGTCTCGTCTTTTTATCTAGTGCATGTTGTTATGAGACAAGTGAATTAAGACATACCGAGTAGGAAGATTCGAAGTAATACAAAACATGATAATTACTACGAACGAAAAAAAAAAAAGACAGCTCATATATTCACGTAATTTACTGGATATCAAGCTAAACAAAACAGTATATAAACCAGAGTTAACAATAAATTAACATCTTGCAACGTCGGTAAAACAGAGATACTACGATTACTTTAGAAAGAGTTGGAAAAATCTTTCAATCATGCAAATTAACAATCATAAGACATCACATCTAACAGTATGAATTGTTTTATATTCAGTTAAATAACAGCTAGCATCCGTGTCATTTCAAGTTAAAAGGCAAAAGCTATTCAAAAAAAAAAAAAAAAAAAAAAAAAAGTTAAAGGGCAAAAGAATCACATTCTTATCACTGTTGGTTTCTGTTTTGGCATTTGCTACGCGCAGAATAACACGATTAAGGAATACAATAAATCCTTCTTAAGAAGACTCTAACTAGTATAGAATCTAAATGATTTTGTCTTTAATATACACGGGTGTACCTATAATCAAACACTCAATTAAATGAAATGTTTCGGCTCTTAAACCAGTCAAGCATAAAATCCTCAGTTTAAGCGCGTGGAGTTCATGTTTAGATTAAAGCTACTCGTGTGCAAGTTCATTAATTGGACAAAATAATCACGGGCTTAGTAAGACCCAAATAATTCACACCTAATCTCTTAAAAATTAATAATTAGATGACTAAAAATAGAATTATATAACCCTAAAATAATGAAGAAATCACCTACATACTGTAGAGAGAGATTAGGATCCAGAAATTTCGGCATCTTTTATCTGTGGATATAAATTAAATAAAATTAATACATAATTGTCTCATCATGTCACATTATAATTAATAGTCACGTAGCTGAAGCAAGGCTTCAACGCTCTAAAACAAAATGTAATACGTTGTCCTAATATTAGTATAATTACGAGTAATGACAATTATGAACATGCACCGACAATAATTAATTGATGAATCATTGAATTTATTTATATGAACATTATACTATTTAAGGAACTTATCCCTAATTCGACGTGATCATGACCATGCATGACGTTCATTGTTCACAAGGCAAATAGGAAGCCAATTATTTGGTTATTCTTGGGGCTTTCTAAGGTTCGAACCCGGGTCAAGCTGAAAAATCATATTTATAATTGTTGTTAAATTCAAGAAGCATAATTTCTGTATTAATAGCAAAAAAAAAAAAAAAAAATAGTACTCCGTAATAAGTTAATAACACTATCTGACTCATTCAATAACTTGCTTAAAGAGCAAATAATCTACCCTGAAAAGTTAATGCAAATAGATGGTATGCATCAAGAGCAAAAATAAAAATCGACCTTTAAGATCAATAATAAATCATTACTAATATTGACTTACTATATAATCAACATGCACTAAAAGCTTAAGGCCATGTTAGGTTTAAAATTAATAAACTGAGGTGAATTAAAATTATTATAAAGTTAACTAAAACTAAACGAATATTACAATATGTAAACACTTAAAAATAAGCTCAAAAGAACTTGACATATAAATACAAACTGTTGTATAATTTACGTGGCGCAATATAAACCACTTACTTTTCAAACTAGAAAGAATTCAGCCCCGCCCTAACAATAAAAGGCGGGGTTGTGAATTGTGAGACATACAAGTAAAGAGTTGGGAGAAACACACCGTCAAAGAGAAATTGCCCAACTTCTCTACTGTTCTAATAAATCTGGTGACAAGAACACATCACTTTCACAAATCGGCAAAATACCGAATTAATGAATTTATGAGACAAGCCAATCTATGTTTAGGTAGTAGGAAAAGACTAATATTTCAACAAAATTTTATGTCTCTCTCCTTTTTGACCGTTTTGGAAAATAATAATTCATCCACAAAAAGCTTTCTTTCCAAGAGGAAAAGTGTTAACAAACCATAATTCATGACATCACTTGATAGCTTTCGTAGATTTGCTAGGTAATTGTGATGGTAAGTTAAATTAATTAACAATAATCCCAAGGATTTAGCTAATCAAACCTTAAGACTCGGGTTTTGTCGGCTTTAACCTTCAACGGTGAAGCTAAATCTTCAACCTTCTACTATGGTATATTTTGTTAAAAAGTTGAAGAAATTTGGCAAAATAGTTGTCAAGCATAATAAAGATTTGAATGGTACAAAAAAGTAGAAAAGAAAAAAAAAAATCTTTGGAATGTCTCACAGCTTCGTTATAAACCTCCATAGTAGTTATCACATGGCAGTTGGCACCAACATAGAAAATTTTCTACCAATTACCCTTCTCTTCCATACTACCTTTTCACTCATTTTCAAAAATCGACAAAGAAATAAAGATTTATAAGTAGTACAATTTTAGGAAAAGGGTTTTAAAACAAAATGTAGATGATGAGGAAGTAGCATTCCAAACAATGCAAACACCATTTCTCGAACAAACATGTACTCTGTAGCTGATATTACCCCTGATGTTTTCAAAATCTTGTTCAATCTCAAACATGATTTTAAACACTATATTTATTTATTGCATAGCCTAATTACTTATCATCTTGTCCAATCTTAAACATGATATTACCTTCTTTTTTTTTTAATAAGTCGATAACATTGAATTGTTTGATTTAATTAACAACTCATGAATTAACTCGCTGATACGTTGGATTAATACTGCAATGCTCCCCTGGATAGGAAATCCTATAAATTTAATTATTTTAAAGGATGCATACGGCATACCCCCTATATCCACAACTTGAAAGGGTATAGGCTTATAAGAAAGGCTTTTTTTTTCAGTCATGGGAGTCTTGAGTGAGACCATTTTCACACTAAGTTTTTTAAATATTTGTCACCTTTTTTTTTTGAATAGTTAAAAATTTTCTCACCTCTAAACAACAAAACTACCTTAAAAAATTGTCATCTCTAAAACCTTAAAATCTCTGATATCAATATAATATGGTGTAAGTTATTGTGAGACAGTCTCATACAAAACTTAGTTAAACTTGTAAAGTACTCCTAAATCTTTTGCAGCTTAGAAAAAACCCTCCTGGCCAATGAACATCACAATAATAGCATTCAATGCCACCAAAAACCAAGCAGATACGTTATTCCTACTTCCCAACCCAATCACTTGCTTCTTTCAATAACATACATGCTGCCTAGCTTTTAACCGGGCACTAACAAAGCTCGTGAATCTTAGATGCTATGTTGCCCAACTCTCTTAAGTATATAGCAACTAGCAAAACCTCCAAAGTAGAAAAAATATACTTGTAACAGTTTAACATTAATACTATTTAAAACAAGTTGGTGGCCCATCACACTTTTTTTTTAATAAAAAACAAGGCTACTTAGCCCCTAATCAGAAGCAATTGACAATAATGCTAGTTTAACACTTTAACTTAGTAACCCAAGTAGATATCTTTCCATGACATCAACCAAATTATGATATTATTTGTACCCTACATGGGACAGACAAATTATCAAAGAATAGTACGAAGAAATATTGAACCTTTTATTTTTTTGGTAAGTGAATGCAACGTAATCTTGGTGAACTATATGGAGCTTAATTAGACACAGTTGATCAACTGAAGGATATGAAATTCTACCAACTATAGTGTCCAGTCCATTTTCAGTCAGTAAAATTAGATGGCTAACATATTTGCCATGCAAGTATAAGCTCGCAAGAACTACATCCAACAAAAGCATCAAGTAGGGAAACAAAGCACATCATAATAATATACAGAAGCAGGTAGAAGGGAGTGCAAGCAAAGAAAAGCTGCACAACTGCATATAACCATATTAAACTGAGGAACTGACACAATAACCAGCTCAAATTAAAAGAGAGCAACAAATGAAGATGAAGGTAGGTCATGAAACCAAACAGACCATGTCACTGTCTGTAGGTAAAGAACATTGAAATGCAAGCAATAGGTGAAATGCCAGAGTCAGGAGCACAGAGTCTCAGACCAACAGGCTGGTGTTTTTGAGCAGTCTCCAATTCAAGTATAAAAGTAGTATCGTTATTAGTTTGTTACCATAAATAATAATCAAGTACTTCATTGAAAGTTGACCCCCAATATCCAAAAATCCCCTGGTCAGTTAAATCCATAACAAATTCAGAAGCAAATTAGTTTCCACCTAACTTCTTGCTTACATGTACAGGAAACCTTAGAATTCCACAACAAATCGGATATGACAACATCTGAGAGGAGATTGTGGGGGATTGGAGGGGAGATGCATCTAAACTTATGACTTCCTGAATAAAATACCATACATGAAAATGCCATTATACATAACATGATGAGGAACCAAGGTACAGGAAAAGAAAGTGAACACAAACTGGAACATCTAAACATTGTCCAAACACCGAAAATGTTTCAGAGGTCTCACAAGTTCACAACTATCTAAATGTAAGCTAGAGCATAACTTAACGTCAAACTTACAGAGATCTACGACGTTCCTTACATTTCACGGCGGCGTTTCCTTTTGAGATTGTCAAAGAGTTCATAAATATCAGCAGATGTGACCGCTTGAGATGCATCACGATTTGCCTGAATGATTATTGAAAAATTTTAAAAAATCAGAAACAAATTCATTATCTTTGATGATCTGTGAACCGTCAAAAAATAAACAGATATTAAAGCAATAGAAGAAAAATGACATACAAAGAAAGTTTCCATCTCATTTTTCATCTCCGCAATACCACTAATAATCTCCACTTTCTCTACATGACCAAGGTTATCGAACATGTTTGATGAAGCACCCTCCAGTTTCTGCAGTCTTTCTTCCCTTCTTTGCTGTGCCCTCTTCTCATACTCCACAATTGAATCATCCTTGTCAAGCAGAAAACTAACACACTTCTGTTTGTAGAAATCGGAACATTTTTCGCAACGGCAGAGGGTGTCCCTCCAGTTCTTTATAAGAAATATAGCCTTGTTCCTTTCCGCAGGCGGTGGAGCAGCCCCAAAATCAAAGCCAAGCTGACAAGAATTACCTGAGCTTCCATCTTCACTGCATTTTTTCAAGCTCAAAGCTTTCTCAGATACTTCTGCAGAAACCAACTTTTCTTCACCAGATACATTCTCAGGCTTGGTATCACCACCATTGCATGGTTTCAAGTGGTCGCAGCTAGTATCATTGATCTTGCCAGTACTATCACAGGTAGGCAAAGCCTCTTCTAGTATGCCTTTCCCTTTTTCATCGCTTGCAACCACTTCATGCTTCTTAGGAGCAACAAAGATGTTCTGGGGATAAAAGGTGAAGAATGAACAAGTAGCTGAGCAACCTGAGCAAATAAGATCCTCATATAAAGCCTCCCCTTCCTCGTCCACAGGGATCTGACACACAAAGAATTGACTCATTACCTCGCATAGTTCATTAAAAATAAAAAACCCACGCATAACTCAACATAATAATGATTTGGATATAAGAGCCAATGAAAGAAGAAAAGACAGGTAATTGTTATCCAGACAAGGCAAAAACTTAATGAAATCACAATATAACGCACAATAAGAGCCAAAAGTCCTCTTAAAAATCATCCTCATAAAAAAAAAAAAAAAAAAAAAATTGTGGAGTAAACTCTAGGTCAATCACAGTTTACAATTTTACATCACTTAAAGATGACTCCCAAAATAGCCACTAAACAACACCCAAAATAATCAGATACATTATGTTGTCTTACACGGAACCAAGCAAGAGATGCAAGGACAAATATCATATAGTAAAGCCAGTGCTAAGACTACACTACCCAGCACAAAACCCTTGATAAGCCTCTTCCCTATTGGTGACTGACAAGAGCATCAATAATGCCTTTTCTAAGGAATCAATCAACGCCATTTTGTGCCTCAGTTCATCATTAATTTCACATACACTAATAATCTAATTTTCCTGCACTTGATACAAGAGAAAATTTGCATTTAAAACATTGGAACAGTTTGTTTTTATTTAGTTTGACCTGTCAAAATTCGACTTAACCCAAAACAGATCCAAACACCTGAAACTAATGACTTTGAACAACATTTTGTGACCCAGAACAAGTTTTATCCAAACTAAAAAAAACAAAAAAAAAAAAAAAAAAAAACATTTTTTTTTCCCAGACAGGCCCGGGAACCATTTCATTTATACCACTTATATGAAATACTGATAACTTCATTGCAAAAAAATACGTTCAAGGGTTTAACAGTGGTTTTTATTGAATCTAGATGTTATTTGTATGGTTAAATTTGGCTATAATTGACTTCATTAAATCAAAAAAATCCAACATATATATATATTTAGCCAGTTGGATCAACATGAAAACTAACAATTTAGGTCTTAAACAAGCATTGTTTGACTCAAACCCAAAAATATTTTACTCTTAACCCATCCCAACCAAATTCATTTGACTGTGGTTATAAGCTTTCTGTCCTAATTGAAGAAACAGAATCAACAAAGATATTTGTCTAGCTAGACCTTGAAAACATTGATCAATGGTAATGAAATATGAGCAAATCACTGAAATAAGCTAAAAGATAAAATGTAAAAGACACCAACCTTTTCAGAGGACTCAAGACCAAGATGCTCCCTGTGATACCAGTCTTCACATACACAGCACTGTACCATTTCTTCTTCCTCTTCAACACTTGGATCAGGATAAGGGCGATCACAAGTACAATATGTACCTTTGAAATTATGGTTGTACAAATTTTCCGCATTCTCTATGTCCTTGCTTGGCTGAAGCTTACAGATGAAGTTTCCAAACTTAGAATTTCCACAATCACACCTAAAGTTTCTCTTGGTCCACAGCTCCACAATCTATACAAACAACAGTGCGTAAGGTTCATGTAGCTGGCTGACTCTGAGGCCACACCTCCATACAACAATGTTACATGCAGTTTTTGCAGTATAACGGACTAATGTGAGGATGGGAATGTTAGTGCACATCAGACAAAATTCTCAACATAGGAGCATGAAAAGAAAGACCAGAGAAATGAATATAGATAAAAATATCAAACTCACAGTAAAACAAAATCCTAGATTCTGGTTTGTTTTCTCAATAACTTCCGTTTTAGTTTCCTTTTCAATCCCAGGCATATGAATACCAGAAGAAAAAGATAGAGGAAGGAAAGCTATGAACCATAAGAAAAAATGATTAAAAGAAACATCTCCCTTTGATTCAGACAACTTTACATTAGACAGTACATCTAAAATATGATATCTTGCAGAACCGTAGGATCATAACTCAACAATTCCAGATAAAAATTCAATTCGAAATGCCTATAGAATCAACTCCAAAGACACGTCATCTTTCCACAAGATTTAGAATAAGTTTGTATAATCTCTTGATAGAGCAACATAAATGCAAGTGATAAAAGAACTATAAAGCATTGGAAAAAAAGATTTCTTACTTAAGTCAGAATTTCAAGAATAGCAATATACTTAAGATCAGATATTGCAATATATATGAAATACCATGGACAGCCGGACAGGCATCTTAAGCAAGTAGATATATAGACTATAGAGTATAACTGGTCAACTAAGATTTGGCAGAAAATTCTGGATTATATATATTTTGTATGACCAAAGAACATGTGATTGACAAAATCCACGATTTCAAGTGTAAGTAAGCAATGCAAATGAAATTATTCCATATTATGGTATTTGGGTCTTTGAATGTAAATCTTAAGAACCATATAAGATTCAACTATATGGCCAAATTATTTTCAATAGCCTTGCCATAAATCCTAACTTTCTCCACGGACAGTCCAATATAAGTCAGACATGCCAACAAAAATCTGCTTGCAAAAACTTACTCTCATTCTAAGCAGAATAAACATTACCTCATGTCCTTCGTGACAAGACAGGCTACATGCAGTGCAAAATCCAGCATTTCCTTCAGGAGTGCATGTCAAACATGAAAATATAGCTTGCCTTTTCAAATAACCTTTTGAGTATGTACACTCGTCTCCATCATCACCACCCAGAACCATTTCAGCTTCCTGTAACACAAATTACGATATCATAGAGGATAGAAGAAAAACTACTCTTCACACACATTTTCAAGTTTATACCATACAAAAGTCGTAATATCATGAACATCTAACAAGCAAAAACAGCAGATGTAAGCTAATAACTCTTACAGACAAGTAACACATTTGACAATTACACCAAGTATAACCAACAAATGCATACAGACAGATATCGCCAGACCAAATTTATCATCAAACGTAACCAACTCATATAACCCTAAAACGAAGGCTAGACATTTAACCTAACAGCCCAACCAATAGATGCTCAGCTGCAGCGCAACATAAAGAATATTACCAGCAGCCAGCAAGAGGAAAAGCGGCGCATCTCATCGAGCGTACAGGTAATCAATAAGGTAGAACACTAGGGAATGTGATGTTGAAAGCTACTCAAGTCCAAATTTCACAAGCAAATGGCTTGGCAAATAGTAGTTGATTATGCCCGAGATATAGTTTCTCAGAGGAAGCCAACGTATAGTGCCATTACTCAAATGCCTCTATCAAGTCTGAGGCTTAGGGGGTTCATATGTTCCTGACCTAACCTTATGTTACAGCAGAAGGGCTCCTTTGAGAGTCTTAAGCAACGAAATTATAAAAGACAATGAGTTAACAGAATCATAGTCAAGTACCTGCTCCCTTGCTGCCTCTCTTCAACTCTAAAATTTATAATTCTCAATCAATCCATTCAGAATTTCCACTTAAATAAACCCACCATAAGCTTGATTTAAAATTATATCCAACTTCAAATCAAAGACAAAAGCCTTAATACACATCAAAAGTTCACATTGGCACAGAATTAACCCAAACCTCAATAACTCAATAAGTACTACATAACAATAAATCAATTAATAATGTTTGTTTCTCAATTACAGAATTCTAGTACTCTTCTCTAAATTCTATCCAAAAATGTAATCATTTTTTTATTCTACACACCAATTCACCATAAAATTGAAAAAATGATAGCATGCATCAGCAATTGGGCATAACTTTCAATTCCAGAAATCAAAACAACAATCAAACACCAAATTAAAACAATCAATAAAAATCAAAATAACACAAACTCTAAAACCCTAAATAAAATCAGGAAAATGACGAAAAAATTGAAAAATTAAAGCTATGAAAATTATACCATCTCGCGTTCTTCGAGGTCATCGAGGTATTCATTGAGAGTACAAGTCTCCTTTTCACGATCATCTTCGAAAGCATCATCCATTTTTGAGAGAATTTGGCACGAACAATTGAGGAAAAATTGATGAAAGAAATTAGAAATTAAACCCTAGATTTTAGCAAAACGCTGAAAATTGCATAATTAGGGCACTGAAGTACAGTGAGAGATAGAGAGAAGAATGAGTGAAAAGAGGGGTTTGGTTTTAGGGCTTTTATTGATTTTAAGGACCGCCATGATATTTCCCGCCAGATCTCCTCTTTTAGTAAGTGATGATTTTGGATAGGATATTATTGATTTTCATTTGTATCTTAGGTAATTAAAATTATTTTTACATTAATTTGGATTGGTTGAGTATTACAAAGTATAATATTGAATTAATGTCAAATCTCTTATTTTGGTAATGAGTGATTTTGGATATTAATGGGCTAAAATTATTTTTACTGATTAGAAATTAGTTTTACTGAACTGGAATTATTTTTACTTATTTTATGTTATATTTCTTCTTTAAAATTAATGATTTTTACTGAACTGAAATTATTTTTACTGAACTGAACTTATTTTTACTGAATTAAAATTATTTTTGCTGAACTGAAATTATTTTTACTGAATTGAAATTATTTTTACTTTATATTATTTTTTTAAGGTAAAGTGAACAAGGCATAATATCCAATTAAAATTATTATTAATATTAATAGTTTGAAAAGAGTTTATAGTCTTTTTACCGGTTATGTTCTGTTTACTTCACCTTATTTTTTCTGAACTAAAATTATTTTTGCTGAATTTAAATTAATTTTACTAGTTTGCCGTTATATTTCTTCTTTGAGGTTACTGATTTTTACTAATAAACTGTAATTATTTTTACAAAACTGAACTGAACTTATTTTTATTGAACTGAATTTATTTTTGTTGAATTAAACTTTTTTTTAAAACATTTTTTTTTTAAGGTGAAGTAAACAAGACTTTAATTTCAAGTGTAACCGTATAAGTCAAACTTGGATTGGTTGAGTGTTACAAAGTATATTACTGATTTTATGTCAAATCTCTTTTTTTTTTTTTTTTTTTTTTTTGTAATAAGAAATTTGGATATTACTCTGTATTTTTTATAATATCAAAATTACAATACGTTAATAATAGTTTGAAAATGGTTTAACCAGTTAATTACAAGAGTAAGTCAAATTTAATTTGATTGATGAGTATTATATTTGTATCAAATTAATATTGTATTGTTGTGAGTTTGAGTTAAATTCTAATCGATCCGAACTAGTTATATTATAGTATACAATTTTAAGGAAAATGATAAGAAATGAAGTATGGAGTTCGGTTATTGTTTTATTATAATATTTTGTTACAAAATTATTGTATTTATTAGATATTGGTTTTGGTATGTATATATAATGTTTATACTTCAACGAATTTGATTCTATGAAAATAACTGAATAATTAATTCATTAATTTATATTGTTTTTAATTGGTATATAGCTAATAGCTGATTGATATAATTGATTATAATAACTGGTTTAACTATTGATTTTATTATCTGACTATCTGCATGGTTGGCTGGTTGTGTATTAATGTTTGGTAAATACTGTAATTATTAATGGTTAGCTGTTTTAGTGTAGGTGTATTAGCCAAAAAGTTAAATATGCAATAAGCTAATTTCAAAAAGGCTTATATATTGAGTTTTTCGAAAGACTTTTTTTTATGCCCATTAAACTCTTTCAATAATTTGTCAATCAATTGTACACTTAGTTTTTTATAATGGTCAAATCTACAATATTCCTCAATAAGCTGTTCAAGACCATTAAAAAGCTACTCGTATTTACTAAACAAGGCCACTGCTAAGTCCTGTAATCTAATTGATCGTAAACTAACTTACATTATCTAAACTTATTAGCTCATTTAAATTTAAAATAAGGATTAAAATATAATCTATCCATTATACTGTCTTAATCATAATTCAACCTCAATTCTTCCATCGAACTCTTCTTAGAAAATAATCATACTAATACATACTCACATCCGCTATTCCCACACGATATTTTGTTGTTGTTGTGGTCATTGTCAAAGACACAATCCATAATCCAAGATTAACCACATTTTTATAGGAGTACAAGTTTAAGTTCAAGTTGTTATCCATAATAATATTAATAGAGTATTAGTGCTTGTCAAAGAAAATGACTTTATAAACATTGACTAATCACCCAAATCCCAAAATTACCTCCAAATTATACACACCCCAAATCCCAATATTCCATATCCCCCAAAATCTCACCTCCTACAGCGCCAAAAGTACACCCCCCAAAAAATCCAAAAAAAAAATGCAAACATTTCCGTTACTTTTTTCTCTCCTTTTCTTCTTCTTCATACAACGCCATCTTCTAGCAGTTGCAGAACTCTGTTCTACCTTCTCGTGCAACCAACACAGAAGAGACCCGATCCAATTTCCATTTTGGGTACCCGATAACCAAACTTCTCGGTGCGGGTACCCCGGGTTCGAACTCTCCTGCAACTCCGCGGGTCAAACCCTTTTGCCTTTTAAAACTGATCATCTTATTGTTCAGGGTATATCATACCCGGATCAACTCATTTGGGTATCCGACCCGAATCATTGTATTCCTAAACGGGTTCCTGAGTTATCTTATTCGGAGCTTATGCCGTTTAGTTATGGGCCGTATGATTCGGCTTATACCTTTTTGAACTGCTCCAGCCCGAAGGTTGACCCGGACCAACTACCTGGGGGTGTTTCGGTAATTTCGTGTATGAGTGGCGGGAATTATACGGTTGTGGTTGCGTTTGATGACGTGTCGGAGGCGAAGATGAGGAGGAAGTGTGAGGTGGTTAAGAAGGTAAACGCTGCGTTTTGGTGGAGGGGGATGGAGTACGGTGTGTTTCCGATGGATATGAGTGATGTGTTTGTGCAGTTGAGTTGGGATGTTCCGAGTTGCGTTAATTGTATGCTACGTGGTGGGTCTTGTGGTTTGGTTGGTGATTCGGGTCTCGAAGTTGGTTGCTACCTTCCTGCTTCTTCGGGTGAGTATTAATCTCTATGTTCTCGTGTTTATCAAGGAGATTAATCGTGAATTCGTGACTACTTTTTTTTATACGTTCTCCGTCCCTAAATAATAATGTCATGCGTGAATACATCATTTGAGATGTCTAACTAGCTAAATTTTGAAACCGGCTTATTAGGAGCCTAGTGAAACTAACAGACGTTTATTGTTGTATCGTATGATTGTGGGATGGAGGGAATATTACGTTATGGGGAATCGATGATCGTGGAATCAACCACTAGTGGCTATTATGGGGTGATTTCGCTATCAACTTTATTCTTGATATAGGATTTTGGAACAAGTGCTATCTTTATGATGCTTTGTACTCCGTATATTGTTGTGGCATATAACAGACAAACGAGTATACCTACAAAATTGTTATGCCACTTTGAGAAGAGACCTTACACAATAACTTAGCTATAGTGAAATTCCATAGGGTTTATATGTCTAATTTAAACTTCAAATTATTGAACCATTGAAGGAAAAACATGCTTGTCCTAACTTTTTCCCGTAGTCCATAGAATAACTTGTTCTGTATAATGTGGTTGAGTTGGGAATTGAGATGCCTTGTATTGACTGACTGTAGTACGCCAGGCCGAACACGCCACTCGGGTACTAATGGATGATTCAATACTACACCCTTTGTTTAATGGGTCAATTAGTAGCCAGGAGTGCAATTCAAATGTGATAGGGTGAAAAGAGTAGTTAAAGATTTGTTTTTATTTGTTTAAAAATGATGGTCTGTTTTTGACATTTTAAAATAACGTACCAATCTTCAATATATTTCTCCTTATATGTCAATGAAAAGTATAGAATGATAATTATATGAAGCTATTTAAGATTATTAGTGTAACATAATGACCATTCAAGTATGTTCTAATAAGGGGAATCAATACATAGCCTCGTAGGATTAGCGCGTATGATGTATGATACTCACATGATACATATAGCATTACCAACTTTCTCATGCTACATAAATTTTAAAGTCATCTACGAGCTTCCATATTTCCTGTTACTTGCAAATACTAAAAATCACTCTTTGAATTCAAAACTTAAATAAAGACTATAAAAGTCAGTTTTATAATGGTAGTGTAGTCAATTTTGGCTTTTGTAAACAACCATTTGTTCTGAATTTCTGATGGCATTTGCCAGAATACAAATTTGTTTTTAACTCTTACTCCGTATGACCGTACATATTAGTAGTCATTTTATTGCAAGTGTGAGAATTCATTTACCAAATACCTATAGAATAAGGAGCTTAATTAAACTTCATAAGATGTTTTGTGTGAAAATTCCATAGGTTGTTAAAAATTGTAAAATCTTTCCTGTACGAAGTTAGTAAATCAATATTTGCTGCTTCTACTTGAGCGCGCAGTAGCTAAGATCTAAGAAACACATACAATTCAGGTTGCTGATAGTATACTGACGTGGTATTGATTTTAGAAATTCATTGTTAGGTTAACAACTGCTGAATTTATAATTAGGAACAAATGAAAACGAATTGTGAACTTGTCTTGGTAGGTTTTAAGATGTGGACATTTCAACTAATATGGTCTAGTTAATTGAGTTTCACATTTTGTATTACACGGAAGGTGGGCTGAAGAGGTTTTCTTTCTTTGTTAAACTTTTAATTAAATTGGTGTCATCTTGCTTTCTAATGAGCCATGACACACTGAAGTTGACATCTACTTCTTGGCTCTTACCATGTATATGAGTATTACGTATAAAAAATAGGTGTTTATACTCTTGGAAGCTTGTTGCTGTTTTTGTGTGTACGCTTGTTCTGATAGCCATTTTGATGTCGAAAGCTAGGTAGCTATGTAAGGCTGTGAGCCCCTAATGTTCCTTTCAATTCTGTCCTCATACATGGTCGTGTGGTTATTGTTTTTTGCACTCGAAGATTTGGGTTTTAATCGCTCTAAGTAGGGCTGTGAGCCCCTACGAGTATATGTTTCAATTCTGTCCCCATACATGCTTCTTGTGGGAATTGATTTTTGCACTCCAAAATTTTGGTTTGTTATTCCTTTGGCACGATCCAATTTTTGGGCACTATTATCAAGCCGTGCCTAGATAATGAGGGGTGTAAAAATCAATTATTTCATGTTGGTACTCTTTCTTTTGTTACATTCCATGTTTTCTCATCCTCACTCATTACACTTTTGTGGAAATGTACGTTGTAACAAATAGTCATGGGCAGGATTCGTGAACTGGTGCCCTGATATTAGCATATGACTCATAATTTTTCACGTACTTCCTCTGTTTCATAATGACCTCCAATTCAAATATAATGTGAATAGTTCGTTGTTACATGTAGTATAAGGATTTGGGGTGTGTCTAGTTCTTTTTGGGACACACAATGTCCAGTTTTCTAACTTTCTCCAATTGTTGTTTAAAGTGCTACTCTGCTTTGGATTACAAATGTTAGTATTCTAGTAAAAGGATTATGTATGTGCTGTTAATCCTCTCATTTACATCTTTACAGGTTTACCAAAAAGCGCCAAATATGGCTTAATGCTGGGAGCTGGAATACCAGGCCTTCTATGCATTATTGGGTTGACATTCTACATCAGCAGCAGGGTTAGTGCTCGTAATCAGAATCGACGTTACTCAAACACTGAATCCTCGCCCTCAATCTTTCCGCAACCAATTATCATTACACTGGGCCTTGATGTCCCAACCATAGAATCCTATCCGAAAACCATTCTAGGAGAAAGCAAGCGACTCCCAAAGCCCAGTGACAATACCTGCCCTATATGCTTGTCAGAGTATGAGCCCAAAGAGACCTTGAGGTCTATACCAGACTGTAATCACTACTTCCATGCTGAATGCATAGATGAATGGTTGAGAATGAATGCCACCTGCCCTCTTTGCAGAAATTCACCTCAACCATCATCTGCGCTTGCTGGCAGCTAGCCAGCTAACTCCTGCTTGGTCCTTGAAATCTCCTTGTGGCGTAGTCTGGATCATTAGCATTGATTCATTATTGCTTGTATATACTATAGTTTTCCTTTATTTTAGGAAAAAGGAAAAAAGAAAAAGAAATAGAATTTTTGGGCATCTTTGTGCACAAATTTTGGGGTTATTATACAGACACAAATACCATTCATTGAATTTTATGATCAATACTGTTATTTAAAAGGCAGTCACAGTTTATTGCTTACATCAATCTACCTGCATTTTTTTTATTTTTACTTTGATCTTGTCAAGCTCAACAAATTGACAAGCAAGAAGTGTTGTTTTATCAAACATAAACTTGGTAGAATGGAATACATGGTGCGTAATTCAACTCTTCTACGTCCCATGTATCTTATGATAGTTATCTGTGTCGGATAGTTGACACTCAGACAAGGGTTGTCCTTACCCAGTACTAACTTTTACTGCAACACCTCACCTCAATAATGTTGAGGAAAGAACCTTAAAAAATAGTAGAAGTGAAGTATGCTTGTAGGTTTGGCTTGAAACGAGAATCATAACTAAATCTAGCAAGTAGATCTATCTATATATCTGTTTCATTATGTTTCTTGTATATGCAAAGTGAAAAACATGCGAAAGTCTTTTAGGGTCAAGAATATATATTATGTACATAGTATGTCATGTTCGAAATTGTGAACCTCTATGTATTTGACACTTTAACATGTGCTTATATCAAACACTCGTACCTTGTATATGCTAAAAGTAACGCGGCTACCCCAGCTGGGTTGCGGTAGGTTTGTGCATCAGTTCGGCTGCCTCTGCATTTTATTTCTCTGTTTACAGTTTTCTGTTCCCTTAACTCCTGCTCCTTTAAAAATTTAACTCAGAAACAGACTTAAATGTGTGAACCATACACTGCAAAATGATATTATGTTTTTTGGCATAAGAAACTCAACTAATATCCTTAAATCATGCAGTCATGTATAGTACATGCTTGCAATCAACAAATGTGTTACCTTCTATATAAACCTTTAAATATATCCAGTCTGAAAAAAAAAAGATCAGAATTAGAACTGAAGTACACAAATATGAGTCGTCGTCTTGTCACATTCTTAGCTCTTCTCTTAGTGCTCTCCAGCAACACTGTGACAGGCCAAATACAACTAGGACAGTCAGGAGGACAGGCAGCAATTCCATGTAATCAGGTGATTAACGAGCTGTCCCCGTGTTTACCTTACCTCCACAACCAATACTCCTCACCCTCGACTTACTGCTGTCAAGGCGCTAAGTATGTATGGAAGCATTTTGCGAAAAGTAAGAAGAAACGACAGGGTGTTTGCCAATGTCTCGAGTCTGTACTGCCTATTATAGGACAGATTGATGGTTCACTCATCTCTGCTCTTCCTAAACAGTGTGGTTTGAAACTCAAACTTCCTCCCATCAGTCCAAACTTTAAATGTTCCCAGTAAGATTATGTGTTCTGTCCTTATTTTTTAATCTCTTTTTGAAACACAAGAAAGTTTATCTTAGTGACTTAGGCCCTGTTCTTTTGAGCTTCTGGGCAGGGCAGAGCAGAGCAGAGCAGATTTCAGCAGAGCAGAGCAAAGCAGAGCAGAGCAGAGCAGATTGAAGCAGAGCAGAGCAGAGCAAAGCGGAGCCGAGCAGAGCAGAGCAGATTTCATTAATATTAATATTATTATTATTACTAATATTATTATAATTACTAATATTATTATTACTTTTATTATTATTATTACTATTATTATTATTATTATTATTATTTTTACTATTATTATTATTATTATTATTACTATTATTATTATTATTATTATTATTACTACTACAATTATTATTATTACTACTGCTGCTGCTGCTGCTACTACTACTATTATAATCATTAAATTTTATTATTAAATATTAATTATAATTAATAATATTTATATTATTAAATATTAATTATATTATTATTATTATTATTATTATTATCAAATATTAATTATGTTATTATTAATATTATTATTATTAAATATTAATTATATTATTATTAATATTATTATTATTAAATATTAATATTTAATAATATTATTATTATTAAATATTATATATTATTATTATTAAATATTAATTATATATTATTATTATTAAATATTAATTATATATTATTATTATTATTAAATATTAATTATATATTATTATTATTAAATATTAATTATATATTATTATTATTAAATATTAATTATATATTATTATTATTAAATATTAATTATATATTATTATTATTAAATATTAATTATATATTATTATTATTAAATATTAATTATATATTATTATTATTAAATATTATTTATATATTATTATTATTAAATATTAATTATATATTATTATTATTATTATTAAATATTTATTATTATTATTAAATATTATTTATTTATTATTATTATTAAATATTATTTATTTATTATTATTATTAAATATTAATTATTATTATCATTAAGTATTAATTATTTATTATTATTATTATTAAATATACATTATTATTATAATAATTCAATATTAAGTATTAATTTTAAGCAGAGCAGAGCAGGGCAGAGCAGAGCAGATTGAAGCAGAGCAGAGCAGATTTTAGCAGAGCAGAGCAGAGCAGAGCAAAGCAGAGCAGATTTCAGCAGAGCAAAGCAGAGCAAAGCAACTCTAAAGAACGGGGCCTTACTCTGGCTACATGTGATTATTGTGCAGGGTAAAATGATGGAGACAAAGATGAGGAATGAGAAAGTTTTTAATAATTATACGAGGGAAAAAAAGTTATATGCAGTTGTAAATTGTAATATGTAGTTGGTACAATGGAAGAAAATGACACGAGTGGTACACAAAATGTGGGACAGAAGATTCGAGTTCCTTGCAATAAAAGAGGCCAGATTCTTTGTTCTTAAGCGAAGTACAACTGCACTGTGTTATAGACTTAATAAAACTTTATTGTAGTAGCAATTAGCAATAATAACATTATTTGCAATGAGTTTGTTCTTAACTTCTTATTAGCCTCTTAATCTCTCGTCACCATGTAATTACAGAAAGTATACTCCTCTCGTAACATAAAATAAAAAGACAAATCTTTACATGCACATATAAAAGATGTTCATAGTTAAAACTTAAAAGTTTCCATAGAAAATAGTGAAAATCACTACCCATATGTCATATGATGAACAAAAGGATTATATGAAGGAGTTGGGAGCAAGTAGCCCATTAAAATATGTATATATAAGTCCATAGTTGGGATCTACGGAGTAATAAACTAGACGCAGAGGTTATTCAAGTTGAGTTGTGTTGGTATAATGTCAAGTCCAGGGGCGGGGCAAAGAATTTCGGGTCTCTATGCAATTTTTAAACTTGGACCTCTTTTTCATAATTTAAAAGGAGGTTTTGGTTAAACAATACTTTGTAAATATTGATTTTAATTGTCACATTATATGTTAAATTACAAGAAATAAAATCATAACATTTTTATGAGTAATTTCAAGGCCAATTATCTCGAATTATAATTCAAAAATCAATGTAATTTTATGTAAGAAAGTAAAGATAATAAAGTGATGTTAAGGGGAGTCGAACCTCTGACTTACCTTTCATAACTCATTGCTCTAACTAGCAAGCCAAGGAGATTTCTACTTTATTTAATACTCACAATAATTATTTATCTGCGGTCGCTCAAGTTGTTCCGCCCCTCCGCCGCCCCTGGTTAAGTCTAAGTTTATGATCAATTGAACAATGTTTATTCAAGAGAAACAAGACTTAAGCCTAAAGCCTTATGAATATGACCTGATGAATACCTTTGTAAGTTTTAAATGGCCTTTGGCCTTTGTATTTTCATTATTAAGTGCAATATATTTAAAATCTCATCTTAATTCTTATAAAACCATTTACTATATTATCATTATTATGGGACAGAAAGAGTATAATACATAAGACTTGAACAACAAGTCATCATAAATGATAAATATAAATATAGTTGTTAAAAACGTTAATGATCAAATCCAACTATAGTAAATCTCATGACATCAACAATTCAAGTTATTTTGTGCATGAAAAAAACTCACAATCTCAAATCAGTATCAACAATATCAATTCGAGTCTAAGGTCCCGTTCACTTCACCGTATTTTTGCTGAACTGAAATTATTTTTACCGAAACAAAATTATATTTGCTGAACTTAAATTATTTTTATTGAACTTAAATTAATTTTACTGAATTGAAATTATATTTGCTGCACTGAAATTATTTTTACTGATTTTCTATTATAATTCTTCTTTAAGAAAATTGAATTTTACTGAACTGAACTTATTTTTACTGAACTGAAATTATTTGTACTAAACTGAAATTAATTTTACTGAACTAAATTGAAATTATTTTTACTTAATATTATTTTTTTAAGGTGAAGAGAACATGACCTAATTAAATAAAGTAGATAATTGGTTAATGATTATAGCCGATGAATATCCGAGATTAATCATGTACACTTTAATACAGATACAATACGATATGAGTAGTTGAAAATATTATTGTTTGATGACACAGACCACACACAATACACTATTGCTACTCGTAGGATGCAAACCAATTTTCATAAATTGCAAAAATACCCTTTTTTTTTTACCCGTAGTTCATTTTTGATGTTTTCTTTGTTCATATTTATGGGTGTTTTTGACTTTTTGTGATTGTACAAAATTACCAAAAATAAACATTACGCCGCCAACACTCCGGAGGAAGGCACTGTCTCGCTGCAGCAGATCAAGCAGACAGCCCAACCTCCCTTTCTTCAACTTTGCCGATGTTCAACCCTCATTTTCTCTCTCCTCTGCTCCTAATTTCTCGCAAAGGTTAGACCCCTTTTTAATTTCTCCCCATTATGTGATTTATATCCTATTTATTAAGCATTTATTTTTTGGGTTTTGCTTAAACCCTAAACCCTAGTTCATATCTTCACATTTTCTGTTTTTTATTTTTTTATTTTATTTCTTCAAAAAAATTAAAATTATGTTTGATATTCATAAGATCTGAACTGCTCTGATTGATGCTAACTTTTGCTGTCAATTTTTCTGTTGTTGGTGAATTGTTGATTTCAGGGTTTTGATTTTGGTGATGATATCTAAAGTTTCAATCTTTTTTCTTTAATTGATTGTGAAGTTTAGTTAATTTGGTTATTTGAAGATGGCTTATAGGCGTAGTGTTTGTACTCGAGCTACCCTTTTAGCTCGACGAATCAACCCTTGTTTTAGTTACATTTCTCATGACAATGACAAGAACAATAACAATGATAAGCCGGAATCGTCGTCTCGGCGGAAAATCGATGATTTACTAGCCCAAAGAAGGTCTTTCGGAACTTATAGTAACAGTTCTTTGGCATCCAGTAGTTTATTTCATCATCAAAGATCATTTTTCCCTGGACATGGAACTGGGGCTAGTAGTTTTCATAGATATATGTCAACTTCTGTTGGGGAAGCGTCAGATAAGGTTGGTTTCATTAGCGATGTTGCCGAGGTTATGAGTGATACCACGGTGGATGCGGTTGCGTCTCAGGCCCCTGTTTTGAGTGAAGTGGCAACTGCTGCTGCGGATTCTGCTATACCAGTTGCTGCTTTGCAGTATTTGATTGATGGGGTTCACAGTTTTACTGGTTTGAATTGGTGAGAATCTGAAATGATTCTTCTTTGTTCCTTTTATATAGGTTTGAAATTGATGGATGCTTTCTAAATGTTGTGGAATTTTCCCTTAATTTTAGGTGGGCTTCAATAGCTCTTACGACTCTGATGATACGTGGGATGACTGTCCCTTTCCTGATTAGTCAGCTCAAAGCCACTGCTAAGTTGACGGTATTGATTTGTTGATATCCAAACTTTTTTTCACCGTCTTTAGTTTCCAAGTTGCAACTTCAATTAACACTTTGTGCTTAGACTGCTTACCATCAAAGAGTGTATAATCTTGTATGTAACATAAAATTATTTGTCATACATAGATTATGAGGCCACGTCTCGAGGAAATCAAGGCGGAGATGGAAGCCACGGTATGGTTACCAATTCCTTTTCCCTAATTTATAATTAAACTTTTTTGTACTGTAATATTCATCAAACTCTGTACTTTGCCTTGTAATGTTTATGAGTTGCTTGTTCATTCTGCTTATAAGTTTCTTATGTGTGTGCACGTGTGTTGGGAGGGGAATAGGGGGTGGGGAAGGGTTATATATTGCTGTCTTCTATGTAGTGGAGCCTTATCTGGTGCTTTAATTATCTTCAAACTTTGCAAAGATTTTAGCAATTCAGAACTTGTAGCAGTATTTGTATGAATTATATCGAGGAGAGCCAGTACTTTTTTATCCTGCTATTTGGAATTCTTGTGCTCGTATTACTGTTTTTGGCAATTGTTAATTTACTGTAGCTGATGGTTCTTTCACCTTGCAGTAGGCTGATGTGAGCCATTTCATTGTTATCAACTTATGGTCAATTTCTTGCATCTGTACACAAGCTAGGAAGTTTTTTGTTTTGGTTTCATTTGTTACAGACATACATTTGCTATTATCAACTTATTTGATGCATGCATACCTTCTTTGACTTTCCTGGTCTGTTTCTGTTCAATAAACCTTTAGAATCTTTGGTGTTTCCTTACAGGGTAATACGGATGAAGGGAGACTGAAAATGAACGAGATATTCAAAGAGTAAGTCAGGCATGAAGAACCTCATATGAACTATTGTGTTGTGTATTTGTTTGTCTGGGATAGGTATGCTTACTTCTCTTGGTGAATAGTTGTATTCGGCTCTCTGCCAGATTTGGAACAGGCTAATCAGATTATTATTGGGTACTTGGCTGTAGTCTCTGTGTTAATTAGTTTCACTGTACTTAATGTTACATATTCTGATCTCTAGATAAGCTGGAACTGTGCAATTTATGGACATATTCTTATTGATTTATACTATGTAGTTTTGCATACACTTATTTAAGTTGGACTTTAAGCTAAACCCCTGGAGCTGAAAGATGACATACATCATGGAGTAATGATAAAAAGATCCAGGGAAAGTATTTACTGTTCTCACAAATCACTTATGACGTTACGAGCAATGTGCTAGGAAAGCGGTGACTAGGTGAGGAGCTTGTGTTGGGGGCAGCATGGGAAGGGAAATAGGAAATCTCCTTCAAGTTTCAGCAAATTTAGATGCAACTAATGTCCATCAATCTATGCTTGATTAACATAGAAAAGGCCTTGGTATGCTGTAAGTAACGGACTTTTATGCCTAGACTAGAGTCCTGATTTCGAATGCTAATGGCTTTATAGTGGGTGCTATTAGCTATCCAACTGTACATGATGCACTTTGACATAAGCTTCTTGCATTTGGAGCCCTTATTCATGTTCTTTTCTTTTGTGACCTTGGGGTCTACTAGATTGGGTTAAGCCATGACTTAAGCTTTAGTAGGGCAGCTTTTCAAACTCTACGAGTTGACTAGACATGGTTTGAGTTCTAGGCTTTCGCTTGCTCTTGAAGTTTGATTTCATAGCTTTACCCTTAAGGCCTCTTGGATACACATTATAATTTGTCACCAAAAAGTCGTGAAAGTTGCCTTTGACATTTGATTTGGAATTTTCCATGAAATATATTCTGGTACTTAGGTTAGTTAGGTATGCTTTAAAACCATCAAAATCTGTTTATTTCTTATGTGGACACAAACTTCCGGTATTATACAGAGTTGAGATGTGAAAGCTAGAGGTATGAAAATACATTGGTTAGAGGGGTTTGTGAAATTTAAGTGTGAAATGTTCAATAAATATTTTAAATTAGTGGGTTTCAAAACAATTTTGAAATGAGTATTTTGTAAAACCACCCAGTATAAATCTTGCCATGGGCTGCGTTTGAAGTTGTCTAAATATACACATCATGACATGGAACTGGAATAAGTACCATCATGTCTATTGTTTAAGAAACTCAGCATTTCTGAATTGAGGAAAGTCTATTTGCTGTAGTTGATGATCGGCATTGTTTAGTATGCTATTAGAATTTTAAATACGTAGTAGTAGTATATTTTTTTTTTTTTGTAAGTTAGAGTGAAAGAAATTCACCGACTAGTTGTGTGGTGTGATTGCTTTAAAAATATAAAGAGAAAGAATAGAAAGAAAAGAAATGATGTATTCATAATTTTCATACTTTACAATTGATGTTAAACTAAAGATTACGGGTAAGGAAGTCAGGATTTTTGCAATTAGGTTTTGTGCGTTGAATTGAGAAAGGTAGAGGAAATACTTTAGGCTGAGGGAAACGAAAAAAAGTCAAACAAGAAGGAAAGTGAGGAGGGAAGCAGATGAAAGATGAGAAAAATGAGGTGTAAGAAGTAGGCTAATCAGGCTTTGTGGAATTTGAATTTTTGACTTGCTAATCAGGAATGACTTACACACCATATCACTGCTGTGAGCTGTTTCATTCCTCTGCAATGTTTTCGTGAGCCTAAAGTTTATTCAGTAGTCCTGTTCTGTAGAATGGCTTGAGCCACCTTATGTCCCAATCTGTGAGCTCTGGAAGGTTGTCAATTTCTGTAATGTAACTTACATTTTTTTTCCTGTTGGAGCGATCCATTTTTGTATCTGTAGTTTTCAGGTTTTCCATGTGGGTTTGCTAATAATAATTTGATAAATGCAGATATGGTGTTACGCCATTTACTCCTCTTAAGGGGCTTCTTATTCAAGGTCCTGTCTTCATCAGTTTTTTCTTAGCTGTAAGTTGATAGTGATAATCTTTTTTTTTGTGGTGCTTGCTAGTTGCTATAGGAAAATAAATTTGATTACCACAAACTATATATGCAGATATCAAATATGGCGGAGAAGGTTCCATCATTTAAAGAGGGTGGAGCATTTTGGTTTACTGATCTTACAACTCCGGATGCAAGGTATATCCTTCCTGTTTTGACGGCAGTGACTTTTCTAATTACTGTGGAGGTATGTATTTATAAAGTTGTTAATCTTATTCTGGATCTTGTACTTTTTACGCTACAGAGCTGTACAAGACTTTTTACTTCCCTTTGTGCTTAAAATCTGTACGGCTCTGGTTTGCGTCTTTATTGTCTAATTATTACCCCGTCTATCTTGTCTCAGTTGAATATGCAGGAAGGTATGGAAGGCAATCCCGTTGCTAGCACTATGAAAAAGTTTTCAAGAGGCTTAGCTGTTCTTACTGTCCCATTCACCATGAGCTTTCCAAAGGTATTACCCCCAGTCCCCCACTTAAGTTATCTCGAAATATTTGTGCATTTAGATTTGATCTGGGATTATATCATTTGATCTGATGGGTTGATGATTAAGTGAGGATAGTCACTAGCTGTTTTAGTTTTAAATTTATATCGTTGTCCCAAAAGAACGCCATCCAACAATTGGGCTGATACATCTCCAGCAATCTGGTGAAAAAAAAACTAATTTGATGCAGGATTGACACTTGAAGAGCTCAAGTAGAGTGGTAGTTTAAATAGCTATTTGATGAAAAACCTCACCTTGGGTGGTACTCTGCTGTTGGGTTTGCAGGGTGATGCACAATTGGTTGCATAGTTGCATTTGTTGTTGCTTTACTGTTTTTTTTAATGCTCCCTTTTCTATATCTTGAATTCATCTTAATGTATTCTTGGAAGTAGTGTATAGAACAAGGTAGAGGGATCAGAACTAAATCTGTGTTTGATTCAACTTATCTTGTGAACTTAACCTCATATGAATTTTTCTAAAATTATCAGTACTTATTTATCTAAACTTATTTTGTCTCAAATTGTATAGTTATTGTTTAAAATTTTCTGGAAAAAAACATAGGATAAAAGCTTGTTGTTTGACTTATTTTGTCTGAAATTATCTATATTTATTTGAACTTAGCTTGTTTAAAACAAGTCAAAACAAGATAAATTAAGTTGAATTAAACATGGCCTGTGACAAGTATTATTCTATGTCATGTAGTATGAGGGATGGAGTTGGAAAGTTATTTCGGACTCCTTTATTTTAATTCTTAAGAAAATATGATAAGCAATATATATTTTGGGTCCCTTGTAAATAGTGCTGACAATCTCTAATACGACACGACAACACGACCGAAACCGGCACGACATGAACACGTAGTTACTGAGAGAAAACACGAAGTCGACACGACATGACACGAAATCAAGCCGAACACGACCCGTTTAGATAAAATGGTCAAATTATGCAATTATCTTACATTTTACATAGTTTTTGATAAATTATATGAATAACACGAAATTAACACGAGACTAAACACGAACACGACACGACATGACTTTTTGCCGGCTCTACTTGTAAAACTATATGTTATTAGAAAATTCTCGAAAGTCACTAAAAAACATCACTAGGCTTTTAAGTGCTCTCGCGAATCAAAGAGAAGTGTTAGACCTTGCTCTCTTCACCTTAAAAAATAATATTCAGTAAAAATATTCAGTGTATTAAAATTAATTTTTAATCGGTAAAAATCAGTAATTTAAAGAAGAAATATATTAGAGAATTGTAACATTAATTTCAGTTCAGGAAATTTAATTTCATTTCAGTAAAAAATATCCAAGTTCAACAAAATTAATTACTTTTTAGTAAAAATAATTTCAGTTGAGCAAAAATGAGGCGAAGAGAGTAGGGCTTTAGAGGGAAAAAAGTAGATCTCTACCCTTCATTCATGCTTGACCTTACAGCTTTTTCTTTCACTCCATATTCAGCATCTTCAGTTCTAGCCTATTCTAACTTAAAATTTCATAATTAGTGTTGTATATATAGGCTTGTTCTCCATGTGTCATCTCTAGTCAATTAATAAAACAATTTGCATGTTTTTAGTCCAAATGGCAAGTGTCAAGCCCATGTTAGAGTGTCAACTGTCAAGTATTTGACTCAGTTCTTGAGGTGTAATAACAAGTTTGGGTACCTTAGATTCTAGTTGTCTTGTCCTCCCTGCCAGCCTAATTATGTTACTGTGGGTAAACAGCTTAGAGAGGTGGTAGTTCCACAGTTTTGATGCTATGTGCTTGTCACTAGTGACCAATATGATCGATGATTTATTCAATGATCCCTGTAGATTTGTAAATCCTGTGATCTTTCTCTCTCAGCTCTGCCTCTCCCGTGCCCACCAAATATCTCCCTGTCACCAAGCCCTTCATCTGATACCTCTCTTAAGTCCAAGCTTATGGTTTAAATTTATGAATGATGACTTGAGTTATGTATCAGAGTATCAGATGTTCAGACTGAGGAATATGGTAATAAGGAGGGATCTTGAATCCTGGATCTAGATGTTATTTGGTTGGTAAAGAATGAAATTCCCTATCAATTTTCTTTTATAATGTTGTTCTATCAAATTGCCTTATCTTTCTCTTCTCATTTTTCTCATCCATTTTGGACTTCCTCAGCCATTTCCACTCCTAATCTTTTTCTATGCTGCTTCAATACCTTCACCACTTTATCTCCTTTCTTTGCTCACCTTGTCTCATGCTCTCTTTTCTTCCCATTTACTACTAGCTGTTGCATTAAGTACCTTCCTTTGTGTGATGTATGCAGCACGGACCTTGCTGATGCCAATGAGGATCCAGCAGGCCTCATGATGCTAATGAAGGTGTAGGATTGGAGGCGCTGATCTTGAGAGAAAGAAGGCCGGGCTGCTTAGTTAGGTCAGGGGAAGTTATAGCAAAGCCACATGGTTGGAGAAAGGTGTTTGAACTTTGAAGTAGTACGAAAATAGAATAGTGGATAATAAAGATCTAGAACTGATGGTCATTTCCAGTTGAGAAGGAGATAGAATGACGAGGACAGTGGATTTGGGAATTGTTGGGGGCAAGAGTCTTGAGGTAGTAAAAGCAATCTGGCTACAAGGGGTATAGTGGGGAGTGCCTGTAGACAGAGAGAGCTATGGGTAGTGTGTATCATCAGGGAGGAATTTTTGTCCTTACCCTGCAACTGAAAATCTTAGATTAATGTTCAGTACCTGTAAATTGTTAAGTGGCAACTGACTTTTGGAGGTGGGGGTGCAGAATGGAGACGGTACAGGTGGAGAAGAATTGATATGACTAATGAGTTGGAAGGGAACACTTTGCATATTTTCTGGATAAACCATCGGCTTTTTTGCTACAAAATAACACTTGAAAATTGGAGAGGGTTTGCTATAACGAATTAAACCTTCACTGACCAAATTTTGTATTACATTGTTTCTCGGATTATCCACAATAACCTCCAAATTACCTATTCAATTCCAAATTACCACAATGAAGTGTTGGTGATAACTATATAACGGTGATGTATCTTTCCCTTTGATTTTTCTTTCTGATTTTCATTCACTTTCATGACTTCATCATATCTACTCTCAATCCATTTACAATTGGCAACCTATTCTTGACCTTACCCATTTTTTCCCACTAAATCATTTTCTATCAGCCCTTCCTTCTTGTTGGTAGGGCTCTTGGTGTTCCTCCTCCCTCAGATTTAATTCTCTTAACATCACCCCCTCTTCCTACTAGCTTTTCAACCCCTTCCATTCTTCTTCCCTTGCAAGAGTCTCAACTCCCTCTTCCTCCACTAACATTATTGTAGGCTTGAGTAGCTTAATTTTAAAAAGCGCACCTAGGCGCTGTTGAGGCGCTGGGGAAATCGCCTCAGCGAAAGAAGGCGTAGTGGGGTCCAAAAGGCGCTAGAACGCGTGCGCCTCCTACCGCCTCAACCAAGGCGCAAGGCGCACCGCCTTTGCCGCCTCGTGTTTAAATGTGCGGTAAAAGGAAATAAAAATCTGAAATTATTAATAGAGACAATTTTTTTTTTCAAAATGTGACTTTATCCATTCTTTAAAAGTTTAAAGTGATAATCGAGCAAAAGCCCTTTATTTATTGTATGAAATTACTTCAATTTAACCCCTAATTGGAGAACCCTAAATTTTTGAAAACCCTAATTTATGGGATGCTAACCAATTCACAAAAATGACGGCTGCTGCAGTAACAGAAACTGCCTGAGGGAATTTCGCGGCGGTTTCCGGCACCAAATCTGCCGGCAGCGGCGCCGGACAAGCATTTTCTTCGATCTGCTCTTCATTTTCTTCTTTCATTCTCTCTCTTCGATCTTCTTCATTTCTTTTTCTTTTGTTTTTCTTTTGAATTTTTTATTAATAAAGTAGAGCTAAAGTCTGCCACTTCTGACTTTTTTCCTATGTGACCCCCCACCGGGTCCACCCCCTCTTTTCTGATTATTTTCATTTAAAAATGTTATAGAGCACTTGTTTTTATTAGTTCTTAATTTTTTTTATTAGTTATTATACTCTAAATTTGATTTTTTTTACAAATTTTTTTATACCAAAACATCAGTAAAATAAAAATAAAATTAAATAATTAATTATACTTAAATTATTTTTAATAATTAAAATCTTAATACCAAAATAGCAGAAACAATAAATTTAAATTAAATTAAAAAATGTGCGCCTCGGATAGAAAAGGCGCTCGCCTCCGCTTCGCGCCTTGCGCCTAGGCTCTGGGGACCCTTTGCACCTAGGTGCGCCTCGCTCTTTTTAAAACTAAGTTGAGTAGTAACATGGAAATTAGTGGCCAAGAAATCTAACCTTTGCCTGCCATAGTAAACTGTGGTTAGCCTTTGTTTTATCACAACTAAGAGGATACTTTGGCAATCCTCTTGTTTTCTAGTAAAACCTTGAAGCCTTTCATTCATATTGTTTCTCGAGGATGGAGTTTTATGCCATTAGTGTAAGCCAGGGTTACTTAATACAATAATACGTAGTACGCTTATGTGGAACAAGAACGAGATTGCAATACACTAGTTATGAGAAAAATAATATGGTTGGGGGTTTTGTTTAATACGGTATTTGAAATCATATTGCGATAAGAATAATACACCCTAGTATGTATAAAGTTATTTTTTTTAAGTCTTGGGAGTAACTAGTGTAAGTCTTGGGAGTAACCAGTATAGAAGGCTTAAATCAGGAGTTTGTGGGGGAAGGAAGAATTAGGTAACCCTGTAAAAGAAACAAAGTGAAATAGGAAAGCAAAAGAAGTAACCAATAAACCCCTTCCTTGTTGACCTATTCTCTCTCCAATACCCCTCCTTGTTCAATCCTATCTCTATGCATTGAGATATCACAATACGCTAAATTGGGAGTATTGATACGCAAAAAGTATTTAAGTATTGGAACAATAGTTTTAAATTGGAGTTCGCGGGTGCAAGGAATCAATATTTAGGGGAAGGGCACATTAGTCATAGTTTATTAGTAGTTACTTGGGGAATAAGCTAGAGGTTTGTTAGGGGGTATTTTCTATAGATAGACCTCATTAGGAGGAATAATCATCATGTTGAATATTATTGAGGATTGTTATTGGGATAGAGTGAGCCTCTCGAAAGCTCATATTAGGAGAGAATCCACCTCTCGAAAGTGGAATTATCGTTCAATTAGTTGTAATTCTCATCTTAATACTATAATCATCTTCTTCCTTCTTAATTTCTGCCATTATTAATTTCTGCCATTATTAGTGCTGTAACCAAGCTAATTCCTAGCAGTGGGGTGGAGGGGAGTATTTGGTAACCCTGGTGTAAGCTCTTACATTTTGCTTTTGGTAGTAATATTAGATCTGGAAGTGAGAGAAATTGGTTCCTTGGTTGATAGGAGAGATTATTTGAAGAAAAGGAAAAAGAAAAGGGGGAAGGTTGGCCTCTATTAATGATAAAGATAATTGAAGAGAGAGAAGAAAGTAGGAGGGATCCAAAGTTGTTATGTTATTGTGTAGCCGTTACCATTATGGTGAAGTTTGGTATGAAATAGCTTAAATTCTATTGTGGATACTCCTGAAATAGTAACATAAGTGCTATTAAATATAGAGTTACATTTTACAACACCCCCCCCCCCCCCCCCCTTTTTTTTTTTAAATGATATACTTTCTCAATTCACTTTTAATTGCATAAGGTTGGCCAAAATTTTTGGTAAAACTGTTGCAACTAAAAGTGAACGGCGGAAGTATAAAGATCTGTGACCGATTGACCGTGTAATCGTTTTAGAGATCGTTTCATGGTTTAGAACACTATTGATCATTTTGCAATTTGCATTGGCTGCACGCATCATTTACACTATTTATCATGGATCCTTAGTAAGATGGAAATAAAACAAGGGATTTATAGTGAATTTGTTTTAAAATCTAAATATTCTATAATGTCTTGAACAATGTTCATCATAATTTTTTCTCCACCCCCTAGTGTGTATTTTTGTTCATTCTTTTTACTGTGTAATTTGATGGTAATATGTGGTGATATAATGAAGCACATTTATGCACTAACATGAACATTCACATGAGGGTATATCCACTTCTCATAATTAGACTCAACCTATTAAACAACTGTTAAGGATAAAGTTTCTGGAACAGGTATGAGGCTGGGGGTTGGTTCTAATTACCTCGGTGTTTCTTATCTTCTAGTTCTGGCATGTTTTAATTTATATTGTGCTTTGTTTAGTTGAAGCTATGAATAGTTCATAGCTGTTCTCTTAAACAGTACATTTCCCAGATATTTCTTTGGCATGTAGTGTGCGAGGTTCTTGTTAATTATCTGAACTTGCCATGTTATTTATGTTGATATGTTCGAGTACTTGGTTCATACTTCACTAGTTTCCGATCTCCAAAATAACTTCCAAAGAAAATGGGTTTGGATTAATTGCAAAAACCATTTGTAGTCACATGGAATGTACATGTTTGTCAATTCCTATACATCAATGAGATGTCTATATTGTACGGTGTATGTACTCTTTTGATCTTTGGCTATCAAGTAGGCAACTATACTCATTTTATGATTTATAATAATTATATCTGCAACCTTTGTGAGCATTCTATAGTCTGAGCTTGGTTGAAAGCATGTACAGTGAGTAGTTTTAGATGAGAACAACATAATTGTAATCTCGAAGTTTATCACTGTCTTTGTTAAAGCTGTAAACTCTAGTGTATTATCTATCTGGTTTAAGATATCTACTGTTATGTATTAGTACATATCCATTATTGACGGGACATGTGAGTAATAAATTTCATGCATGTCTGTGCAGGCTATATTTTGTTATTGGATTACTTCTAATTGCTTCTCCTTCGCATATGGAGCTGGTATGTTTTCCATTCTTCTTTTCTGTCTACTGTACTGGTAATGTACTTTTAATGTTTATGCTCTTTCATTTGAAATACTCCCTCCAGTCTAGAATCGATTGTCACATTGCCTTAATCTCTTTATCAAGGTCATGATGTAATTTATACAAAAAGACCCTTCATTGCTGTTGTGCTATATTTTTCCTCTTCTCCACTTTATTTTATTATTTTAGTAGTCATGTCACTAATTTGTAAACCATTACAATAAGAAAGATAACTTTTCTAGATCACTAAAAAAAAGTCAAATATAGCATACGTGAGTATTAGACTAGTGTAATTTCGTACTACACTTATTAATATCTTGTTAGAACGATATAAGACTAGTCATTTCTTCTGTTTAACATTGTGTAAAAAATGTAAATTCTCATGTCATGACCTAATCTTTGTGACGTTTTTGTAAATCTAATATCTACAGTGCTCAAAATTCCTGGTGTAAAGAAGTCCTTGGGAGTCCCAGATGTACCAGTGCCACCTCCTAACTCACAACAAAAAACATCTGGCTTCTCTCTCTTAGAAGCTCTAAAACAAGCCACTGCACCCCCAAAAGCTCCTGCTGCATTACCTGCAGCTGCTGATCAAGCAAAATCTATCGATGAAAAAACATCATCATCATCGGCAGTTCTCAGTCAGCGCCTTAAAAGTTTAGAGAGAAAAGTGAAGCAGAAAAAGAAAAACAAGAAGCGATGATGGTGTTCTCTGCTCTTATTTCTATCATCTTGATTTTTGGTATTATTTGAATTTTTATCCACCTTATACTACAGAATAAGTGTATCATTATTAGGGAGAGTAGCAAGATTTTGCTTTATAGAAATTAGAAAACTACAGGCTTTCTCATTGATGGTTTTGAAGAACAAGCAGTCGGAGCGTATACATGGATGTATCTGTCTGTTGAGGAGGTTTTTACAGACAGCAGGCGGAAATATCAGAGCATCTTTTTTTGGCTATAAACCTGATTATATAATTATTATTGCAGTTTTCTTTTCTTTTTGTTAGTTGAGTTTTAAATTTATGTAGTTTTCAATGCAAATGAAATATAACACTCTGGAATAATAAGTACGGAGTATGAAAAGCATATTCATGTGTAATTTCATTTCATTATTTTTACAATACCTGTTTGAAGGGTGTTATGTTTACATTTATGTATTGAAATTGTGCCAAAGTTGATTTGGGACTAGCAAAAGAAATAGAGTATTTTTTAATTGGAATGTAATTGCGCTTTTCTTAACTAAAAATTGTGCTCTCTTTGTTTAGGAAAATTGACACGCTCCCTTTGGCATGAATTGTAGACAGGGATTATGAAGTGAGTTGTTTAAGGTAAAAGCTAGTGAATATGGTAACTAAAATTTAATAATTGTGGTCTTTTTATTATTTATATTAGTTTGTCAATTATTCTAAAACATTTAATAGAAGAAAGTGTATCAATTATTTTGAAATGAAAGGCGTTTGAAATTGATGCATCTCAGTATATTACATTCTCAATAAAAGAATAAAGTTGAAAACAAAAGAAGGCATTTCATTTTTCATCTTGGAACATCTTTACAATTATTGGGTTTTTTAGTCACCTTTACCATTATAGAGTACTCCATATAAGATAAGTTTATTTAACCAAAAAAAATATAAGATGAGTTTAGTACTCCCTCCGTCCCTTTATTACATGCCTGTATTCCTTTTTGGAGTGATCAAAATTAAATGTCTGTTTCTATTTATATGTTGTACTTTTTGCCAATATTATTCTTGTTTTGATGATTTGTCATCATTTTTCCTTTTCTTTTTTGTACTTTACATCAATTCCCAATACTTTCTCTCTCCTAATTCTCAACCACCTTTTTCTTTTTCTCTATCTCTCTCTAACCCCACATGCATATTTGTACTCCCAATTTTTAGTTTTAAGGAATTTTTAACTTTCTTAATTCCCGTGCAAATTGAGAAATAGGCATGTAATAAAGGGACGGAGGGAATAGTTCGTATAAATGCAAGTCCAATTACTCATTTTACTCGTAGTACTGTAGAACTTGTTCGTATAAACATAACAAAACTTAAATCTATCAGATACTCGTGTCATTGAAGTGGCTTCTGAGCTTCTCTCGGAGATTCTGAGGTAATTTAATCTTTCTATTTTCTTTCAATAATCAAATATCAGTTTCATAATCTGGGGTTTAATTTCACACAATTGTAAATATAATTCAATTTAGGGCTCTTCTAAGGTAGATTACTGAACTATTAGTTATAAACGATGAAATTATGAAGGAAAATCATTGTAATTGCACCCACGAATCTATAATTATAATTTAGAATTTGGATTATGGTGTTTGATTACAAATTATGGTTTTGAAAACTTTGAATTGAACTCACAAGCAACATATTATGTCCGCCACTTATATGTATGTATGAATTATTTCAAGTAAGTATGAATTTATTATGGATTTTTCTTTTTGTTAGAAGTTGTATCTCTTGGAGGGGTTTTGTCTTTATTTTATTATTCAACTTATGTAGAATTTGAGATTGTTAGTTAGTTAGCTATTGGGACTGTTTGAAATTTCAGTGACTAATCAATGAGTTGATTATGAAATATTGGAGGGGTTTGATTGCCACATCCTTTTCCTGGGTCATTTATAAGGAATTGTATTAAAATTTTGATGTCTTTGACATGCCACGATATCGTTTTTATTGTTCTTAGTTGAATCTGGAAGTTAATATGGAGTATTGAGGTTTATTGTGTGTATAAATGATTTTGTACCATGTTAAGATGAAAATGTGATAGTTTAAACATATTTTTATTGAATAAAAAAAAGTGAGAAATCATTTTGTATGGCTTATAACTTTATAAGTAGAATTGGATGATCATATATAAAGTGGTGAATTTGAGTATGCAAACGTAATATCATTTTTAGTATTGCTAATTAAACCATGGTATATGCAACTGTGCATGTCTTCATGGGGCATTTAGGGGACTGGAAGAAATGACAACGGACTTAAAAAATTTCCAGTAATTATATAGTGGATTGTGAAGCTCACAACCTTTGATGTCACTAGCTTGATTGTTGTGGTTGTTTGTTTGTGCAAACTAAAACATGGTATGCACGTAATGGTAAGGGTGGCTGGGAATCTGATCGAAGAATAACTGAAGATGGTACCTGGTGTTACACTTTATTAAGTTTCAGTTGATGAACTGGCAGTACGTATATGTATTCTTTACTTAATTCCTTGATAATGTGGGTCGCTTGTTGGATGTGTGAAGGCTTAAAGCTTCTATAGGAATCTAAGGTTCAGGTTCATGTATACATCCTTTCAATGTATGAAAATAATCTGAATTTTGAAGCTTAATGCTTTGAAGCTTTAACGCTTTTCAAATTAGTGATAATTGGGCTCTAATCTTAGTGCTGCCACATGTTGCAGTTGTTCTTGCCCTAACGCTTTTCAAAGTAGTGATAATTGGGCTCTAATCTTAGTTGCGGTGTAATCATTCTTGCTTAAGGGTCAAGGTAGACTAGTCTATTAGTCTGGTGCCTCTTTCCATCATAGGATTATTTTGCAAATGATATGCATTGAATGATGTTGTTATCGAATCAGAGCTCATCGGGTAGTCTGAACCGTTGTGCTTGCTACTAGCCGCTGTAGGCTGCAGTTGCTGATTTTCTTATAACCTTCCATGTACTGCCAAATTTATTAGATTTTAGGTGAGAGGAAAGTGTTATGAAAAAGAAAGGGAAAAGGAAAACGTCAGTCACTCAGTTGTATTTTAAGGTATTGAGAGGTGTGGGATTCTGGATGTTAAAGTTGGATGCCTTTACACCAATCTTACTTCTTGATTATCTAGATATAAACACCAATGAAAGTAAGATACTCCTCTGTTTCACAGTGCAGTTGTTTCATGAGTATATACATATTTACGCTTTCCGATATGAAAATTATAACTCTCTCAATCTACAAATAGTCTTCTTGTGTTCTTTTTAGGATTTCTACAAAATATCTTCCTATTACTTAAAATGGAAACTTAACTTACTCAACTCCATATAATGTGGAGCACCCACTAACTTTTTCTCACACGCCGTTTATATCTCATGTGATGTGGGTCCTCTAACTCACTAATCTCTTTCAATCATTTTAATTTCACTCTTATTTCCCCACTATATACCATAAACCTACCGTATCCAACTGATATATAATCCTCAAGTGTGTCTAAACCTCACAAAAAGGTAATTTGTTGACAGAGGAGGGAGTGCATTGTTTTTGCAATGATACTGTCCAATATGGTATGTTATGTATGAAATTATATGATGTCTTTTGCAAATGCAGTAATTTTGAATGTTTTTACTGTATTTGTGATTATGGATGATAGAAAGCATTCTTGGTGTGTTCTTGAAGAGTTGAATCATGGAACAAGTGGGTATGCAGCATTCAAAATCATAGGCGAATCTGTAGCTATTGGTGCTGGTTTTGCCTCTTGTTTGCAATAGTTGCTCAACGCCTTAAGCTCTGTGTGTGTGTGTGTGAATGTATAGCTATAAAATTGCTTTTCATTTTTGGTATGCAACTTAATTTTCCATGGCTTTTCAGGATGGAAGGAGAGGGAAACTTTGTATCCAATCTCGATGATGAAATGAAGGAAATACTGGCAGAATTTATGGTGGGAGTTATACAGTTTGAAGAGTTAGTAGAAGTTGGACGGAAGTATCTCATCAGATTTCAGCAGGCGCTTGAAGCTCTCCAACACCCTTCAATATATGAATCATCAGAGCTAGGCAGGAGCATCACCAAAGCAAACAAAACCAAGAGGATTAATGCATATGTAGAAGCTGGGTGCATCAATGCTTTCAATAACACAAATGATGTAAGTCAGATGAATACAAGTTTTGGTGACCTTCGGGATTGTCTAACCCAAGCCAAAATCATATTAGACAAACTTGAAAGTCTTGTGGATAAGGCAGGCAATGCCTTAATTATGAACCAGAGCTCAGAACAAGTAGTTGCTTCCCAGAAGCTTAATGCTGCTGATTGCGCGTCATATATAGCAGTAATCTACAGCATGTTAAAGAGAGACTATACAATGCAGAATAATATTGTTTCTTCATTGAATTTTACAACATCAAATGGTGAATTAGAGAGCTACTGTCTGATGTGGATGTTAAGGCCGTTTATAAATGATGATGTTATACATCAAGCTTTGAGACATACAAGTATTAGATAACCGATTTTGCTTTGGGTGTTCTTTCATCATCCCTTTTTTTTCAGAGTACTTGGATCTTGTTGAGTTTTAACAAAAGTAACTGTATCTTTAATTCATCATAAACGACTGGAGAAGTTTGCTTGGAAGTGTATAGTGAGATTTTGTCTGATACTGAATAGAAGTTAGAATTCTACAGGCTATCTTTCTGTTGATTTTGAAGAAATTGTATACTCTGTATGTCTGAGGATCCGGATGCTCATTAGTCTCCATATTGGTTTCATGATGTATTTGTCTTGTGGTGAATTTTACGACGGTCAGCAGCAATTTCTGAGTATGCTTTGAGGCTGTAATACTGTCATAAATATTTACAATTGTAATTTGTAAATATGAGATGGAGCTGGTTTAAGATATTAACTCGCAAGTTTGCATTTTATAATTTTATAAAAATTATTAATCCTCAATATAAAGGAGTATATGCAATGTCAACAATCTCAAATTGCTAAAATTTGAATTTTGTTTCAAGACCTGAAATCAAATTCCGTTTATATTATTTGTCTTTTAGGACACTTTATAATCAATACTGTAAAACAAAAAAAAAAAACTATACGCAGATTACACTTTGGATTAGATATGTAAATTACAGTGTACATTACAAAAATAATCAGTCTCTATCATTCAGAAGTGGTTGCTTAATAAAGAAGGCAGATACATCAAGTTTTCGTTGTCGAGCAATGAATCTATTGGGCCTAGATAAGTTTGGGTCAATTGTGTATTAATGTTGATTTATGGGCTTGTGGGTGTGTCAATGGTGGTAGCTGAAAAAGGTCAATTTGTTTGTTCAAAATATTAACTAGACCAATTTCATACGGATCAACTTTTGGTTTCGGTTTAAAGCATAATTAAGCATGTTACTTGTATTTCATCAAATTGGGATTCTCGAAGCTAACAACAAATGAGTAAGTTCTTATAAGACCGTTCAAAAAAAGAGGAAGTTTTTAAAGAGAGAACACACACATATTATAAGGAGCAATTTGCTCGAAAAAGGGTAAACGATTAAATGTGTGCTTTCATCCTATAAAAGGAATTAGTTTACTTGTTCATAAGCAACTTGTACTTGTTTGTTAACTGATTGAAACTCATACGGATTTTTTCCATATTTTTTTTTTTAGATTTTGACCTATTATTTTAAAATGTTAAATTACTCACTCGTAAAAAATTTTCATTACAGACATTTCTAAAACTTGATTCAAGAATATAATTGTCATAATAATATTGATGACAAGTCAAAATCAAGAAGTCAATTTTAAGTTTATAGGTAAGGAGTACTCGGGGAGTTGACCTAATGCCTTAATAAGAAGAGTACCTTAAGAAAGAAGCTTTAATGTCGAAGCAATTAATTTCTTGGACTTTATAAAGTTGTCATTCAGCAAAAATAAAGTCATTTAGATGAGAGATTTAGAGTGAATGGTAATTTTATAGTAGCATTCCTATTAATATTAATTTAAAAGCACATGAAATTCTGATTTATAACCTACGTGTACGAATGACATGGTTGAAGTTGTAAATGTCAAATGTAATTTGATTTGAATCTTCAACATTACATGCATTATATATGTTTGAATTCCTGATTATGAAAGCAATATTGATAATTAGCTAGCTGTACACTATCATTTTCATGTGTATAATTTCTTTCATAATTCATTGTTATCCTGTTATTAAGTTTGCTTAATCATAAGATGTGGACGGCTGTATAATTAAGCTATATAATGAGGTTAGTGGCTCATAATTTTGTGTTTTATTTGTTACCTCAAAATAAGAATATCTTAAACACGTTAATGGCCTGTTTGGAAGCTTGTCATTTCATTTCAAATGATGGAATTGTCTATAGATTGAAACCGAAGTATCATATATGCATTAATACCTTACCAAAGTCCCTCGTCTAGGGTTTGTATGTCCCTCGTCTAGGGTTTGTAGTTTTCCTCGTTTTTTCCCTTCTTCCAATACTCGAACCTCCATAAAACAATCATTTTTCTATTACTTTTCCTATTCTGATCATGGCTGAGGATTTGCTGAACGATTTTGAGAGAATAAGATTAACTGAAGATGAGTCGAAAGTCATTGGTGCGACATCTGATGACCCGGATGATGATGAGACGAAGAATTTGATTGAATTATCGTTGGTAGGGAAACTTATGACCACGAAACCTTTCAATGTAGCAGCGATGAGACGAACCCTAACTTCGGTGTGGAAACTGCACGACAATGTGTCAATTAAGATGGTGGAATCGAATCTCTTTGTTTTCCAATTTGTCAATGAAGCGGATAAAGAGATGGTCCTTGATGGTTGCCCATGGTTCTTTGATGGAAAACTTCTGGTCCTTAAAGAGGTGAATGGTGATGAACAACCCTCGGAAGTTGTCTTCAAGCACGCTCCAATGTGGGTAAGATTGTTGGATGTTCCTTTTAGTAAACGTACCAAGAAGTCTTTAATTGAAATTGGGGATTTTTTGGGTACTTTCTTGGAGATAGATGACTTGGATCCTCTGGGGTGGGGGGAGTTTGTGCGAATAAAGGTAATGATTGATGTCGATAAGCCTTTGCGAAGGGGTCTGTTCTTGGCTGTTGGTGGTTCAAGCTCAAAGTGGGTGTCTTTAAAGTATGAACGGCTAGAGGATTTTTGTTTCTTCTGTGGGAAGTTGGATCATACGGAGTTGGGGTGTTCTTCCAAGGATGAAGCTAGTGAAACTGATGATGAAAAAGTCTACCAATATGGTCCTTGGTTGCGTGCTTCACCTATGAAAGCTTCTCGTAAGCCCATTGCTGAAATTGAGAAGGAGAAAAAATTTAAAGAAAGGCTGTCTTCTGTGAGAAAAGTGCGTGTTCCCAGTTACCATGACGCTAATGCCATCAAGCTTGGTCCTCCAAGTGTTGCCAGGAAACTCAATTTTCCCCCTCCTCGCCCCCGTGAAGCATCTTTGGTGAAGGTAGTTGATGAGAAGACGTCGAAGTCAGTACTTAGGCTGAAGAGCGTGGTGGAGAAGGATGGTGATAATCCAAGTGAGAATAGAAGTGAAGAATCCCCTAGTCCTGAGTTCGAAGTGGACACTAGTGTGAGAGTTGTGAGGGATGGTGATGGAGTTTCTGATATGGAGCATGACTTGATTGATAATCCGGAGGTTGTGGTGAGAAGGGAAAGGAAAATAATAAAGAGGAAGGCTAGTAATCCTACCAGTGGGACCGAGGAGCCTGTTTTTGGAAGCAAGGACAAGGGAGTTGGAGTCAAGAGAAATTTGGATGATATTGTGTTCTCTGACTCAAATCTGATGGAGTCTCAAACTGGAAAGAAACAAAAATCTGGAAGCTCACATATTACCGGAGACGGGATAAATCAAGTAAGGGGTGTTGGAGTCAACCAACCCCTTGAAAAGCCATGAAAATATTGTGTTGGAATTGCAGGGGAGCGGGCAACTCCCGTGTAATTCGTGCTCTCCATTATTGGAGTCGTAGTATTTGCCCGGATATTGTTTTTTTGCTGAGACCATGATTAGTAAATTTAAGTCAGAGAATTTGAAAACAAAATTTAATTTTCCAAATTCGATTGGAGTTGATAGTAGAGGCAAGTCGGGTGGTTTATGTGTGTATTGGAGGGAAGGGGTGGATTTCTCTTTAGTGTCTTTTTCGGATCATCATATTTGTGGGGATGTGAAGGAGGTTGGTGGTAGAATTTGGAGATTCATAGGAGTGTATGGGTGGGCTGATAGGGCGATGAAATGTAACACTTGGTCCATGATGCGTGAGCTGTATGTCGAGTCCCCTCATCCTATTGTTTTTGGTGGTGATTTTAATGAGATTTTAGGGAATCATGAGAAGTCTGGAGGTGCTTTGCGTGACCAACGGGCTATGGATGCGTTTAGAGAGGTTCTTGATGATTGTAGTCTAAGGGATCTTGGCTATGAAGGGTCGTGGGTTACGTGGGAAAGGGGTACTTCATCAGGGGAGATTGTGAGGGAGAGGTTGGACAGGTTTGTGGGCTGTACGAGGTGGTGTTCCTGGTTTAACGAGGCTCACGTTATTCACTTAACAAAGTTCAAATCAGATCATGTTGCCCTCCTCCTCGACACTGATCCTATGGTGCGCAAAAAGAAGAAAAAAAAGAAGAAAAGGTTTCGGTTCGAAACTTGTTGGTTGCTTGCTGAGGGTATAGAGGATGTTATTCGTGACTCTTGGTGTGGAGCTCACCATCTTGACATGTCCCATAAATTGCTTACAGTTGCTCAAGATTTGACTAAGTAGAGCAAAGATACCTTTGAAGACTTGGGTGAGAAGATAGCTGTTGCTGAAGAGGCGCTCAAGGAGGCTCAATTACGCTCGAATGTTCAACCGAACTTTGCTGAGTGTAATCGGTTAGAGGCAATTCTTGATGATTTACATGAAAAAAATGAAGCTTATTGGTTTCTAAGATCGAGAGTCTCAGAGATTAAAGACGGGGACCGCAATACGAAGTACTTCCATCACAAAGCATCCCAAAGGAAGAGCAAGAATTACATTAAAGGACTCATGAATACTAAGGGTGAATGGTGTTCCGAGAAACTTGAAGTTGAAAAAATCATCCTTGGTTTTTATGGTTCGTTGTTTACAGGGGGTGAGATTGATGATGATTTGATCAATGAGGTGCTCTCTTGTGTGCCGAATCTTGTGTCCCAAGGTATGATAACTCTCTTTGCCGTCCCTACCCTAAAGATGAAATTTTTGTTGCCCTCTCTCAAATGAGTCCTTGCAAGGCCCCGGGGCCGGATGGTTTACATGCTATTTTTTATCAGAAATATTGGCATATTGTTGGTGATGATGTGACTTTATTTGTCAATAATATTATTTCCGGTAGAGTGTCGATGTCTCATGTGAATCGTACTAATGTGGCTCTCATCCCGAAAGTTAAGGACCCTACATGTATCCCTCAATTTCGGCCAATTTCTCTATGCAATGTACTGTACAAATTAGCGTCAAAATCTGTGGCTAATAGACTTAAGCCCCTTCTCCAGAGTTTGGTTACTGAAAATCAGAGTGCTTTTGTCCCTAAGCGTCTTATTACTGATAATGCTCTCATTGCTCTGGAACTTTTTCATACTATGAAGAAGAGATCTAAAGGTCGTAGGGGTTCGATTGCTATGAAACTGGATATGAGCAAGGCTTATGATCGGGTTGAGTGGGAATTTTTAAGGAGATTATTGACCAAGTTGGGCTTTGCAGGAGCTTGGGTGGACACCATAATGACTTTTGTATCTACAGTCAGCTACTCATTTATCATCAATGGGGTCCCCTCGACTGATCTCATCCCTTCTAGAGGTCTTCGTCAAGGGGATCCTATTTCTCCTTATCTTTTCATTCTAGATTCTGATGTTCTTTCTAGAATGTTACAGTTGGCCTCGGAGAGAAAAATGATCCATGGTGCAAGGGCTAGCAGGAACGGCCCCGAGATTACTCATTTGTTTTTTGCAGATGATAGCCTCCTTTTCACTAGAGCTACCCAACAGGAATGTTCAGTCATTGTTGATATTCTCAACAAATACGAAGCAACTTCCGGGCAAAAAATTAATTTGGAGAAGTCGGAAGTATCTTTTAGTAAGGGGGTTCCGTTGCCTTCCAGGGTCACTTTTAGTTCGGTTCTTGGGATGGAAATGGTTGATAGTCATGTGAAGTATCTTGGTTTGCCAACTGAGATAGGGAGGTCAAAGAAAGCGGTTTTTGCTTTTGTGAAGGACCGCATATGGAAGAAGGTTCAAGGTTGGAAGGAGAAGCTTTTGTCTAGGGCGGGAAAGGAAGTTCTCTTAAAATCAGTTGTGCAAGCAATTCCTACTTACCTCATGGGAGTATATAGATTTCCTCTTGGCTTGATTCAAGAAATTCATAGTATGATGGCTCGGTTTTGGTGGGGGTCGGATGAGAAGGGTAGGAAGATACATTGGAAGAGTTGGGATGCCTTGTGTCAACCGAAATATCTTGGAGGAATGGGGTTTAGGGATTTGGGCATTTTTAATCAAGCACTTCTTGGAAAACAAATATGGAGACTCGCTACTAATGAGGGTTCTCTTGTGAGCCGAGTCTTGAAGGCCAAATACTACCCGCATACTTCCGTTTTTGAAGCTGCTCTTGGTCCAGTTTCGAGCTATTCTTGGCAGAGTTTGTGGAGCTCTAAGGCCCTTGTTAATGAGGGGATCTTGTGGAGGGTTGGTGATGGTCGAAACATAAATATATGGGATGATCCTTGGCTCATAAATGAAGGCAGCCGCTTTGTTTCTTCTGCCAGAAGACCTGATGCTTGCGATACTGTTGCTGAGCTTATTGATGGTGCTACTTGCTGCTGGGATATGGGGAAGCTAGAGGACTTATTTAATGAGCAGGATAGGCAGGCCATTTTAGCTATCCCAATCAGTGAGAGAATGCCTAGTGATGCCCTCACTTGGGCTTTCTCGAAAAATGGCTTATATGAGGTAAAATCAGCATACTTGTTGGGCATGTCTCTTGCTTTGGATGATTTTGACAAATTCTAGGTTGAGATTTAGAAGGCGAAGACAACCCCTAAAGTGCGCCAATTCTTATGGAGATGCTGCTCAAATTCTCTGCCAACTCGCAGCATATTAGCTCATAGGCATCTGATTGATGATCAGATTTGTCCCTGCTGCAATTCGGCTAATGAAACAGCATTTCATGCTGTAATCTTATGCCCCGAATCTTACCAATTGTGGCTGAAAAGTGGTTGTGAGGAGGCCCTTAAATTTGCTACTGCTGATTCCTTTGGTGAAATTTTGCTATCATGGGCTAAAAACTTGCAGGAGGACGTCTACCAAAAGAGCTTGTTTCTTTCTTGGTTTATTTGGTATCGCCGCAATAAATGGGTTTTTGAGAAGGTATGGGATGTGTGATTCTTAGGCATATCAGACTTGTGCTTGATTTTGATGAATACATTGAAAAAATATACGGGGGTACATCTCCTCCCTCTAAGACTGCTGGTAGAATTGTCTGGCAGCCCCCTCCCTCTAGTGCCGTGAAAATTAATGTTGATGCCTCTATCTCCGATGATGGTTGGGTGGGACTTGGCGCTATAGCTCGCGACAGCAGGGGACATGTGTTATTCGCAGCAGTGAGCAGGTTCAGAGCACATTGGGAGCCCTTGATTGCAGAGAGCAAGGCTGCTCTGTTTGGCTTGAAGAAGGCTAGAGAACTAGGCTATACAGACATCATTCTAGAGTCTGATTCACTGCAGCTAGTCAAGATCAAGAAGAACTCTTTCTCCTTTGCCTTTGTAGATGGAATTTTAGAGGATATTATTGCTGTTAGCTCGAATTTTTCTTCCATTTTGTGGTCTCATGTAAAGCGTGAGGGTAATTTCGTTGCCCATCACCTAGCTAGGTTAGTGCCGTTTGGTCGTGAACAATTGTGGGAGTACCTAGTTCCCGATGAGGTTTCCCCGTATGTACTTTTGGACAACCTTTCATTGAATTAATGCACTAACCACTTTCTTTCAAAAAAAAATGATGGAATTGTCTCAAATAGCCTGTTTGGGAATTACTAAAATTTGCATTTGGATTTGATTCAAATTCTAGTCTTTCAATATTAAGGTTCAGTTTACAAGATTTATACTTAATTAAGAGCACATAAATACGAATTCTTTTTGATAATCCTGACTAAATAACTCCTATAACACCAACAAAGTAATTCTAAGAAAATTTGTAAATTACAATCCAAATAGCAGACCTGTTTTGAACTTATCACCCGTTTAATTTTTATTTTATTTTTAATTTTATTTTACCACCCTTTAAATTAAAAACGCATTTATTTTCCACCTTTTTCAAAAATCCGGTGACTTTTATGTCAGTGGGCCCCACCTAATGGCTACTAACGACTATATTAAGCCTTTTGACTGTTTTTTCCCCCGATTTTTTTCTTTAAAACGGCTCCCAAATTCAATTCGCAATGCCTTCACCAATTTCCACCAAATTCTCATGAAAATTGAAGAAACTCAATTTGCAGTAAGGTATGATTCCTTTTTTTTTTCTTAAATTAGGGTTCTTCACCCATTGCAATTGAGGTAAATTGGTGGATTTGTGAATCAGGGTTATTGGGACAAATTAATTGTGGGTTTTCCACAATTAGGGTTCTTGGGACAAATTAATTGGGGTTTTCCACAATTAGGGTTCTAGGGACAAATCAATTAGGGGTTTTCCACAATTAGGGTTCTAAGGACAAAACAATTGGGAGTTTTCCATAATTAGGGTTCTTGAGACAAATTAATAGGGGGTTTTCCACAATTAGGGGGTTGTTGAACACTTGACAGAGAATTTATGAAGAAAGAGGAAGAAGATTGATGATTTTTCAGCAATTTATCGAAGAAATTGAATGAGGGAAGGGTTTAGCTGAGTGCAATAAAATAGTGAGAGGGTGAAATTGAGAGAAAAGAAGAAAAAAAAGGGAGGAAAATAAGTTAGGTGGGGCCCACTGACGGAAAAGCCACCAGATTTTTGATAAAGGTGGGAAAATAAACATGTTTTTAATTTAAGGGGTGGTAAAATAAATAAATAAAAAAAATTTTAACGGGTGATAATTTCAAAACAGGTATATATATATGTGTGTGTGTGTGTGTGTGTGTGTTTGTGTGTGTGTGTGTATGTGTGTATGTATGTATATATATATCGAATTAAATTAGATTTAAATTGATGGTGATATACAAGCTATAATTATATGATGTGTGGGATTAGAACTTGGTTGTTGGACTTGTAGCTAATTAACTGGTAGCTGATTGAATTAAATAACATTCTAACAAATTATACCTGGTCTTTTCCAATCAGGTTATAGCTAGCTCGACTCTAGTAAATTTTGTAAAACATCAATTCCTTCCTTTTTTTTTAGTTCAATATATGTATTTGGTGCATTATTCATTAAATGATGACTCTGACTTAATTCTTTTTTAATTACTAATGCAAACTCTCATAATATCAACATTGTACAATTTATATTATAAAAGATTAAGATATTAATGGTCAAAGTTACGTATTAGCAAATTTGTCAATTAACTTTGTTGCACTTAAATAAAAACAAATCAAGGGAGTAAATTCCAACCATTAACAATTGTTTTTGGGGTTCATTATTTTATTGCTGCTAACTCATAAAAAGCATCTTGTCACTCATTTTTAGACAAGGCCTTAAAAGAAAGAAAACGATAAACATACTCATAAGGGTTACATAAGAAGCTAAAATAGAAAATAACTAATTATCAATTACACCAATCTATATGTATTTGTGTCATGAATTCTCAATTTTTTATTTTTTTGACACTGGAATTCTCAAAATTATATTCTTACAATTACAGAAAATGTATTCATTTTTTATATGTTTGCTACATGTTTAAAGAAAAAGAAAAAACGTGAATGGAAATATGGAATTGTATAGGGGGGTCAAATGTGTCCGAATCCTCTATCCCACTCTTATGTCCCATTCCATTTCACATTCTTTTTTATTGGTCCACGTCACTTTAAATATCAATATTAACATTAAAAAAAATTTAATAGCAAATTAAATTAAATAAATTTTACATAATTTATATTGTAGTCCTTATCTATTTTTTTTTCTCCTTTTACAATTACATTTAATTCAATCTCATCATTTTTTTTTCTTCATTATACTACCTCCATTACTCTAGAAGAGGACTAAAAATGAGAGGCGGTAGTCATGGGAGTAGGGGGCGTGGAAGAGGTAATGGCTCAAAGAATGGTTCTACTAGTTGCAAGAGTTCCTTAGAAAAAGGCCGTACTCGCAAAAGACATTGCACAAACGATCAGGTATTTGGATTATACATATAGTCTTATAATTACTACCCTGCAATATTTTTTCTTATAGAAAATTACTAATATTCAAGCTAATGTATAACAGGCCAGCAGAACAACTTTTTCAGAAATGAATTATACTCCTATTAAATCGATTATACCATCCCATTGTCAAATAATTACCCAATAACACATTTGAGTTATACTACTCCTTTCTTCTACGAAGATATTGACAGTGTTGACCTTGACTCAGGAAGTTTAACTCAACTCCTAAATGTAAGTTTACATATCTTGTAGTACTATATCTATTGAGGACTTAATAGAAGAAATCATACAAGCATTTCTTAATAGGGACATGTCAACAGTTGGAGCTCCACAAACATATAATGATCAAGAAGACGGATACCTTTTTAGAGGTATATGACATACTTTTTTTATTGAACCAAAGTATATGAAATACTTGTAATATTTGATAATACTTTTCTTAATATTTTATATTTTAAATAGTTGGTTGGCTTGATACTTTGTAACTTTGATCTCTTGTTGGTATGTTGCAGGATAATGAATCACATGTTCCATGACTAGATGGATAGATCTTATGGAAATTATGGCCTAGTTTTTTCGTCTGTGCTCACATCTTTTCATCAACTAAGCTAATCTAGTTCCCAGCTTGCTTTTATTTTTGTGTGTATGTTTTCTGCATTTTCAATTTCCTAAAGGTTTTGAATTTACAATGAAGTTGTATCTTTACTCAATTATGAATTTTTATAATAATGATTGATATGCTCGGATTGTTTTATCATGTCTATCAAGGGTTCTTCTAGAGTAATGGAGGTAGTATAAAAAAAAATGATGAGATTGAATTAAACGTAATTGTAAAATGGAGAAAAAAAAATAGATAAGGACTAAAATATAAATTATGTAAAATTTATTTTATTTAATTTGCTATTAATTTTTTTTTAATATTAATATTGATATTTAAAGTGACGTGGACCAATCAAAAAGAATGAGACATAAAATGAGACATAAGAGTGGGATAGAAGATTCGGACCCGGGTCAAATTGGCATGGTTGAAAAAGTGGGTCTAGGAAATGATCTTCACCAAACATTAATGAAGGTGTGCTGTTATTATGTACATTCTCATTAAATTGACAAATGACAAGTACATATTTACTGATCCGTAGAACCAAACCTCATTGGGATTTGGGACCGATCCATATACGGCGGGAGTACTAAATTAAATGATGTTGGATTTAATTTGCATTTTGCTCAATAAATCCATTTTTGGAGTGGTTTCAGGATATTCTTTTAATTACTACTCCATACTTTTTATAAATAAATCATTTATTATTAAAAGAAAAATAATATACTCTGTACTTCGTAGTTGTGAAAAGTATTATTGTACTCCGTATTATGTAACCAATATGTGAAATTTCATTAGATCATACTTTATACATTGAGCTACTCTAAATCTTTTTATTTTTGTTTTACAGTTTCATTTTAAAAACTGTAAACCGATAAGCTATCTGGTGTGGTATTTATTTTAATTTAAGCGAGTATATATATACTTGTTACAAAGTATATACTAGTACTTCGTACGAGTAATAAATATGATCAAACTTTGCGGTGCCTTACAGTCTGAGCCTGAACATTATGTATATATGCTTGGATGTCATGGTATCAACTACTAACAACTCAGCCTCTTTTGTTTTGGCAACTATAATTCTATAAACCTTACCTTTCTTCCAACCAGATAATAGCCCCACTCAATATAAAGGAAAGAGCTCTCTAAATGCTCATTTACTCATTACTGCATGTACAGGGTAGGCAAGGTTTCACCATAATTCTGGAGCTCATATTAGTTTGCTATCATATAAGGATTGTTCCTTCTTTTTGAAGGGAAGATCAATTCATTAATAAGAAGTCATACGGCATCTACAAAAAAAATCAGAAATGATAAATACAATGAAAATTGAATCAAATAACAATTCTAATTTTGTAGAACTACGATCGCGAGCGAGAATTGACATTGAGGAATACCCTCGTCTCTTGAATCGCTGTCCTCTGCAACCTTCTTCTACAAGGGGGTCTTGTGATTTTTGATAGTCTTTGAATTGAACAAAACCTGATTCAATTAATTGTAGTCGTTGGTCTGACAATTTATTCAACGCCGCACGAACCACCACCAAAAAATTAGAACTTCCGATGACAAAAGGAAAATCATCTACACCGATCAAGACCATCATAAGGATGGGATCTATTATTATAAGCGATTAAAAAGGAATTTGGGGGCTTACCACTGATCAAGAAACCAGTGATAGCCCCTACCAATAATCACAATAGAGATCAAGGATAGAAGGATGAATGAGGAAAAAGGGAGAAGGGAGAAGATCGAAGGAAAACCCTAAAACAAAACTGAAAAAAAACCCTAGCAAAAAGTTAGGAAAAACACCTTTCCAAGGAGAAATATAGAGGGAAAACCCTAGTAAAAAACTTGGAGTAAAGAAAACTGTAAGTTTGACTTCTTTTTCTTAATGATCGAGTTTTTTAAGGATTGGTCCTTCTAGAGGGATTATTCGTTGCGGGGTATAATACAATAGATAAAGGGGAAAAACACAAAGGGACGTAATTAAGGAAGGAAGTGAACACTAATTTTGGATGACCGGTGAAAAACTTTACAATGAAGGGTAGACATCTAATTAGTGTATTACATTCATTAACTAAAATCGCCTTAACCCACGCCCAAATTTGATCTTATAACTACCCTCTTATAATAATAATAATAATAATAATAATAATAATAATAATAATACTTGTAATAAAAATAATAATAGAGAAGGGGGAGAGCTTATCAGATTGTTTAATATTAGATCGGATCTAGTATTAACATGAATACATGATCATTTCCTAATGTACAATGAGGTTGGTACGGAGATAACTTTGATCTATCTAAAATAATAGTATGACTTTACATAAATTATATATGTATTGTTAATTCATAGTGGGCGATTTTAAACAACCAAATCCATTGTATAGATTGAATAACTAAAAGCTTCAAATATAAAAAATCTTTTGGCAACCTGGTCAATTCCTTCGTTTGACTGTAATCTTCATGAATTTTTATTAAATTATTTACACATCAGCAAATGAATTTTAGTGCATAACATGAAGAAAAGAAGAGGTCCTTTAATAATCTTGGTCACAACTCGCAGAACAAGATCATATGAATTTTCCAACTTTTTGTAATCGGACAATTGGAGGGAAGAATATTAGAATAATACTTCATATTCTAGTAGGGCTACCATACATGGAAAGCATCGTTTGTGTTTAATTTGTTAAACTAGTATATGGTCCAAACGTTGTACCAGGTTGTTATTTTGAAACACAGATAGATTATTATCGTGCGATGCATGATTTGAACAAATAAATTTTTTAAAATTTGTTTATTATTTTTTTTCATATAATAATTTTTAGAAATCCCAAAATAAATAATACATCAAATATTAAAAAAAAAATAGAGGTTATAGAAAAATTGAATGATGAAAGGGGTAGCTGAGGAAGCGTTAAATTATTTAGATTGTTTTTCGGAAATTGATACTAATAATAATATAGCTAATCAAAAGTTTAAAAAAAAAAAGCATAAACTTTCAAAAAAAATAAAAATAAAAGGCATAAAATAATGTTATCATGAATAATTTTGAAGGGAAAATTTTTAATAACAACTTGACATGTGTCTAGCATGATGTCAGAGGTTGTTATTTTAGTATTATTATTATAGATGTTCATAAAAAAGAGAATTAAAGAGAATAATCCTCCATTGTCTTAGAATTATTTTTGAGACTATTCCGCATTTTTTTTTTTTTTTTTTTTTGTGTGTGTGTGTGTGTGTTTTTTAAGTAAAGGTAAATATATTTATGTGTAAATAGAGAACATAAATTACAATTGATTAAGATGGTAAGAAATGTTATCTTACAACCATGAGGTTTAGAGCAATGTTAGTGATGATGTGGCACACAACTAATGCAGAACTACGTGACACATAAATAATTTTAGGAACGCTTTTTAATATACTACCTCCGATTTTTTTTTTTATGAAAAACATTTAATGAGTGTTAGGTATATGATGTATCAATTGGAAGAAAGCAATTCCTTACCTCTAATTAATCGAAATATTGTATAGATTTAATTTGAATTTTTTTTTGAATTAAGATGTTTGGTTCTTTATTAAAAATCTTGATTGAAATGCCCCGCCAAGCCAACACTTAGAGATAGGTAAAAAAAAAAAAAAAAAAAAGAAACCTTGAGACAATGTTCAGTATCTCTAATGCACATACGTGTGATGAGAATTTCTTGTTTAGGGACAAAGTTGAGTATCACTACCCCAATAAGCTAGGTCTGACATTTAATCATAGCAATTAACTCTATAGATGTTTATAAGGCAAGATTGGTCAATGTACACCTCGCATTCACATCCCACTCCAATAAGACGGGTTTGGGCAAGGGTTTGGCGGGTGGTGCCAATTCCCACACACCCCATACCTACCTAACCAACCCTTCTAAATATGTCTCTTTTTGTATGGTTCATATAATATCTTTTCTTAATAATCATATTAAGTCCATGTGCACAAAACTGAAATGGCGAAGTACTAAATTATGTTAATTGAAATCTAATTTGATAGCGAGTGAGTATATTAAGCAACGGGGCAAGCAAGGTGCATATTAACCAATCTTGTCTGTTATGCTCACTTCAATTTTAGATAAAATCTAATTTAAGTTAGTAAAAATTAAATACTATAAAATTTTATCAGATTTATGCCTAATTGCTTACAGATATTTTTCAGTAAAATATAATTAGAGATAATTTTTTTGATAAATTAAGAACTGTGACATAATTTCCCAATAAATATATCTATCTTATCTAATAAGAAGCTAAATTATTACACATAAATCTTTACCCTAAACTTATCAAACGACATCCAATTAACCCGAACGCGTGGGTGCACGCCCGCCCGCCCGCACCGAATCCCTACATCCCGGAAGTAGTTTGAATCTAGATCAAATGGGTTCCTAATAAATGTCCCTGAACCCGTCAAAATTCTCATACTAGTCATCTATACAACTAAGTCATTATTATTATTTTTTTAAAAGCAGAACTCAAAACACAGAGTTTTGTGGTCCTCTCTTTCTCATAATTTCTCTGGTTATCGCAACCAAAACTTATACACCGCATTTCTCAACTTCTTCTATTACTCCTAAAATCAGTTACCTTCTTTTAGAGGAGAGAGAAAACCAGAACTTCGAAGCTCTCAACAATGGCGGAAACTAAGAAATACGTCTACGAGATCGAATCCTCGAAGCCTCAACAAGAAGGTAAACCTTCCGTTGGACCTGTTTATCGCAGTATTTTCGCTAAAAATGGATTTCCTCAACCTCCTCCTGGAATGGAGACTTGCTGGGATATCTTTAGGTTACTTTCTCTCTTTTTCCTTTGACTTTCTGTTTTTTTTTTTCAATTTGATAGAGTTGATCGATTTTGACTTTTATATTTTTTTTTTTTTTTTGAATTTGATTGATTTTTGTTTTCGATTGATAGAGATTTGCGTTTTTGATTATTGAAATTAGCTAAATACTTGTGGAATTGAAGAATTAGAATAATGTATTCTACATAATAATGTTAAATTTGTATATTTTTGGAATGCTAATTCAAGTTGCATTCCTTTAATTTTTATTCTTTAATGTTTAATATTAGCTTGATTATATTAAGAAATTATGCATGTCAGATTTAATTTGATTTTCATCCTATACGAATGCTGCTGTTATATGTACTGTTCACATACAACGATTAAAATTTTCAATTCAATTCTTTTCCTGATGCTCTTACTCTCCTGTTACGTTTTCGGTTTGACGGCGATTGGCTCACCAAAAAAAAAAAAAAAAAAAAAGTCAAAACCATGAAAACTTTTAGAGGCGGAGGAGTAGTTATGAGTAGTTCATAGGAGCTGGGGTAGTCAGGAATCAGGAGGAATGGGTAGTTAATGTACGGAGTACCTAACAGTAATTACACGTTTTGCAGCTTTTATGCTGTCTCCTCTTTGTTTTATACTTCCTCAATTCTGTCATAATTGCTACAATTGGGTTTTTATGCAATTTACACACTAGTATGTTACAATCTATTGTGTCTTTTACGTAAGGAATAATAAGTAAGGCTTTGTTAGATTCGTCTCGATGTATATTTTCATAATATCATTTTTTGTATTTATTAATTTCTAATTATAGATGATTGAAGATATTAAAGGTTAACGTATTGCGTCTAGATGCGTGAAAATCCAATTGTCGTAATTAATTGAGAATGGAGGAAGAATTAAGGGTAGTCTACTTTAATATTTCGTGAAAAACATACGTTTTTCTTGAAAATCCAGCTTATGTAGACATCCTGTGTCCCTGACCTTGTGTCTGAAATGGAGGAATTTGGATTCCTAGAAGCAAGTCTTCTCAAGCTTAGGCTCTCTATCCATGAGGATGGAATTGAATCAATGTTGGGTATGTTTTCCGGACTCTGGATTACAAGTTGCTGCTAAGGTTTAGTCATTGAGGTTCCATGATTCAGGTTCTAGATACCGGAGTATACGGCCAATATGGGTATAGGATTTAGATGCTAAGATGATCAACAATAGATGGAACTCCTGTTATTGCCTTGTTCAACCCCTGGATCCTTTGACTCCATCTGATCCTTGTCATAGACTCTAGTCACATACAAAGTACATTATTACAACCTTTGATTATCTGGTAGAACCGTAGAAGACATTAGTTTTGTCTTGAATATCATAGTTGGGACTTCACTACAGTTTTCTTCTATGCCCTTTCCTGCTGTTTGTCTTGACAGATGTTATTGGGCCAAGTGGTTTTCCACAAATTTCTGTTTCCAGTTTTTAGAGAAGCGATACTTAGAAACTTAAATTAGAGTAAAAACAAGCTAATATTTTTGAAATGTGGCTTAATTCGACAACTTGCCATATACTTCAGTTGGGCACTTGTAATTGTAACTAATTATGTGTGCATTGGGTTGCAAAAGGGTTGCAAAAGAACACCCGTGAGCATACATGGGATGGAGGTACAGGTGCTTGGATTTCTGAATGCAAATTCTCTGAAGCTTCTTGTCAAAGATTTCTCCTTTGACTTTGAGGGATGCAATTGAAACAACCTAGGCTATATTTTCCTGATTTATAGTTGAAACTGCCTTCCTGGCTTGAGGTTTAATGTTTTAATACCTGGAATATGGCATGGACTTGGGTGCTTTGAGTGACCAACAGTAGTTGGGTTTTTCACCCAATCTAATATATGTCATGTTATTTGGACTCTTCATTACACCATTTACACCTCAAGGAAGTACCTGTGTGTCGGACCCTTGACACTTTGGACATGGTTAGGTCACTTGGACACTTCATCTGGATCAAAATAGTGAAAGTTTTTTTTTTTTACGAAATAGCCGAAATTGGACATTGGGACATGTACTAGGGTTAGACATGGGTACCTGAGTCCGAGTAACATAGATGTCAGATTGTCACAAAGCTCTTGTAGCATACAACCTCTTATCATCTTGTGGAAGACATTAGTTTTGACTTGTACTTCATAGTTGGGACTTGTATACAACTTTCTTATATGCCCTTCCCTGCTGCTTTTCTCCTCCTATTGTCAAGTATTGTTTGGCCTTTTACAATTTTATATTATGAACAGTTTGCTGCCTATTTCCAATCTATCATTACTAGGCATATACTTGACTTGATTTAGCATACAGACTGAATTAATGTTATTGTAAAAGTTTTCATCAAAATATTTCGCAGTACGAGTTCAAGCATGTGATCCGGCTCATAATAGTAATTAATATGCTTCTATTGCAGTATGTCTGTGGAGAAGTACCTTAATAATCCAATGCTTGGTCATCGTGAGATTGTGGATGGAAAGGTATGCAATTTTTGCTTTCCTATTACTCTATATGATATGAAGAGTAGGATATTTGTATTGCATGATATGAATCACAAGCTCCACTCTTTGATCTGTCTTTGCAGGCTGGAGATTATGTATGGCTTACTTACAAGGAGGTTTATGACATTGTCATGAAAGTGGGAAACTCAATTCGTCATTGTGGCGTCGGAGAGGTAAGCTTTCCCTGGCACAATTATTTGTCAATATTGTGCGAGCTCTGGGAGCTTTCATGTGTGGGTCTCATCTCTCTAGTAACAGTTGACGAGATAGTGTTTGATAATAGGGCTAGTTGGTGGCTTCAACTAATACTTATATTTGTGGGGGGGGGGGGGGGGGGAATCCCTTCTCCTCTCTCCTAAGGCTTTAGGTTGCCCCTTGCACGACCAATACCTCTTTCAATGGCGCTTTCATAAATAATAGCACCCCCAAACTTGTTAGTTGATACCATCATTCTGTACACCACAAAGCTACTTGTTCATTGTATTGTGTATTTGTGCTCAATTCCTGCCCATAAAATGGTTCTTTTGCTGTTCTTATAATAGTATAATATATATTCCTGTCAGGGAAACCGCTGTGGTATCTATGGAGCAAACTGTGCAGAGTGGATCATGAGCATGCAGGTACAATTTTAATTATTTTTACATCCCTTTGTTTCTGCCCCTTCAAGATATAGTCTTACGTTGTTATGCGGTTTGAGGGTCACCCATCTTACTTTTTTCTATACATGTGATGTTTCTCCTGATAAATTATAAGATCCCAAGGGAAATTAGTCCTTATCTGAACTTTGGTAATACATCATTAAAAATCGGAGGTTGGCTGGAACTACAATTTGTGTACATTGCTGATTACTGATTTTTTCTATTATTGATTCAATTTTACAGGCCTGCAACGCCCATGGAATCCGCTGTGTTCCTTTGTATGACACTTTAGGTAATAGTTTTTCCTTGTATGAAGATCTACAACTTCGCCATCTATAATCCTGTTTTGTGAGGGATACTGTCTGATTACCTGTAGCATACAACCATTATCCTTTCAAACTGTTTTATACAATGACACTGCACTTTTACCACATAATTTTATTTATTTTTATTTTTTTGTCAACTGGGTTTTCATCTCTCCTGAATTTTTTATAGGGTCGGGTGCTGTGGAATATATCATTTGCCATGCAGAAGTTTCAATTGTGTTTGTTGAAGAAAAAAAGATTTCTGAGGTATGTGACTGGCCTTGGTTCATTGGTTCTTGGTGTGATCCATAAAATCTTAACTATCTGAATATGTTTATTTCAAGCAGAACGAGTAACTTATTATGGCCTCTTGTCTAATGATAGTTTTATAGCTACGTACCTAATTGACTTAACTAAGTTGTATATTTTATTTCTTGTTTTTTCCCTGTATATATATGTTTGTATACGTTGTTGACTTAACAAAGTTCTATTGGGTATCTTCTCCCTAATTAAAGTTTAAGAATTTAGGAGCAATGTTGTGCTTGTATTGACACTACCTGTTTCTGTACTTTGCTTCAGCTGATTAAAGCTTTGCCAAACACAACGAATTACTTGAAAAGTAAGTTCTCTCTGCCATTTTATTCTATTGAACTTGTACATATTATTGTTATGGAGTTTTTATAAGTGAGTATTTTTGCAGCTTTGGTTAGCTTTGGGAAGATCACACCTACGCAGAAAGAAGAAGTTGAAAAACTTGGTTTGCAGATGTATAGTTGGGATGACTTTTTGCAGTTGGTAAGTGGTATAGTTTGATGCTGGAGTAGTGGAGTGTACTTTGACCTTTTGATTTTAACTTTACTGCTTTCTTTGCATTTGTTCAACTTTATTGCTTTCATTTGCTATTATTGTTGCCTAGCTGACTGATAGATATAAATTTTGGGGTAAGAAGTGTAATGATGTAATATAGTAAAAGGGGTTTGCCAAAAATGGAATAAAGTGAAAGTGCTAATTTTTTTTTGAAACGGACAAAAATGGAAAAGTTAAGAACTTCAAGAACAAGAGGGACTGGGTGCACCTTTGTATCTGTAACATTTTATGTGACTCGGATTAGTAACTGGGACTGTGTACATCTTTTGTATAATTTGCTAGCTTGTCTCGCTTTGTTGTGATAACCGATGTGTGGATGCTTACTAGCTTAGTTTTTTAAGTCTTAGGTGGTAGTACCTAACACTGGCGGTCAAATTTTTCTACAACCGTTGCCCCTTGTAGCTCTCCATGGACCGAAAAGTTACGAGGGTCTGTGCAATTTCAATTTAACAGAAGTACAAGTACCTTATTTTTTGTTTCCTTTAATTTTAGAGTATTATTTTTCTTGTGTGTGTGTGAGTGGTTTGGATATGTTTTCTTAGAATCTAAATGAAGGTCTATTGTGCAGTTCCACTTCATCTAATTCATATGACTCGCGAGGGTTAGCCTTTTGATTTTTGCCTGTTTACTGCAGGGTGGTGATAAAAATTATGAACTGGCAAAGAAGAGCAAGAGTGATATCTGCACAATAATGTATACTAGTGGAACAACTGGTGAACCAAAGGGTGTACTTATATCAAATGAAAGTATTATTACTTTAATCGCTGGTGTCAACTGCCTTTTAGAAAATGTGAATGAACAGGTGATTAATATAGATTCTTGTGGTGTTAGTTTCTTCACTCATCAGCAAAATCTTGAATTTTCCATCATACTTATTTTGGGCTTTTCTATGTATTTTCTGCAGTTGGGACCAGATGATGTGTATCTGTCATACTTGCCTTTGGCTCATATTTTTGATCGAGTGATTGAGGAAGCCTTTATCTCTCATGGTGCACGAATAGGATTCTGGAGAGGGGTGAGTAACTGCTTGCTGTGATGTTTCTAGAGTAATTATTGTGATATATTGCTTTACTCTAGCATTTTAGGAAGATGATTATTAAAAATTATGCTTGGTATTATTTATCAGGATGTCAAGTTATTGCTTGAGGATATTGGAGCCTTAAAGCCAACAGTTTTCTGTGCTGTTCCTCGTGTATTAGAGAGAATCTATACAGGTACATAGGGAGATGGGTTGTAGAATACTAGAATGAATTTGGTAATTTCCGAAAAGTTACTGACTGCTGCATTTGCAGGCTTGCAAGAGAAACTTCGTGCTGGTGGTTTGTTAAAACGTACACTTTTTGGTTTTGCATACTCACGGTAAACATTACTCTTCAAGTGTAACCAGGAATTCCTGGAATTGCTTTAGTTTTTTTCTTTCACTAGCCAATGCCGGGATTTTATGATTTTATTTAGTTTTTGTATTATCCCTTAGATTAGCTTCTTGTTAATTAATTCCATCATTGAATTACTATCCATTTATCAATGACCTTTTTTCTTAAAAATACTTCTATATAATGTGCAGAAAATTGAATAACATGAAGAAGGGTGCCAAGCATTCAGAGGCTTCTCCAATATTCGATAAACTTGTTTTCAGTAAGGTATAACTCTTTCCAATCTCTCTCTCTCTCTTTTTTTTTTTTTTTTTTTTTTTTTTTTTTTACAATATTTTCCCCTTTATTTTGAACTATTGCTCTGTTGTTTTATTATCTAACTCGAATTTATTATTTATTATTTATTTTTATTGTATATGACTTAAATCAGGTTAAGGAAGGCTTGGGGGGGAAAGTGAGACTAATACTATCTGGAGCCGCTCCACTAGCTACTCACGTGGAAACATTTTTGCGGGTTGTTGCATGCTGTTATGTTTTACAAGGATATGGTATGTTCTATAAACTAACTCATATATGAGAAGGGTATCAGATAGATTGACTATTTCTGGGCTTTTACGCATCAGATAGTTGATTGGAGATACTGACCCCATTTTACTTGTCCAGTTGTTCACTGATTTGTTGCTCAGATAAGTTTAGTGCTTAAAAGGGCTTCCCAAGTTCAGTTTACTACTACGATAAGCTGTAATAAGTCAATCATAAATGAAAATCAAGTGAAGAGAACACACCTTTAGTTCAGCTCAAAATTACACCTTTAATTAGTAGTTATTGTGCGCAGAGAGATTTGCATTTTGAATTGTCAAATTGTCATGGGTTGACAACACTCAAATTGCAGTCTCTGCAGCTACTTCTATTCTATTTGGTTCATTTCTTTACTGTATTTCCTTTTCCTTAAAGATTTTTTGGCTGAAAGTGATAGCCACTTACCAGTATACAAAGGCCTAATCATGCTGGATGTATGAAGCTTACCCTTTTGCATCCTGGTAACAATACTTTATGAAAGGAAATTACTTTATATGGAGCACAAGGGTTGCAAAACTTCCGTATTCCCTCCTGAAATTAATGGTCTCATTGTCCGACTCTTAAGGATTGATCATAATTTCACGTAAAATAGCTGTCTCCTTCCATTCTTTCTCAAGTCTCCACCATTCCATATCAGTGGGGGTAAGTTAGGAAATCATTCATAGTCTGTTTATTTTTTAAACAGCTATATTGGACATTCCAGAGTTGTATACAAGACTAATGTTCCCTTGCAGAGAATATACATGTCAGGGGATTGTTGATACTAAAATACTTTAGTGTTCAACTGTTCAGTTATATACTGTACTTTTTAAAGACAGTAACTATTTCTTGAATTTTTATTCTCTTCGTAATAATAATGCAGGTTTGACTGAAACTTGTGCGGGAACATTTGTTTCACTGCCAAATGAGCTTCAGATGATTGGGACAGTTGGCCCTCCACTGGCAAATGTGGATGTATGCCTTGAGTCTGTCCCTGAGATGGGATATGATGCTCTTGCTAACACACCACGTGGAGAAATATGTGTTAGGGGAAAAACCCTCTTCTCAGGCTACCACAAACGAGAAGACCTCACGAAGGAAGTCTTGATTGACGGATGGTTCCACACAGGTTCGTAAAAGTTAAATGAACTTTCTTGTGGTAGTGTCTAGTGTGTTGCTAAACTCTACATCTTTTTATGATAACTTGCTTATGAGGTTGCATATATCAGGTGATGTTGGAGAATGGCAACCAGATGGAAGTCTGAAAATCATTGACCGTAAAAAGAACATTTTTAAGCTTTCACAAGGGGAGTATGTTGCAGTTGAGAACTTGGAGAACATATATGGCCTTTGTTCGGCCGTTGACTCGGTATTATCCTCAAATGTTCATTCTCTGATGAATAGTTTTTTGAATTCCCCTGTTTAATCATATGACCAATCTGGTGAAACCAGGAGTTAGTAAAGGAAATTATCATCTGAAGCTAAAAAAATCCATACATCATGTAATTTGCTAATGTTTTAGAAAACAATAAAAAAAAAATTACCCAAGATTTCTAAAAAAGTTCTAGCAAATTACGTAAATGTTACATTGTCTTGAGCAAAATACATTGACCCTTAGAGTTTTCTATTTTTTTTTTTTTTTTCTTTCATGTCATATCCAAAAAAAGGCATCTCAAAAAATGGGGAACGGATTTTTCTTTGAATTTCATGTCTCAATAGTTACGGAATACTTAATGTTATTGGCAATTTGGCATTGTCAGCTGACATAGATTTCCTCTTACCTGGTTTAAGATGTTGTTCATATATATACATGCAATTGTTGTTCATCTGCACACACTGATAGTTCCCTCTCAATTTCAGATATGGATCTATGGGAATAGTTTTCAATCATTCCTTGTTGCAGTTGCTAATCCCAACCAGGGTGCACTTACACGTTGGGCTGAAGCCAATGAGATAAATGGGGATTTCAATGCTCTGTGCGAAAATCCCAAGGCAAAGGAATTCATACTGGAAGAGCTCAAAAAGATTGGAAAAGAGAAGAAGGTAACTTTATCCTCCACCCTTTCTAGTTGGTAGTAAATATCAAAAATTTTGAGCTCTTCTGACTTTCATTTTGCTGTGAACAGCTAAAAGGCTTTGAGTTTATCAAAGCTATTCATCTGGACCCGGTGCCCTTCGACCTTGAGCGTGACCTTCTCACCCCAACATTTAAAAAGAAGAGGCCGCAGATGCTTAAATACTATCAAGTGAGTCATTCTTGTGTGCCCCAGAATAGATATTATTAATGTGTTAAGAACGAGCTTCGAAATCCTAACTTGGCCTGCCTGATTCCCTACCCCCTCTTCGCTTTCTTTCCCCTTAATAAACCATTAATAATATGTAAAGTAAGAAGTCTTGAATAACTTATTGCCTGTCCGTAGAATTTAGATGAGTTCCAATAATCCATCATAGACATAAATACTTCGTAATACAACTATGCAGAGTTTAAAGATGTGTTCTGATCTTAATCCCTGTGATGCAGAGTATTATCGATGACATGTACAAGACTGCAAGTTAACCAAGTGCTTGAAGACCTGCTCTTATCACTATTTATTTAGCTCACTTTGTGCTTCTTGTTTTTATCTCTTGATCCCTTGTACATTTATGCTCACCTACAGTTGATAAAATTACAGGTTACAGTTGCAATAGTGGAAATCAAAAATGTTTGGAATCCTTCTACTGATGTTTTTATGTAAGAAAATATGAATAGTCATTTATGTAAACATTATATATGTGAAATTTATATTCTTATTATTTCAAGGGTCGGATAAACATCTGATCATTTGTGGTACTAATTGTAATGTCTGACCAGCAGACTCACAATACGCTTAGAAAATAATTATATCTTCCCTTGAATAATTGATCTGCTCATTTTCTAGATTTTATTGTTGTGTTTCTAGACCATGACACTCCTCATAGTGACCTTCACAAATGATGAGTTCAAGGAATTGATGTTCGTGTTTAAGGAACCTGACCACATAATCAAAACTTACGCACAAATGAGGATCTGTTTGGAGAATAAATATCGAAGTGCAAGTTAATGCGAGATTTGCAACATTATTTGGAAAATCTTCATTGGTAATCTTACATTATGTCTAGTTAAGTGATTATCACATTATGTCATTTGAACAACATAACATTATTAATGGTTAAACGCTGACTCAAAGTAACTATAGTTATATCAAATCACCCATTTTCCTAGCATATTTTATCTGGTAATTTTCCATTGATCTTGTTGCCGCCTCTTAACTATGATAATGCACGAGATATATCATTTGCCACCATGTAATTGAAGAAGTTAGAAGGGGATATAACTATTGGGAAGTTACTTGTCTTTTTCAAGGGCTTAGAATTTGAGTTTTGGAACACTCCCATTTATAAATTGATTAGCAAATATAACAAGGCAAAATGCAAGGTTACCAATGAACAATTTCCATATTATTATTTTACCTATTACAAAAGGATTCATTGCATGTTAAAACGAGAAGGAAAACGGTACATTGGTCAACTTAACCCCTCATACAAAGAATCATGAAGTTACAACATGCACATCTGAACAATACAAAATGGTATTTTAGGTTAGATCTTGGCAATTCCTTCCATTTTAGTTATAGCGAACAAACTTCGGCGGATTCTAAAGAATCTAAAACATGTGACCATTCCTCATGCAGCAATCACGTCAGTCAACACTACTGAAGATGCATGATAAAAGTTCTTACAATACTTCGTTGATCTTAGGTTACAGAGAATATTGGTCATTGTTCAATTCTTGCAGCGGGTGACAGATGAGAACAAAACTGTGAGAGCTCATCCATATTTGGTGCCGCTATATCTACGTCTAAAGCTGGAGCAAGTGGTGGTGATAAGTGCTGCATGGTAATTAGCTCCTCTCTACTATACTTAATCCTTTGATCTATATCAAAATATTGATCAGGGGTTAGATAAAGACCACAATACAAATGACTGGCTAGATAAAGCAGTAAGAATACTATACTTGCCTAATGCCTCCTTGTTGAACAAGGTGGGTGATACGAATGATTTTCCTTCTCTTTGTTTCAACTTCGAGGCCTTCAAGCTCTTCTGTGACAGAGCTGCATTAGGGCCGGAGCAGTTAAGGTCTGCTGAAGCTAGAGATAGATGATCATGCCTCACTCTGATACCAGGATACTTCTTACAGAATGATGTCAGAGAATCAATGGTTAAAAGCCAACACCCTCTTAAATCAAGCACTTCTAGTGTTACAGGTGGGTTGAATGACTCAACTGCCCCATTGGTCAGAAGAGTACCCTGAATGCTAAGTCTCGCCAGCTTTTTTACTTGTGAGAGATATTCCAGGCACTTGTCGGTAAGGGCGGTGCTATTAAGTGATAAATGGCTTAGCTCCCTAGAACCTAATAGAGCATAGACAGCTGCATCATTCACTTTGGTCTTTTCCAAATCTAACCTTTCCAAGTGCTTCAGGTCCTGTAATGCAGCTAGCGAGAAGACTTCATCTTCATTGCTACTTGGATGAATAAAACCTGATAAAAAATGTCATTTCAACTTTTGCTCAACACAATTTAATACTTCGTATCAATAATCCGAGTTCCAAATTACCTTTAATATTTGAATTGCTCAAGTCAAGTGTCTTCAGGGAAGGCATCGTACTCATGTATGCTATGGCAAAATCATCAATTAGTGTGTGAGACAATGACAGAGCTTTAAGCTTAGGAACATGTCCTGCCAAAGTTTCCAATCCGGCATTGCTGACTTTTGTGTTGTTCAGATTTAAGTGTCTCAAATTTGCACCTATACAAGAAATTGCTTCAACAGCATCATCTTGTATAGTGCAAGAACTAAGATCCAAATGTTCTAGAGCAACCATGCAACGCAAAAAACCAAAATTACTAAGAGAGGTGTTTGATAGATTTAAGAAAGACAGACAGCTTGCCTCAGTAGTCGAAAAGACTATCTCGGCCTCCGAGAATGAGGACCCATGGGCAATCAGCTTTCTTAGGGTTACTCGATCACTTTTATCTTCCAATACAGAAAGGATGGCGCAATCACTCATGTTCAAGCTTTGAATAGACTGCAGATTTGGAAACTTTGTGATATTGGTCCAAGCTACATTCAAGAAACTCAACTTGGGAAAGTTCTTTAAAGCTGCAGCCCCTTCATCAGATACTTCACTCCCCCATACATCAAGATACTCAAGGTTTGTCAATTCCTATTATGCAGAGAAAATAGCGCAAAGCATCACATGTTACAGCATTTCTACTGTGAAAAAGTAAAGTATTGCAGGATTAAGAGGCCAGAAACATAAGCATCAACAGAGGGATAAAACCCTACCTGAAGGGAACTTAATGCCAAATCTGAAACAGGCAGCCCTCCTAAGTCCAGCGTAGATAGATTCCGAAGTGCAGAGAGAAGCTTCACACCATCAGCAGTTACTCCTGTCTGTGAGACGTGAAGTTTCTCTAATTGTGACAAGGATAGAAGATGCTTTATTCCAGAATCAGTGACTTTCATACATCTTGAAAGGTCAAGCTGCTTTAAGCTGGTCATCCCTGAAAATGAGAGATGAGCATGAGCTGGTTAAGCAGCATTCTCCATATACATGAAGTTCCAAACAGCAAGTTTTACAGAAAACAGGATATGCCACAAGACATCCAAGAACTTTGAGAATATCATGGCTAAAGATTTTATGTTCTAATTCAATACCGAAATCATAGTCACACAACTGAACCAGGAAGGAAAACAAAAGCCTCGGAAGAAAATGTAGACCTGCAAGAGGCCAAAGCGCAGGGTTATTAATCCGGTAGCAGTCTGCCACATTGAGGGAGCGCAAATAAGAAAATGCTCCCAAGTAAGCCATCCACTCCGCATCCACCGAGTTCTCCCCACTTAAATCAACCTCCTCTACACTAAATTTGAACACTCTACACAAAAAACCACATACACAGAACAAATCAAACATTGGCAAAATCACAAATGTGAGAGCATAAGAGATAAAAATCATAACACTAATTCATCCTATATCACTCTTGCTCTAAATTTCAGAGTACATTTTAGCTCTAGGTACACCCTAGGCTATGTTCTGCTCATTTGGAGTACAAGCTAGGTACAATCGTGTGTATAATAGAAATCGCTAATACACTCTCAATTGAACATCCTCAAAACAATTCAATTTAATACCAAAGATCCATATACTCTTTCACTATTCTACTAATTAGATTCCTAACCCTCGAACAATGTAATCAGGCAGCAAAAACATAGAATTAAAAATATAAAATGATCATCAATTCGTCAATTGACCCAACAATTGAACATAATTCAAACTCGATCAAACAAAATCGAATTTCATCAAAGTAAAATTTGACTATGAATTGAAGATACAATAATCATCAGTTAATACAATTCAAAAGGAAGAAAGAGAAACAAACTCGAGCAAGGAAGGGTAGAGAAGACGGCGATGCAAAAGGCGGTGGAGAAGAGCGGAAGCGAGCGGCGAAGGGAGGCGTTCCAGAGATCGGCGCTGCATCCGCCATTTATCGACGGCGTATCTGCTATCAGTTGCAGCATCAATGCACATCCTCGCAAGTCTACTGTCGATATCCGCCATTTTTGTGTATCTTTCTCTCTCCTCAAGCTTACTTCCTTTCATGGCTGTCTTTTGTTGACCACTTTTGTTTTCTACTTTGACGTTGTTTCTTAGCTTAGGAGAAAACAAGTTGTATGCATTTTCGGCTTGTGTTCTAAAATTGGTCAATAATGACACTATTGACCCTCGGAAATTTGACTCGAAAATGTTGTGGTTTTATCCGAATTCAAGTAAGGCGGTAATCACTTTATCTTATTTTTGCTGTAAATAAATTATTATTTTTCAATATATTTTTCTTTGAAGTACATGATCTTTATTGAAGTGAAATTATTTTCACTAAAACCTTATTTTTCTTAGGTGGACTGAACAGACCCTAATTTATAAAATAATGTGTCAAGTTTAATCTAGCAATTTTTCGTCCTGATTGATTCATTCATAAATAAGTTTTAGATCATAGTCGAGCATTGTTCCACCCAAATTCATAATGTAACAATCTAAGATAACAGAAGTCAAAATTTCTTCATTTTTAACTCAACTAATGTGTTTGATATGTCTACTTGAAGCTCAATTTTTAGTGCTTTGAAAGCAAGTTGTAGGTTTAAGGTTTGACTCATTATATTTTATTTTAGACAGGTTTAATACAGAGTAATAGTATATACTCAGGTATCAACTAAGTACAACCTACCAAATTTGAAAAACTACTTTAGTTTAGCCTTGAGTTAAACTAAAATACGGTCCCTCAACTTTGTCATTAGTAGCATATTTGATCCCTTATCTTTGAAATGAGGCAAAAAGGTCCCTCAACCACCCTTACCTCACCATTTCTGGTGGAGGAACTTTCTAGTCAACAAAGTTTAGGGATGTCAATGCCAACTAAGCCAAAGTTCAAGGATTTCCAGTGATGAGTCAGCAAAGTTTAGGGACTATAATTATTTTTTAAAAGCAAAAGTTTAGGGACTTGTTAGATCATAGTCAATTAATTAAATTAAATACAAACAAAAGTTTTTTTTTTTTTTGAAACGATATAAACAAAAGATTAGAAATTCATAAAGTGAGTTTTTTTAATCAAATATTTATAAAGTGAGTTGGCAAGAATAAAAATTGCTAATAAAATTTAATAATCATGATATATTTTATATTTTTTTTATCATTACTTTACTTCCTACCATTTTTTCGTAATCAAATTTTATACAATATATCCCACCTAAACTCATTAACCACACATCCTCAAATCCTAACTCCTAACCCTTTATATATTCCACACACCAAAATAAATTTAAATAAAAATAAATAAAACCGAAAAATATAATGTGTTTTCAAAGTGAGTGGGTAAGACAAACCCAAACTTTGTAATATAAAACTAAATAAATTTATGAAACTAGAATAAAAATAATACCACCCCACAACTTTATCTCACTTAATTTTTCATGAGTTTATGTTCTAAAAGGTTTTCAATTTTTTGGGTTTTTGTGTGTGAATTTCAAGGGTTTTTTTTTCTATTTGTTTTGTGTTCTAAATGATTTTCAATTTTTTTGGGTTTATGTGAGACAAATTTAAGGGTTTTCCTTTTTTTCTTCTTTTTTCTTGTGTTAATTTCTAGGAGAAAATAATAACTTCCTTAGATCATTAACTAAATGTGTTTAACTGAAGTAAATGGCGACGATCATACATTCACGCTTAAATTATCTCACTCATATATTTTTAAAAAGTAAATAATTTTTACTAAAATTAAATTGGTTTAGTTGAAATGAAATTAGTTTAATTGAACTAAGTTACACTTAGGGGTTAAAACTTATAATCACTCTTGTATGGGAGCATCATGTGTCCCTTTAAGGTCTCTAAACTTTGGCTTATAATAATTACATTAGCCACCTCACCCTATAATTGTCCCTAAACTTTCATTTCTAATTTAATTAATGCCAACTCATCAGCTAAAGGTCACTAAACTTTACATTTAAAATCATTAAATTTATTGCCACATGTGCACCAAGGTCCCTAAACTATGCTTAGTCAGATAATTTGTACCTGAAAAATGTGTCATTGGTGGTTGACAGACCATTTTGCCTCATTTGAAAGTTAAGGGACTAAAATGTTACAAATACCAAAGTTCAAGGACCGTATTTTAGCTTAACTCGTCCAGCCTTGTCCTAATAATTCTTGCATCTTTCTTTCAAAAAAATAAAATTGCTTACTCCCTCCGTGTTTTAATAAGTGTTACACTTATCAAATCCGGCCATGTTTTAATAAGTGTTACACTTCCTTTTTTGGCAAAAAACTACATTAAAATATTATATCTCTCTCCTCTTATGGTCCCCATCCAAATCCACTACTACTTTTTTTTTTATTATATATTTCCTCTCACATTCATTACTTTTCAATAAACTATTAATCCCACTATCTTTCTTTTACAATTTTTAATACTCCAACTACCCCACTTACCTCTTATTTTATTTAAGTCAATTAAATTGCCTAAAATCATATGTCGGTCAAACTGTAATACTTAAAAAAACACGGAGGGAGTACTTATACAACTAAAAATTGCTTACTTATGCAACTATGCCCTTTCATAAAAAAATTTATCATTAAAAGTTGAATGCTTCTTCTTGATATTGTATCAACAAATCTTGCTTAGGGGTGAACATGGTCTGGTTTGGTGCGGTTTGAGTCCAAACCAAACCAAACCACAAAATACGGTTTGGTTAATTTTTCAAACCAAACCAAACCATATTAGTATTGAAACCAAATCAAATCAAACCGTAATAATACAGTTTGGTGCGGTTTGATTTGCGGTTTATGATGAGACGATATTTTTTCCTAAAAATTGTCAAATATTACTTAGTAAATTTATAATAAAGTTTAATTAATTAGCTCAAAGGGATTAAATTGTACTACAAAGTTATAATAAAAATAACTATCAACTAATAATCAAGTGCTAACACAGTAACACTTATAGTTTTCTTTTGATTTTTCATGTTTTTTTGGTTTTTTTTTTTATAATATATAATAATTATTTTAATTTATTTAAAATTATATAATATTAAAATACGGTTTACTGGTTTACGGTTTGGTTATAATTTTTGAGAAACCAAACCAAACCATAAACCGTGTTTACAAAAAAATTGAAACCAAACCGTATTTTTACAAAACGTAAACCAAACGGTTTGGTCTGATTTGATTACGGTCCAAACTTGCTAGACATAATACACTATGTATATGCAAACACTTTTATAATGCAATCAGATAATTAATCACATAATAAACTATTACTTTTTCTGTTCATAAATAATTGACACAATTAATTTTTTTTAATTTTTTTTTTTTTTTTTTTTTGGTTTTTCAGCTATATATGATCATTTCTTTTGCCTATTACATTAACAACAAAAATGTATAAGTGTAAAGGGATATGAGAGATGATGAATATGGAGTAACAAAAAAGTATGATCGAAATGAAGATCATAAAAAGAGGGATATATGATAAAATAGCAAAAAAAAAAATACAACCTTTGATAATTATATGATTACATCAAAAAAATTATTAATATTAGATAAGTAAAGATATTCTTCATTGTTGAAATTTAAGCATTGTCCGATAAAAAAATGAATTTATGTTGCGATCTTTATAAATTGAGGAAACATATGGATAGACTAGTTAAAGTGAGATTATTAAAAATTAAAATGTGTCAAAGTATAATTGATTTTTGAAGCTGCCAAAAAATGAACTTCTAAAAAAATGGCAGCTACCAAAAATTCTCAGGTCCAAGTAACCGCGACATCCTTAAACGACACGTTGTCCAAATATTGGGGAGCTATATACTTGTAACCTCTGATGATGAATCATCCACCGATTAAACTTCTTTATCCACCTTACATCTGTACCCTTTACTTCAATCTCAGCCGTCCACCTACACCCCCCTTCTTTCAAACTCCCCTGATTTCGGTCATCAGAGTTTGCGATATACCACATTCACATTTCTCACAAGCATGTACTACATACTACGTATACACTTTCTACCCTCGAATTAAAGTACCGGTCACCGTTTACTACTAGAAGCTGTAACTTATCGTACACAAACCCTCAATCATAATTACTATATAATATATTAGATGTATGAATCATGTAACAAGAAGATGATTCGGTACAATATCAAAATAAACTGAATGAAGTTGAATGATAATATGTATACAATGTTTTGTGGATCATCATATCACTACTCTATACATACGTGTTAAGTAAAGTGACAATAGTTTTAAGTTCTAGACGGTCAAATTAAAAATTGTTTGAGAAGATATTTATACGTGTCAGTTTAACAAAATTTATAATAGAACAATAGACAGACTGAGTAAACCGAAGTATCTCATTATTGAATCCAATACAAAGTTTACAAGGATAGACCCTTTACTATGAATCATGCATATGTGTCCACCTTGTATAATAGACAATCCTTTCTTTTTACATACAGTTAATGAATCACCTCTTGCCTAGTTATATATCCTATATATATTTACATAGAAAGTTGTAGAAACAATAAAACATCTTCCAAACAACCGATGAATCCACTTTTCTTCTATACCACTCTTCTTTCTCTTCTTCATCCTGCTTTTACTAGTGAAGAAATGTATCACCCAAGTAAGTCCATCAAATTAAGGACATCTAAACTTATGATAGGTGTAATACATAACCGGCGCCGCCAGCCGAAGAGGACTACTCTTCGGGGGTCAAGGAAAGTTAACCATGATAAACACAACAAAACCAACGTGCCGTTTTCGTGTTTGGTCGATGATAAAGCGGCGAGTCTGAGCAACTCGGCCGCTTCAAGCAGTCCGCAACTAAACAGCTACGAGGTGTCCTCGTCGTCTTCGTCTTCGTCACCATCGTCTACTACAACGACGTCCCCTCAAGGTAATGAATTGTACTTGTATTGTTTTTGGAAACTTAGCTTATTGATTAGTACGTAGTGGTTTACATGCTGATCCCACGTTTATTTCAGGATTATTACAAACTCTATAATTACTTTAATTTATTAATCATCAATCCTTTTTGTCCCTCTATGTGCTTATGGTATTTGATGTGCATGATGTATGCAAAACGAAAATAAGGTTATGAGGAGTTTGTTGTCTATTCAACATATAAAAAAAAAAATGGAATACTTATTACTTACTCTCTACCCCTCCGTTTCACATTGTTAGTTCCATAGAGTACTATTTTAAGCGTTTTAAAATGATGTACTCATATAGAATATATATACTCCTAACATTATTATAGGGTGAATAATTTTCATAATCTATGAATAAATTAATCTAATTTAGTGTTTAAAGAGTCAAATAATTCTGATTGATTAATATATATATGGTAGTGGATTGCTAATATGACCTCACTTTACTAAATTGGTCACTTTTTAGTGCATAACTTCCTTTTTTAACATCTTAATTTATTTTTCTAATTTTATCTTTCTCCAACCATAATCTCCACTTTTATTTTATTTTATTATCTCTCGCTCCTTATTACTAATATTTAATAAGTCCTTACTATTTCTCTCTTTCTTTTTTATTATTTTCTAACTTTTCAAAAAGTAAATCTTACTTACACTATATTTTACTCGAATTTAACTCTTTTTTTTTTTTTAAATTAATCGATAATAAAAGGAGCACTCTTCTTTAAAAGACTTACTAGTACCTATTCTTGTAAATTAGAAGCAAGCATCATGTATATTATATTTAAATCTATACTTAAATAGGCGGGCTTGAAGTCAACCATTTTTGTACGGAGTAAACGATTATAAACCCCTTTCATTTTATATTCACTTATTCGCATGTATATTTTACATACGTTCTCATTAATAGTGAATTAATACGACCATCATGTATATATTCACGACGTATTTATCGACAATTTTTAATGGTAGTAATAGTGATGAATTTGTCTACAAAATACAATTCAATTTTCTCATATACTTCCTAAGATGATCATAGAATACGTTGTATGCTTGTTTCCTCCAATATACTTACCTAGATCAAAGTTGATAATGATAACTAAATAATGAAATATAGAAGAAAAACGTGTTTGTGGTATAAGATTCTAAATTTTCAAGACAAGTTTCGATACTTTGTACATTTTAATCATTTAAATTTTTTTACAAAATTTATACTTCGTATTTATTTACTTACTTATTCATTCTATTACCATATACTTCGTATCTATCATACAATTAAAGCTATGAATATAATAACATCTCACTAGAATGAATAAAATAAATCCCTTCAAGAATGAAATTATATAGAAGTTCAAGATTGAATTTGCTTTCAACCTCTCTTCTTCTAAGCTTCTATATATTTTCTGCTTAATGATGACATATTCAATACTTTTTATACATATCATGGAGTATATTTTATTGTAGTGCATGTTAATTAATTAATAAAAGTAGGTTTATATATATATATATATATATATATATATATATATATATATATATATATATATATATATATATATATATATATATATATATATAAATAATAGTACACGTTTGTTCTTTCTTATTTTGTTGGGTTAAAACTTACAAGTAAAGAGCCAAGACACGCGGATAATATGTCAATATATATAATAGCTAGACAAAATTATATAACTTGCAAAGAATTCAACAAATTAAACTAATTAACATCCCGTGCATATGTTCTTCTTTGCCTATGGCCAGATCCGGATGTAATTTGATTGCACCCAACCCGACAAGAAATAGTTGGAAATTTGGAATGTTATAAGCCAATAATAATACAATTGTAAAAAAATACCACTTGATTGAACATTTAATTGACGTACTCCTCATCAGGTCGGGGGGTAAGGGCGAGTTTCCTTGTACCAAAGTCTTTGACCTGTACTACTAATACAAGTGGTAGTATAATAATTAATTTAACCAACAAATAGCAAAATACTAATACTATAGTGTATATATATGTTTATTTATGTGCAGATGATCGTCAAAACAGTGTTAGTGAAGGGGAGCCAGTATTGGGTTTGGTTAAAACTGAGGAGCTAAGCATGGATGCACCAACAAACACCACCATCTCCCACGGCGTAATCTCCGTGATCGGACGCCGAAGATCCATGGAGGATGCTGTCACTATTGCCCCTGCTCTAGTCCAAGTCACTAAGTTCCACTCTACCAGAAGGGGAAACGACAATAACTTGCCTGATCAGTTGATGAGTTATGATTTCTTCGCCGTGTATGATGGACACGGTAGCTATAGGGTAGCACAGAGGTGTAAGGAGAGGCTCCACCACGTCGTGGCGGAGCAGCTCCTTGTCGCGGGCCGGGTGGATCACTGGGAGAGTGTGATGACTACCAGCTTTGCTAGGATGAACGGTGAGGTAGTCGCAGCGGAGGATGTTGCTAACACCGAGGAGGCGGTAGAGTCTACCGCATTGGTGGTCATGGTAAGCAAGGAGGAGATTGTGGTGGCTAACTGTGGTGATTCTAGAGCTGTCTTGTTCTGTGACGGCTCCGTGCTACCCCTGTCACGTGACCGTAAGGTTAGATCTCGATCACATTTCCCTTCTAATAATAAACAACCATGTCCATTACCTAAGGTTTCTGTTTATGCAAGTTATTCTATTCTAATCATCTTTGATTCCTTTTTCATATTTGATTCAACTTATCTGGTCATGATTCTTAATTTTCTTACAAATTTAATACTCCATACATCGCTATGATTGTATCATATACGAAGTATGTAATAAGTTAGTTTTAGACTTCAAGGTCTCCAAGTCATAATGATCTTATTATCTGATCTATAAATCTCAATATTCACGTTTAAATGATTATTAATCACCATTTTATATATTTGTGGCTAGGGATCATTGTGTCGTGGCTGGACTCGTGGTATCCTAATTTATAATTCCGCTTCCTATTTAATTAATGGTTTAGCAGGCCGGTTTTTAAAGGGGCTGATAAGGCTATGGTTAACATTTTATATACCTAAAGATAAGTAGGTTTTTTTTTTTTTTTTAATTCGGCTTTACCTAGTTTTATACTTCCTCTGTTTTTTTTAGTTGACACCATTTGACTTTTACACTATTCACACAACACGCTTTGATGACTCGCTTTTGTGGTTTATAAATACGATAAAACATATTCATGTGGGATCTTGTTTGAATCGTTTCAATGTACTTTTGTGGTATATTTTATAAATATCTACTTTTTATAATTTTACAATGTTGATAATTACAGATATTAATAATTAAAAACATGCGTTGGCAAGCGTGATAATAGAAAGGTGTCAACTTAAAAAAATAAAAAAAAACAGAGAAAGTATATTTTTGGAGCAACGTGTAAGATATTAGAATTTAGAGCTTTTCTATACAAGAAACGGAAATGTTCTTGACCCTTGAGGAGTTGAGGGTTCAACATACACTGTTCTACTACTTCTATAGTTGGGACTTGGGAGTAAAGATGGGCATGGCGGCACGGGCCCGGCACGGCACGGCGGCCCACTTGTGGGCCGTGGGCCGTGCCGTGAACAAAAAATTGAAATTCGGCACGGGCACGGTCGTCGGCACGCCGGCACGGCCCATGCCCAAATAAAACTTAATTAATTAAGTTTATTTATATAAACTTATTTAATTAATAAATAAATAAGTTTATTTATATAAACTTATTTAATTAAGTTTATTTATATTAACTTATTTAATTAAGTTTATATAAATAAACTTAATTAAATAAGTTTATATAAATCGATTAATTTATATAAACTTATTTAATTATTATAACACAATAAATCAATTTATATATATATATATATTAAAATAAAAAAATAATAAAATAAAAAAATTAAGTGGCACGGTTTGGCCCGCGGCCCGCCAGGCACGGCACGGCCCACGTGCCGTGGGCTGGGGTATGCCAAAATTAAGCACGGCACGCCCCGCACCGCGGCATGGCCAGCCACGGCCCGCGGCGGCACGGCACGGCCCGTTGCCCATGTTTACTTGTGAGCTAGCACTCTTACACTGTTACATTCGCCTTAAATGTATTTTCTCTGTTATGTTGTACATCATTTATACACAAGTGCAAAGGATCTTATCATAATGGTAACCTCTTGCTTTCACATAGCTAAGGAATATAATTAGAGGCAAGATAGCTAAAGAATATAATTAGAGACCAAGTTCAATTCATTATTACATTGAGTAGATATGTGTAAATTTGCGAGTAATAAAAAATACTACTCCATAGAAGACTATAATATTTATGGTCCTGATTAAAAGATTACGATGGCTAGTAAAACTTTTTGTACCAGAATGAAACGATTGTCATTTTACAACATTATTTATGTCCTAGCAAAAGTTTGGCCTTATATCGAATCAATCAATATCAATATCAATGTATATTCTTAAAACTCATGGCAAGACATGTTATTTTTCCATGTGTCACCAGTTTTGCCATTTGGCAAATGATATGATGCCACTTCATACCAGTCCATAAATGATTATAAAACTCAATATATGCATTAACCTTCATATATTAATGGTTAGTTTAATTGAAAAACTCTTCATTTGCATAACACCCTATTTAAATTTCTCTTGGGATGTAACTCCTAAATAATTGCACAACAAAAATTGGTAAGAAATTAAACATTATTCCATTTTTTTTGTGCATTAATTAATAAAATTGCAATTATAGAGTAAAAGATAGGTATGATTTGTATACATATATTACAATTGTGATTATTTTTTTTTTTTTTTGAGAAATATTACAATTGTGATTATAGAGTAATATTTTTTGTGCATTATTCAGTACGTAGTGTATATATTGACATCAAATTTTGATAAATCAACTCGAACCATATGATATCTCCTTGTTGATCCAATTGAATAATTTCTTCCTCCTTGTGAATGCAGCCTTATGAACGAGATGGAGTCAATATGATATCCGTTCCTGAGGTGACAGTCCACAAGCGCGGCACATCAGAATACTTCATGGTGATTGCTAGTGACGGTTTATGGGACGTGGTGTCAAACGAAACAGTCTGCGACCTAGTGAGGAAATGCTGTTCGGGTGAAGTAGTCAGTAGAAGAATGGTGGAAGGGTCAATAGGCAACTGTGCAGCTGCTTCTGCTGCCATGCTGGTGGAGTTGGCTCTTGCTCGCGGCAGCCAAGATAATATTAGTGTCATAGTGGTTGAATTGGGAAAGGGTCATGGCAATGCCGGAAGCTCAGCTACTTGATTGATAGTCTGAAACATAATTAGTTGTATGGCTAATTATTTTAACCCCTCCCTGAATTACATTATGCACTATACTCTTACAATGTGTAATTGTGTAATTGTAATGTTCTTTCTTGACTTACTAAGAGCAAGAAACGTTTTGTTGGGAGTGTTAAAATCATTTCCCGTCTTTAGCATACGTGTATCATATTAGACTTTCAGTACTTTCCTATTTTATATCGTGTTTTTTTAACTATCGATTAGTATGTACGATAGTTTTAGCATGTAGAAGAGAGTAGAAGTTGGATGTTTTTCTTAAAGACATAAATCAGTAACTGGTTTATATTTTCTGAGAGTTATACACAGATTTCTTACCAACTGTATGTGATTTATGTCTTAACATAATTATCAGTCAGGCTCATTGATCAATAGCTTCATTTTTTAGCCTTGTAATATCTGCATCTCTCCACATACTTTTGTTCTTTCACCATGTATTGGATTCGTTGCAGTATATTATTATGTTCGGATTGGTTATCTATTGCAAGAGAGAAGACAACGGGGTACTTGTACGTTTGTACAATTGTACTCCTTCCGATAACCTTACTGGCTGAACCACTTCAACTGCAGCCTGTGGCAGCACAGTATCGAATAACATTTCCCTATTTCTAGAGCCAAATAAGTCATACAAGTATATGCTACTATCTACACTATTTTAGGATGTTTAAAACAATAGAGAAGCCTTCCAATTCTTGTTATAATCCTTTCGAATTTTAATATCATTACTGGAAGAACTGCTTCAACTGCAGCTTGTGACATAACTTGACTACGAATTGCTGATAAATAAAGTACTTAGTAGTTGATTGGCTTTTATACTTGCAAGTAGTTAGGTTTCTAATAAGCATCAAATAAACTTGTTCATTATTCATAAAGCCCAATCCCATCAGAATAAGTTTAAATTGTTCTTCCCCAACAAGCAGGCGCGCATCTAAGGACTCGTGGATATTCTCATATTCAGGACTACAGAACAGGCCCTTAGTTATTCACCATGATCATATAAGTTGTGCCGAATAAAATATTTTGATTTCATTTGTTGGCGTTGTAGCTAGTGCAGCTAGCAAGTCATCAACAAATAAAAGTCCAGCACTTATACTTTATGCCCAATTGCAAATTATAACGCAAACCACTTGGCTCAACTAAGGAACAGCTAAAATTGCAAGCATCTACAAACATTTCGATCAGGCCCAATACATGTATCGTGATGACAGTAACACAGGTAACGCTCAGTGTGATCCTAACCACTTGGCTCAACAATAGAACAGGCAAACTCCAAACAGAAAACAGCTACAACATCTCAAACTGGCCCAAAACCTGCATTGCGATGACAGTAGTGCCCCAAGCTAAGGGCATATTAACCTCAGCTCAGACGTGTCAACCGAGCCAATAGTGTACTCTAAGTCCAACATCCCAGCTCAGTGTGTAGACTACTAGACTGTCAACTTTGAGCAATACATTAGAATTTGCGGACTAACAGAAAAACAATCTTTACTGCATTAACATAAAGTATGACATAGATTGTCAACTGATTGAATAATGATACCAACAAGTAGCTGAGCATAAGAAATTAAGAAGGGGTGAAACAAAACTCTTAAGAGAATTAGAGCTAGAAAACGATAATACACTATTACACAAATGCTGAAATCTATACTCATTCAAACCAGAAAAGGAAAAAATGTTGTAGAGTTTACAACGTCAAACACAAAACATGACGAAAAAGTCACACCTTAGAAGCACTCTCTATAGAACTACATGAAAGGAACTAAAAAAAGACTCCCAACAAGTTTCGCACTCTTCTCTCTTTTACACATCTTACTCTTGCAAATTCTATATATATAAGCAGCCAAGGCGAGGAGAAAGAGGATGAGCACTCATATTTAATTCGTCTCTTCACACCTTTCGTCCTCCAACCTTACACTCTTATTTACCCTAAAGCTTTCTTCTCCTACAGCCCTATCATCATCCAGTGATATATGTAGAACTATCAACTCAAAAAGAAAAAGAAAAAGGATAATAACTTGACTGGACTCTAGTATACGCTGCACAATTGTTACATCAACCCCAAGTTCATGAAAAATAAACTTGTGTTCCTGTTCTTGCTGAATTTACAGCCGTTTTTCCTTAGGAAAGGTTGTAACTTGAGACTGAAACACTAGCAGGAGTTGAAGCGTGGATGTAAACAAATTCAAGGCTCTTTCCAGCTGATAAGCCGCTCATCCATGCTGGGAAGCCGTATGTATTTCCATACTTTGAAAGACCCCAAACAGGACCATAAAGCTTGTTAATAGACAGCTTCATGTCCTTAATTGTTTTGTTAGACTTGTTAGTCACTGTTGTGGAGTATCTGTAGTATGTTCTTCCTTGGTGAACCCAGGAAGTTGTGACCTTCTGGTTGATGGAAAGGTGAGCAGATGATGAAGCTGCAATGGAAGGAAAAAAAAACAGTTCGTTAAAGGTGAAATAATCCCTTTACTTTGCTGCAGCCAGACCCAAGATCAAGTCTAATTTGCTTCTTGAGAGTCATTTAAGGAAAGCAAATCAGTACCTGGAGCATGAACTGGTTTCACATGTCGTGCTGGAGTAGGATAGAACTTTCGCACAGGTGCAGGCTTTGCCTTTGGTGCAGGAGTTGGTTTGGCCTTTGGCGCCGGTGTTGGCTTAACATTTGGTATTTGAACTGCAAGTTGTCCAAAGTCATTGTTAAATACTCACGTTCGATCCACTTAATATATTTCTGAATGTTCTAGATTGTGACCATTAAATTTACCTGGGAGTAGCTGGTTGTAACCACTGTGACCAGTCAGACGAGCTAGAACACCGATAAGAGGAGCATTGTTGTAGGTGGCTGGCTCAGTTTGCTCGTAATTGTCTCTTTCATCAGCAAAGTTGTCATAGGCATCAGGCCCACCAACGGTAGCACCAGTAAGAACATTGGGATCACTTGATTTCATGCCATACCATGTTGCATATCCTCCCCTGCAAGTGACAAATGTGGGGTTCTTCTTGTAGGAAACAATGGATGAAGCTCGGTGATGAACATGTTGTGGATAGTTGCTTCCATATCCAACCATGTAACTTGTTGCTCTTGGGTTGTCTCCAAGGATGTAATCAATCTGGAGTTTAAGAAATTAGCAAAAGCAGTCTTAATCAGTGGTGATTTCCAAAATAAGGACAACAAACTCATCAAGCCGCTTGCATATTGAGAAGCAAAGTAGTCAAGAAGCACATAATTATACCTGAGACTTAGCAAATGAGAAGAGCTCAGTTGGGGCTACACGGCCAGCAGAACACTGCATGCTTGAGCGAGCAGAGGTAAGGTAGTCTGAGTAAACGGTAAGAAGGAAGGATGCACCGGTGACAAACTGCAAGTTGTTCCACCTCTGACGGAAGATCAGGCCACCGGGTGTTTTCTGAACATTCTTGCTTCCCTTTCCAAGGCATGCACACAAAAAGTATTCTGCCTTCTGCTGGTACCTCTCAAATACTGATCTATAGGGTCCTGCCTTGCCTTGCATCAAGAACTGCAATACAGATTTTCCATATCATCAATTAGAAAATGTAAGTGAACAAAAACAGAATTACAAGAGTTAACTTTATCTTTGAAGCCATCAATATACTTCAGTCAGATTGGAGGAATTTACCTTGGAAACAAGGACTTGAACACCGGCATACTTGACATCCCACCCAAATTCAGTCATTGCCCAGCCAGTTCCGCCCAAAGCTTCAGCATTTTTGGCAAGGTAACCCAAGTAGTATTGGTCATTGGTTGCCTTGTACATCCATGCAGCAGCCCATAGAAGCTCATCCTACACAAATTATAAATGCCACCATCATTATTTAGTTCATAAATAAAAATCTCTTTTTTTTTTGGCAGAATTGATTAAAATCTTTAACATGTACAATATTGCACTCCCCCACCCCCCCCCCCCCCCTCCTCAATCCCAATTGAAAGTTCAGAATACTCCAAGAACTCCATATCAATTTTAATTTGTTACTAACAAAGTACTACTTCAACCGAGTTACAATGTCATATCCAAAAGCAAATGAATGGCAAAGATGTCAAATTTTGTCCCATAATATGTTGTGAAACCAATTTTGATTCTAAGGTGACACTTATATATCATACAAAGTGTTTGTTGGACCTAGGTAGTCCGATAAAGAGTAAGGCTAGATGGCATACAATTAGCCAGATAACGTCCTCAACGGTATACAATTTCATATCCTTAATCGAAATAATAACTAACAAATCGTTAGCCATTAATATGAATTCGAGAAGTTGGTTAAGCTTAAGCATCATTTGTAGGTTTGCATCACTTATTTAATGTTGATGGTAATGTAGATTAAATAATTATACTAATTACCTAATTTAATTTAAGTAGGAGAGAGAAAATCTATACCGCATAACCACTGACTGAACGATAGTACTTCTGAGCCACAGTAATACTGCTGTCATATTTGCCCCTGTACTTGTCAGCAAACTCAAACAGCTGCAAAACAAAATTCATTTCATAATCAAACAAAGGTAAACACTAACCAATGGCATGCCATGTAATTATACAGAAAAGTGAAGGGTAATTATGGGAAAATATGTTTTGTCTCAAATGTGTTAGGATATTATGCTACCGACAGTTGATGTCACGTGACCCGTTTGAAGATTTTGCACTTTTATCGGATCTTAGAACATACGGCTGTGATTTAATTTGGGCCTTTTTGGGCCATCGTAGAATCTACGGTACAGATCTGATCTGGTCCCAAACCCAACCTCTAAATCTGTACGACCGTGATTAAAGGAGTTTTGTATTCAATGCTCCCATATACCCGCCGAAATTTATTCTACTCGTATTCTACCAATACTTAATAGGAGTACATTGTATTACTAGTTCAGATACACTAATCTTGTTCGGCTAAATTAAACTAAACTGAAATGAATCAAAAATATAATAATGAATTGAATTAAGTTGACCTAAACTGATTTGAGAATAAGTCTAAAAGAATATCGTGATAATTATATCTATCCCGAACTTTAGTAACACTTGGAGGGTAACATTATTATACTTGGTAGTTTTGCCACCTTTGGAAATTAACTTAAAAAGTTTCTAAGGGACAATTAGTAGTAGACTAGTAGTATGGGTGTGTAAGATTAGTCAAAGTCCAAATGTAATTAGAAATGCGGGCTTAAAACTCTAATATCGATGTATTCAACATAATACTTTCATTAAAATTTCCATAAAAATCATGCGTGGTAAAATGAATTATTTATGACTATGAATTGTAAATTTGCTTTTAATTTAATTTTATAGTATTAATTTCTGTTATTAGGTTGACCACTTTAAAAAAGCAATAGGGCAGGCGGTTAGGAAATAAATGTATAGGGGTGTTTTTGCAGAAGTAGCCCACGCTAAGCAACACAACACAACACCCTACGCTAAGCCTGACATAGAAAGAGAAAAAGTGTTCTGTCACAGTAACCGTCTCATAACTTCCTCTTTGGCCAATTTATTGAAAGTGAAACACACACACTCTTACACAGTCACACACCACTTTCACTTATTTATTGTCGCCCACTCCCCTTTTATCTTACCATCCATCACCTGTTAAACCCAAAATTGAATCGCTTTCATATTATCTCATCACTTAACTAATTTTTAACATTGTTGTTGATTTGGTTATTTGTTCATTTGAGGTATAAGTTTTTAAGTCATGTTTATAAAGAATTGGCTAACCATAATTAGACCGTTTTAATGAGATTGTGTTGTCACATTCGCGCCATTAATGCAAGCATAATTCGGTAGGTTAGTGGCCTAGTTCTGAAATATGACTCTTTATTTTAACAACTTTGTTAACCAAACAGTAGTTTATACTTTACCAACTAAATTAGATGACATACATTAATCCGCTCATGTTACAAACAGAGTTAAAAAAAGTATACCTGACGAGCATGAGTGAGAAGTTCTCTAGCATAGGCAGGGTTAGAGCGGTGGAAGACAATGGAGGCAGCGGCCATGGCGGCAGCTGTTTCACCGGCAAGATCCGAACCGGGTCGGCTTGGGTCAATCTTGTAGGCGGATCGATCAGTGGTCATATCCTCTGGCCTTTGCCAACAGTAATGGTCTGTGTTCCCATCTCCAACCTATATTTGGTCAAATTGAGTATAAAATTACATAATTTTTTGTTAACATTCCACTTAAAATTCACAAAGCCCTAAATAGTGGAGCATTTAAGTATATAACCATTTCCAATGCAGTCCAACTCAAATCAAACTTTGTTTTTACTTTTCAAATTTTAGCTAACCTATTAATTAGAATACCTAATTTCAGTTAAGAAAACAGAAACAATAATAAACTAACAAGAGAATGCTTGTAATACACAAACTCCTCTGGATTTTGGTAGCTCGAAAAATCAACAATAATATTTAAATTACAATTTTTGATTAATTAATGATATGTACTCTTATTATAATGGGGTTAAATTGTACTCCGAATCTAAAGAAAAGTATTTAAGCACAACAAATAAAATACTTTGTCAAGCATTTTGTTTGGTTTCTCTCAATTGAAGTAAAAACAGAGCACTCTGTTTCACATGAGAATTATTATATTTTAGAGTACAATTTGCACAAACATTACCAAACAAGAAAAAGTGTTGTTCAATAAACTTGTAATACTATCCCTATTTTCACAGAAAATCAATATGCCTTGTATACAACACGTCGACCAAAAATCACACACTTTCTCCATTTTCGCAACACTTTGACTTTTATCATACTCAAATACATAACTTACTTAATTCCAATACGGAGTAAGTTATAATTAAGAAAAAACATAGTCACATAAATCTTATTAGGCTTATCTTACGTTATTCTCATATCTTTTGTAAGAATTGTAACAACAACAATGATTTATAAATACGAGTAGGAATTCATACTCCGTGTGCATTAATAAGTGTGAAAGTCAAAACGTTAAATCAGTTATTAGCCGGGTTTATTTGTTATAAAGTAATAAACAATCTTTTGTAACAACAACTACCATATTAACAATAATATTAATACTATTATTAATAATACGGAGTAATAAATTAATAGTAGGTAAAATACAAAAATGAAGAAATTACCTCTCCATAAAGAACATTGGGCTCAGGGTGGGCCTTAATAAAATAATCAGTACCCCACTTAATAGCTTCAAGAGCATGGCCAAGTTCACCATTAGAAGCCATTTGTCCACCATACTCAATAACACTCCATGACATCATTGTTACTGTAAATGCCATTGGTAGTCCAAACTTCACATTGTCACCTGCATCATAGTATCCTCCCACAAGATCCACCTATACCATCACCATTTCATCTATAAATTAGCACACAATTCATTCTACTGCAATTTTCTTATTTAATTTGTCAATATTCTGATAAACTACCCATTCACCTAATTACCACCTAATCGACGTTACATTACTAGTTCAAATTACATTATTATCACATGTTGCAAGTTGTAACGTTACTAGTTTAAATTACATTATCGACATGACTATTAAGACTTACCCCGCTGGTCTTGCCGTCATTTAAACCGGAATGGGATCTCCAAGTGACCCTTTGATTATGGGGAAGTACCCCAGATCTTTGGGCTTCATAAAACAGAATGCCCTTACTTAAGGCATCACCATAATTATGAGCAGCAAACACCATTGGAACACACAATAGTACCAAAACAAACAAACTCCCCATTTTCATTTTCTCCATTGATTTATCCAATACTATAACACTTCTTCAAATTCTGGCAAAAACACCCAGGAATTTTTTTACCAAAAAAAACAAAAGTGTAAGATTGTTGCTATACTTGTGAAATTAACACAATGTTGGTGTGATTTATCACTAAAAATTGATAAACCCACCAAGAAAATGAGGAGAGATAATTGAAAAAAGGATTAAATTTAGAGAGAGAGAAGTGAAGAGAGAGAGAGAGAGAGAGAGAGAGAGAGGAAGAGGAGTGAGGGAAGCAAGGAGGAGGTGAAGGGGGTCTATATAAGAAAAGAGGGCTAAGGTAGATGCCAATTGTGCAGAAAAACAGGCAAAGATTATTTAATGTCAATTACATTTATTTATTTATTTTAATTTCATGAAATTAGTATTTTCTTTTTTATTTTTATTTAAATTGTTATTTTTGGAAATGGAAAAAAAAAATTGAAAAGAGAAAACGGTTGAGAAAAGGGGCAGTCATGTGGGAATGGTTCCCTCGTCTTTACTGGGAAGGGTCGGTGTGGACTTAACTGAAGAAGGAAAAGGGTAATTTTTTTTTTTTTTTTTTACTGTGGTTAATTTTGGACAGTTTTTTTAGGTTTTACAAGTATGATATGGACAAAAAAATATCAAATGAGTCATAAATTTATGTTTGTTTTACTCATTTCAGTTAAATTGGAGCATTTAATTTTACCTCTGTTGGTGGAGAATTTATTACTTTTGTCCATGGAGATGTGGGATGGGAACTCATGTTGTTTGGACTTTGAGGGATTGTTTCATATTATGATTGTGGCTGGTCAAAACTGTTCAAAGATAGTCTTAATTGCTTTTATTTTAAAGTAGGAAGAATAACCCTATTAAGCCGATATATCTTACTCGTCTATCTAGTTCATCTTTACATTTCAAACACATTGAAAGAGGAAATGACATTTATAGTTTGTAATTCATAAAATGATATTCCCTCCCTTTTTTTTTTTTTTTTAAAGTGCTCTACTTTCCTTTTGTTTGAAATTATATGTTGAAGGTTGGATTGAATCAATACCGGGTCAAAAGTTTCTCATAAAATTGAACATTTCTTGAGATTTTGATTTTGTGAGAAGAAAGTCATACAGTTTATAGCTCTTTTTAACTAACTGAGTACACCAAAAATACACAAGATTCGGCTCTTTCATCTAGTTTAGTTCTGTTCACTCTAGATGTAGTGGCAAAACACAGGCAACCAAAAGTCCTTAAATGAGACATATCAGGAACAAAACCATGTAATTTCTTGAAAGGAATGTCATCATTTATAGCAGATAGTGGCATTATATTGATCAAAATAATTGTACTAAGAACACTGTTAAGGAATGTCACTACAACTGGTTTGATGAATAATGCCATGTTTATTCAACAAAACCTTCATACTCCCTTCACCTAACTCTTGTGCATGATCAGATTTTACAATCTTAATCGCATAATTAAACCGAGTAGCAACCATAGCAACAAAATCATGTTAAATTTTGAGATAATATGTAATGGGTCTAGGCAGTTCGAATAAGGAGGAAGAGTGTTTGGTCCGCAAACAAGACTAGGGGGATTCTATGCTAAAATCAATTGACAATAGTAGGAGTACCTCCTCTATCTTATAAAGTGAAACCATCTCTTCTCTTTATTCAATGTGGGACACTCACGAGTGGGATATAATGGGTTTCAACATCAGCTCTAACAAATATTTTTTAGGAAACATATCGGCTTTAACTTGATGCTACTTCATTGATGGGTCCTGAGCTATAAGGCTTTGTTGTAATGCTTAAGTAACATTTTCACTCTGATCCACTTTTCATAGGCCGCCTGGAAAGAGATTATTATAAACATTTTAATTAACTCATCGATCATCAAAACTTATTATAGCGATGTTTGGTCATTCTAACTAAGTTAATTTAGGAGTTTGGTAAACAGCTTATTAAAGGTACTTTAATTAAAACATTAATCATTAATAATATCGACCAATGTATAACTATGTCATACAAATCAAATTTATATATACTGTCGTACGTTACTAATCCGTATTTTTAAAACAAGCTCCATGATACTGTCATATTTATAATCGTCTGATGTCATTAAAGATTCATATGTCATAATAATTGATCACCTTAACATATAGAAATACGAGTACTGAGCTAAGTTTGATCTGGTGGTAAGGAATGTACATTCCAACCTTGAGGTTGGGGGTTTAATCTTCACTAGAGACATTTTGAGGGTAGGGATCCCTTACCCTTCTCCCCTAAATAATAATAATAATAATATTTTCGCCATGCAGATGTGTTACTTTATTCCTGATATAGAGGTTTTGATGTGTGTGTTAACTTGATGGGATCTCCTCCTTTAATACAATATGGATTGTCTGTCTTTGAACGTAGTCGTGTTGTGTCGGTTGCAGTTCAGCAGAAGCGGGACAAGTATGGGGCACGCTGTAAGGAGAAGGAGGCAGTTGCATTGCTGAAGTGGGTACAAGCGTTTGCTAGGACTCAGAATATTGGTGCTTGTGCCGCTTCTCACATCGTCAGCGGGATCGGATTTGCTATAACTAGAGGAATGGGAGCCCAATTGTATCTCAGCTTCCCATTAATTTTTTGTAATTCGGTTGACTTTGTAGGTTTTTGTTATTTTTCATAATAATAATAAACCCTTCAAATTACCTAAATTATAATTTCGCTTTTATTTCATGAATATATTTTCAATTGTTCATTGAACATACCCATATATACTAAGACAAAAACAAAAGGCAAAAACTAACGAATGTTCCGGGGGCGTTGGATGAGCTTCCTAAAAGTAGAAAGATTAAATTAAAATGAACATTAATTACACAGATCGACGCATGATTTTGCATGCTTTCCCAAATTAATACCACTTTAGGTATTATTTTAAATGTTTATCCAACGCCTTGGGGGTGTTTTTTAGCAAGATTCAAAACAAAATAATGAAAATAAAAACTAAGGGTTTGTTCTGATTTACTGAATTGAGTTGAACTGAACTTAATCTTTTATGAAAGAAGGAAATTAGGAATTGAAGTGAACTGAAAATAAGATAAAGAGAATAGACCCTAAATTGTATTGTAATTACTTATATATAGAGTACATAAAACTCTAATGAGAATGTTAACCCCGTGCCACAAACTCAAAATTGGAGTATTCCGTAGTGAATAGAAGTTTAAAAACGAGTAGTGAAAACAAAAAGTGAGTAGAACTTTATTACTAGTCGGAGTATACAGACAAAGGGAGAACGAGTACCCTCGTGTAATATACTCTGTAATTGTAAGACCATAACACAGAAACAAGAATGCCTGATTGAGGTGAGAACGTACATACACTGATGACACCTGATCTAGGCCTGCCGTAGTGTAGTGAATAGTGATCGAGCAAATATCAACAAAAAAATGGCCTGAATTTCGGATTCGAAAACCCGACAGTCCGACAAACAATACTTGAACAAAATCATATAAATTTCCATTATTAGTCCTTAATTATACGTACCACCGACAGTGTCCATCATTTTCCTTTTTTGTTTTTTACTCTATTTTTCATGCTAAATCAAATAAATTACTCGTATCGTGTTAGTTTGAATCGTGGTATTTTGGTAAATAAGTTTGAAAATGACGAGGGATTATGAATGAAAAAAAAAAAGAGGGGTAAAACTGTAAAAGTGTATGTAGAGAACTAGAGAGGAGAGAGGTAGACCGTAGACGTGGTCAAAAAGGAGAGAGCCTCAATGTCAGAAGGCCGCTTTATTCCTAACTGCAATCAACGGCCTTCCTAATTAAACCTCATTTTTACTTGATTTTTTTGTTCTTTTTTTGTATTTTTCTTTTATTTATTTATTTATTTATTTATTTATTTATTTTGACACTTTTTCTAGCCAAAAGGTTTCCATTACCTGACTAAAGAAAAGGGAAAAGGTTGAGAACCAAATGATAGGGATCTAAAGTTTGAACTTCAATCTTGGTGGGAGATCTCCACTTTGTTTTGGCGGTAAATTGGTAATAGCTAATCTATATTCATGTAACTAATTAACGTAATTGTGTTTTATTCACCTTATTTATACTCCATAGTTCTCGTAACATTATTTTATATTATTAGAAGGCAAATTTTTATATGTGACTGATCACACCGTGTAGCAGAGGTTAGTGAGTTACTCACTCAGGGGTTACTCGAGTTACTCACTCAGGGGTTACTCGAGTTCTCCAATCAAGGTTTTCTCGAATTTTTTCGGTCGGGGGTTATGTGGGGGGTTCGGTCAGGGGCAACTCGTGGGGTTACTCAGCTTGGTCTGGGGTTACTTGAAGGGTTTGGTAAGGGGTTACTCGACGGGTTACTTGGTCAGGGGTTAATTGAAGGGTTACTCGATTAGAAATTACTCGAGTAATTCGGTGAAGGTTACTCGAGTTACTCGGACATGAGTTACTTGAGGGTTTATTCGGTCATGGGCCACTCGAGTTATTCGGTCAGTGGTTACTCATGTTACTCGGTCAGAGGTTACTTGGGGGTTTGGTCAGAGGTTACTCAGTTAGGGGTTATTTGAGGGGTTAGTCGATTCGGGGTTACTTGAGGGGTTACTCGGTCAGGAGTAACTGAGTAACCCCAACCACATAGAAAAACCCCCTTTATTAAAATTACGTTTTTTTTAAAAAAAAAAAAAAATTACTACCTTTATTTCACATTTTTTTGCAACTTTAAAGGGTGCACGGACTCCTAGGCAAAATTTGTTTGTGAGTATAATTGAGAGAAAAATAGGAATGCATGTTGTGAGAAGAGAGATAGAGAGAAATGACAACCTAAAAAGGAAAGAAAACACTAGTTTTAAATAATGTGTTGTATCCATTTTTGGCAAAAGTTGCAAAAAATATGAAACCGAGGTAGTATTTGAAATTTGGTAGCCTTTTAATCCTCTTTATTTTCATGATTTCTTAATATTTAGAGCTCATTTTCCAGTATCGGGTGACCTTGTGAACTACAGTATAATTTAAATTGGATGGTTTTTTACAATATTTTTTTTGAAAAGGTAATTTTTCCCAAAAAAAAAAAATGTGGTTTTTGACAAAATTTTCTTTCATATAGTATGAAGCTGGAGCAGTGAAGCAAACTCAAAGAACATTACTCAGTATTCAAGCAGAAAAACTAGGATAAACTTAAAATGATGGCGAAATATATACGATTTGTCATATTCTAATATGAATCCAACATTACATTATTTACAAGCACTACGATCATCTCTAGCACCAACATGCACAAGGTAAATTGATACTCACACAAAATATATAGAAGTCCATTACAAAATTTGCCCACTCCATATATATAATCCAAAATGAAATTCTTCCTTCATTTAATTTGTAATAATTCATTTTCATATGGTTCAAGATGAATATAAAAGCCCTGTTTGGTAAAAAGCTGAAAGCTGAAACTGATTGTCTTAGCTGATTTTGACTAGCTGATTGTATTAACTGACTTGACTAACTTATTTTGTTAGCTGATTGTATAAAAGTATTTGGTAAATAGCTGGTTGTTTAAAGCTGATTGAGTATGTGAAATGACCAATAAGCTAATTGTGGGGTAAGTATTTCATAAAAGATTTTAAAGTAAATGAACGTATAAGTATCATTTCATCATAATAATTGAAAAACCTCTTTTTAGGAGTTTTTTTTTGTAAAAAAGCTTATTTAGTGGAATAAACTCTTTAAATAAGCTTTTCACCAAACACTTTATGTTAGATTATTTAATAGTCAATAAACTAATATTGATCAAATAAGCTAATTTGCTTAAATAAACTGGTTACCAAACACAGCCAAAATATTTCACCCCACGCTCCACCGGCATTTAATTTTAACTTTAAAAAAAAAAAAAAAAAAAAGGAAAAGGAAAGCGGACGTCAAACAAAGTCAAAAGAAGCAAAACTCCGCAATGACCGGCTATCGCCAGTTATGTTACGTCCACGCCAGACGCCACCGCATTTTCACTTGCGCCGTCACCGCTTCTCCAGATCATCCCTTCTTTTCAAATTAAATTACACGACTTCATTTACGAGTACTCATTTCATTATTAAGCTCAAATTTTGATTGCCTAATATTTGCTGGCAAATTTTTAATTTATTTTTGTATCATTTCTGACAATATCAGAGCCAGCTTATGCAAAATTAACTAGGCTATTTCCATGATGCTGCTTTCTTAATAAATTTTTTTTTTTTTTTTTATTTTATTTTGCATCTTATAATTCGGACATTAATTCGAAACCTGAATTTACAGATATTTATTTTTATTATTTATCAAAATAATTATTAGAAAGTTCGAGGAAATAATTTAATTTGAGAAAATTAATTATATGATTCCTGACTGCGCGCTTCCAAGTTCCAACATATTTCATTGTTCGTGTCTTTGGTTCTGGCAAATCGTAGTTACATTAATTTTAGAGTGTACATTAATTTTCACAGCTCATGATTTTAATTTTAAATGTAATTACTCAACCCTAGATCTGATTTGAGTTAATGTACGTTTTGACAGTTCAAAATTCAAATATAGTGATCTGGTTTTTGTATTCAAAAATTATGGAGGAGTACAAGTTTGTAGGTAGCCTCTTTAATGTAGTATTAGAGTAGGTCTGTAAAAGATCCGAGTCGAGTCGAATTTTAGTTTGTTCAAACTAAGTTTGATAAGAAATTTTAGTGTTCGAGCTTTTAAAAATAATCTTGTTCAAGCTTGGCTCCTTAAAAATTTGGCTTGTTTGAGCTTTATTCACGAACTAGTTTGTTTATATTTCGAGTTTAATGTCGAGCTTCAACGAGCTTTATTAAATAAACGAGCGCTAATATATCATTAAACTTTTATACTCTAGTGCATCTACTTAATTTTAAATGAGAAGTTTTCATCCTTTCTATAGATCAAGGTAATCCCAAAGTTATCATGCCTATATAGGATGTACTCCGTAATAGTTTTGAATTTTTACTAATAAATATGAGTAAAAGATGTATAAATGTACTAAAGGTCTAGAGTAGTTTCAATATAATAGAGATTTTTCGAGCTTGAGTCGGCTTTGTCCGATTTTTAATCAGGTGTGAACAAACTTAATTATGAATGTGCACAAGCATTATTGAGTTGAATATGATGTTTTTCGAGCTTTGTTCATATATTTGACGAGCTTAAGATTATTGATCAAGCTTGTTTGTTACTTATTGATCAAGTTTGTTTGTTACTTAATAAATGAGTTTTGACCGAGTTTGTTCGCGAGTAGTTCATGAACGTATAAACTCATTTACATTCCTTACCGGAGTATTTGAGGGCCTGTTCTCATTGACTGAACTGAACTGAACTGAACTGAAATGAATATTTTATAAGAGAAGGAAATTAGGAGCTGAACTGAACTGAACTGAACTGAAATGAATATTTTATAAGAGAAGGAAATTAGGAGCTGAACTGAACTGAACTGAACTGAATTGAGCTGAACTGAATTGAACTGAACTGAACTGAACTGAACTCAGCTGAACTGAACTGAACTGAATTTCAACGTAAGAGAACAGGCCCTGATTACAAGTATTTTAATACTGTATCTATCTATTGCTAGACTTGTTACTTCGTTAGGAATTGTTCTCGTGAAAAAAATATTTTGTATTTAATTTTTAGATATTGTGAAATGAGAATGGACAACCAAAATTAATTTGTAAATGTTACTTCCTTTAAAGAGGCTGATTTCTTTACACTTCTCTAGTTTGAGCGAGTTAACTCTTAACTCATCATGTGTAAATGACAAGAACTTTCAACGCTATTCTAATACGAAGTATGTAGTATGTTATACACCATTATGGACCGAAATTGACGTTGAAAGTCTTGAGTTAAGTTCGAAAAAATTAAGTTAAAAAAATTCCCTAGAGTTACAATATAATCAAGTTACTCAAAATTTAACTAAATAGTAATATAAAGTAGAAGTTTTGTTCAGGAAAAATAAGTTGATAACCTATTTTTATTGAAATTTATTTTTAAACGATTACCTCACCAAACTAAATTTGGTTTAAAAAAATTCTTGCCATACTAATTTTATGTATTCATTTTAAATTAACTTACTATTTGGTGAAACTTTTTTATTTTTTTATAATTATAGTTAATTAGTGTTGGGTGTTTTGTTAAAGGTGGCTATGATCTTTAAATGGCATATTCACCCCAAATTTTGAAACTATTTTAATAATTAAGATTTGTACTAAATGAGTAATTACCTTTTACCAACCTCATGTTATTTATTCACTTTGAACATAATACCTTGATATAAAATATCTTTTAAAATAAAAAATATTACAATGCAAATCTCTTTGAATAATAGTTTGAAAATCTACACAAAAAAAATAAAAAAAATTGCAAATGTATGTTGATTGTTATTGAGTCGTAGACCCCACAATCGCAATCTGTTCCCCACCCCCCAAAAATATACATGTTCTAACCCTTAAATTAGTACTAATAAAACTTAATTTTCAAATTATTTGCAACAATTTAAGATAAAATATAAGTAGAAAATAATAGTAACATAATTTGTTGACATTGTACATGGTAAATGCCAGGACAACCAGAAAACAAGGAATGGATGAAAAAAAAAAAATTACAATTGAATTCCTAGAATGTTTCAAGTTGTCGATCTGCCCCACGCACAACTCCAACACTTGATAATTTTACTTTCATTTTGACTTTTTGGCAGTTATAATTACAATACAGTGTTAAGATCTCATCATATATTATTGGGAGAAAATAATAAAAAGTGAAGTTGAGAACTTGAGATATATTATTTCCCAAATATAATTTAAAAAAAAAAAAAAAAAAAGAAGTTGAGTGGATAAATAGTTGATTTAAATCTTCAACCACGTACTACTTTATGTACCTTAAAGAAACATTCCCTCTTTTTTTTTTCTTTTCTTTATGTCAAAGGTGTGTCTTTGTTGTCTACATTGTGGATTGTGGACTTTTGTCGATTTTATTTGGATGCTTTTTACCATTCACACTACTCATCTTGCTAGGGAGATCTTTATAATTCAAATGATTATTTATTTACATTCATTAAGCATGCATGATAACCTACTCAATAATTATAATCTATATGATTTTTCCGTATACTTTCTTATCAGTCATATTGATGATGAAATTAAGGTTATATTTGGCAAAGCATCATAGATTCATTGATAATTCTACCAAACAAGAATTACTTTTTATCAATTTCAACTCAATAAAATTTGATTTTACTTCTAGTGTTGCCACTATAAGCGGATATACATCGTAGACTAGGGGCGTGTTTGGCAAATTCCGAACACGCCCTACACTACTAGAGTCTACCTTGATAACATTACATTGTTGTTTCAGCTTTGAGCCTTTGATCCTTGTTATGGTGACCGTATTTCCATTTTTTTTCCTTTCAATTCGAGCATTGAATTTTATCTACTACACATAATTCTGTATGCTCTTTTGTTGAATTGATCACATTTATTACTCCATATATTTTTACTTTGTTCAGTTCCAAGGGAATAAACTGAGCATTTTTTGTTGTATGAACTTATCCCCCCCCCCCCCCCCTCCTTATAACTAGATTTAAATTGCTCATTTAGTGATATAATTATGTCAATCCTATTCGAAAATCCTGGATACGCTAATGTAGTCTAAAATAGTCTAGATTTGTACGTACTTTTTTTTTTTTTTTGACAAAAGATTTGTACGTACTTGTATGTTATTAAATTCATTTTAAATAAAACTATAAACTAAATAGACTCTTACCATAAGTCTCCGCCCTTAAAACAAGGAGTAATACAAGGTCAAAGCCAAGAGTGAAAGGTTAAGCTTAATAATAGTTCATCTTAATTAATTTTTAATAATAAGTTCAAATTAGTGGGGCATTATCCGCAAGTCTAGGATTGTTGTTCCATTATTAGTATACAAGCTTCCACGAGCAAACTGATGGACAATTATTATCTTTTATTATTGTAATTTTTTACGCAATTGTCCTTCTCCTGAAATAATTACACTTTGGAGTGATGTATTTATAGTTTAATTATAAGCTTGGTAGATTAATTTATTTACTTCTATAATTTATAAAGTTTGATTATATGATTAATTTTAGGGTAATGTTATATGTAGTCCTAAGGGGTATATATAAACATTAAATACACTCTTGAAAATTATGTAAAATTAGAAATTCATGATAAAAACACGTGTAAATCAATGTAATTAATGTTTATATTTTTATAATTTTTTAATATTTTACGATTTTTAAGTGTAAATTTAATGCTTATATGTAACCCTAAGGGCTATGTATAATATTTTCCTTAACTTTATCATATAGTTTTTTGTGTGCAACGAAAATAATAGTAGTTTGTGCGTGGCAGCATCGGTTTTGAAGTAACGTTGAACCATCATTTTATTAAAACCAGCTCTTCTCATGTTTCCACGTTATGGTTGAATTCACGTACAACTTTTTTTTTTTTTTTTTTTTTTGGGAGTTAGAACTCGTAGATCAATTCTTTTCTTCTCAATTTCTCATGCATGTGGATGATCAATTGATCAGTACTCCGTATTATTTAACGAAATTAATCATTAGCTCACGAGCCAAAATTATTAACGAGACCAAGGGATTATTAACTGAATTGAATATTATTAAACAATAAAATGTTTTTATAGTATACTTTGTATACGATATTCTTGTTCTTATAGTTAAGATAATAAGATTATAACTCAATTTTTAACGGAGGCTTTCAAGGAAAGAGTAGACTAGCTACAGGATGAACAATCGATATATGATGCGTTTTATCACCTAATTTAATTTCCGCTCATCTAAATGACTAAATATATATATTGTGTATCTGAACTTATTATTTAAGTAATTAGGGTAGCTTTTATTAACTCTTATCTAAATGTATCCATATTTATTTTTTTGATATAAATGAAAATAGGGTAAGTGAAAGTGTGAAACATGCTCTAACTTGATTAATTTTTACAAGGTTTTTATTAGCCTATTTGAGCTTGATTGAGATACATTATTTGCTAGTATCTCTTGTTAGGGCCTGTTATGATTTATTGAACTGAGCTGAATTGATTGAAGTGTTGAAGATACAACACGAAACTAGTATTAAAAACCAAATAATATATATCTAATATATAAAACAAATTAAACATTACATATACTTTTATACTTGATTCAAAATGTAATTATTATAACCCGAGCCCAAGGTTATTAAGCAATTATCTCCCAGGATAGAACGAGTTTCGTTTCTTATAAAATGGTGTTGTAATCATAAGAAACCACCGAACAAACTACATTAGAGTAACCGCAACTATATGGATGTTTGTCTTGAGAGAGTAAATAAAACTAATATTCCATGTTAATAAATCAGAACAACCAGCACCTATTTATATACAAAGAAACATGGATGAAAGAATGCAAGTAATGAAAAGATACAATTATCCATTATCACTAATGAATAGTTAATAATAAAATAATACAATTATTCACATTAACAATTACCAATGAAAAGTTTCAATTATCCAAATATACAATCCAATAGTCATACAACACAACTCTACATTAGATACGTAATTCTTCATTAATATAAAAAATATTTTTTAAAATAAAAATCTAACATTAATATAAAAAATATTTTTTAAAATAAAAAATCCAACAATCCCCCACATTAATGAAGAATTCCTCATTCACAAACAATTAAAATTTATCATGAAGCTGAACTGAAATGATTGGAGCTGAACTAAACTGAACTGAATATTTTATGAGAGAAGGAAATTAGGAATTGAACTGAACTAAACTGATTGGAGTTGAACTGAACTAAACTGAAAATAAGCTGAAGAGAACAGACGCTTAGCCTTGTATATGGAGTATTCAGTATATATACTCATATATAAAGTTGGGTACAATCCGTCTCACTTAAACTAAACAGCTAAAAAAATTACTGTTGTATGACTTGTATCTCTTATACGTAGTATATACCTTAGGTAAATTCACATACTCCGTTATAGATTGGTGAAACAGTTGTGTCACTTAAGGGCCTGTTCTCATTGACTGAACTCAGCTGAACTGAACTGAACTCAGCTGAACTGAACTGAACTGAAATGAATATTTTATAAGAGAAGGAAATTAGGAGCTGAACTGAACTGAACTGAATTGAACTGAATTGAGCTGAACTGAACTGAATTGAACTGAACTCAGCTGAACTGAACTGAACTGAATTTCAACGTAAGAGAACAGACCCTTAGATTAAACCGCTAAATAAACTATCACTTGTAGAGTTGTAGGGTAAAATGATTCAATTTATAAAATTATATACGGAGTACATATCTATGTACTCCGTTATAGATTGGAGTATTAGGTAATGTAATTTTTTTTTTTTTTTTTTGATGGGATAGGTAATGTAATTTCGTAAGTAATTAAACATTATCATCTTAAGTTTGAACAAGTATAACATAAAATTTTTTTTTTTTAAAAAAAAAAGCTGAATACAATGTTTTGAGGATAAAATTAAGCTGCCAAATTTTATACTTTGGATAGGAAAAGTGTGGACTAAAAGCATGTGCAGCATGAGAAATACAAAGATAAAATACCACATGAATAACTACCGTTTTTTTAACTCCAAATTTACACTGGACCGACATACTTCACTTAATTAAATAACTTATCTCTTTAGCCTAAATTAAATATTGTTGTAACAAATAATCAATAAAGCAATGCTTAAGAATCTAAAATAATACTAAATTAAAAAACAAAAGTCTAAAAAGAAAAATAAGTGCCTCTAATTTGTCCAAGTGTGGCTACAAAATGAAGTGGAAAAACAAAATGACAAAAGTATAGTTAAGTTAGGCCGTATTTAGCATTCCAATACGCCTATATAATTGACGCTTAATTTTTGGGGTGTGCCGTAAGTTAGCTACTTGTCACACTTAAATAAGTTTCATGTTATATTGTTCAGAGGTTAACGTATAATAGTAAATACAACCGTTTGAAATTACAGGATTCAGGTGCTCGATCACGTACGCGCTGTAATTTCGATCAGGTGACGAATATATAAATGTAATCCCCTGTGTTTATCCAAATACTCAACGTTATTCAATAAATATTTTCGGACGTCCAGAAGAGACGTAAAGAATGGATGATGTAAATGAGATATGATATCGGGTATTAGTACCACTTAAGAGTTCAAGTGACTAATATAATTGATATTCAACGCAACAATAATAAAATTAACATACTATCCTTGTTATATACTAATAAGGGTCTATTCCGACTTAATAAACTGAAGTAAATTATTTATGAGAGAAGGAAATTAAAAACAGAATTGAAATTAAGTTGAAGAGAATAGGTTGTAGTTTATAAATGCATTGTTCTTTAAAATTTATGAAAGACACAATAGAAGGTCTTGTATTAGATCAATCGATGGTAAGATGGTCAAATTAATTAAATAAGATATTAGTAACAAATGAATTTACTTGTAAGTTGCAAGAAAAATTACCCAAGAAATTATCCTTTTAATCACCAACTTTTAACTAAGTAATACTCGTATATGAACCAAGTGTTTGATACAACAATTTTGACATTGTACCATGATTGCATACATTTTTCTAGCAAAAGTTACCCTAGTTGGTAACATATTTACTATCAAGTGTATGTATAGGAAACATATTTACTATCAAGTATATGTATAGGAAGTACTTCAAATTAAAGACACCGTCTCATATAAAATCTTGACAAATGTAGGCATTAGTACCGAATCTATGTAGTTGCGCACATGTTTGTAGTTATGTATGGAGTACTATAGATGTGTAAACATGGTACCGTGCAATTGTTATTTGTTACTCTTTTATTATGTAAAAAAAAATTGATGAGCAACAAACTCCGTAAGAAAGATTTGATTAAGTTAGAATCAAGATTTGTCAACTTCACATTATTACTTTCTATTTCATTTAATAAAAGTACTTTTTGTCAAAGACACCGTTTCACATAAAACCCGCTACCCAAGTGTAGACTTTCACGAATATTATATACAAATATGTGTGAACATAACTCACTATTGTTCTTTCTTGATTTGTTACTCTTTTTAAAATGTGAAAAAATTTGATGACAACCAACAAAGTCCCTAAGAAAGATTTGATTAAGTTAAAATCAAGACTTGTCGACTTCACAAAAGAAGTACGTACTAGTTGAGGTGATAGAGTGATTTAAAGAGCTAAAATAAGTAAGGGTCTATTTTAGAAGTACAAAAGAGAGTAGGATAAGAAGCTACTTTAGAGTAATCGTAAACTTTAAGTCTTAAAATGTACAACTAAGATTGGGCAATGGTGGTTGCAAACATTTTACCTACACAAATATTGATTCGGTTTTATCATATCGGACCACCTCTTCTTTAAGATGCTGTTCCGAGGCCGTAACTTCGATGTTCCCCTACTTAGTACGTGCCACGATTGTTGACATTTCAAAAGTGATAATGGAAGTTTGGTGACTAGAAAGTACACTCAATAGTGAGAATTGATGATTGAAAATTTGCTACGTATAGTAGTTGCCATTTTTTGTTTGGTTTGCAATTACATTTTCTCCGTTGAGAATTGGTTTGCAATATAAGAGATTTTTACTACAAACAAATTTAGTAAGGTTACTTTTTACTATGGATTTATTCATCTTTTATTTCTTCGATGACGTAGGATAATTAGCACGAGTCATAACTTAAATTTTAATATTCTGTAAGTTATATTTTTTCTTGCAGTCGAAAAGTTCAAAACATTTCCATAAGAACCTCGAGTGGACTTTTAACATAAGAATCTCCACCAGACTTATTTATTGACAATTATTCTTCATTTTCTTTCTTTACATGGGTCAATTTGTCTCAAATCACATATGTACATGTTATCCTGTACGTATACAATTTGTTATGTAAGTATGATTGAGAACATACTTCGTACTTAATAACAAATTTACTAAGACATCTTGCACATGCTATCTAGTATTCTAGTTTCTCATAGTCTATATCTCTTCCAACCAAAAAGCTAGCTTCATCTCTATTCACACTAAATACTAAAAGTCTCACTCCTCCATTAAACAAACATGAAAATTCCAAAAATTGACCATTATGCATTACAATTCCCTATCTCAATACCTTATCCCCTTGAAACAAACACCCCATAAATTTACAAATAAGAAGGACAATCTCATCCACTAAATAATTTCCAAGCCTAGGCGTATATGTGGTGTTGTATACTTGTATCATGTGTTACCTCAGCTGATTATTCTTGGGATATCAGATCATGGTATCAAATCCAGGCTTACGGATATAAAACACGACGTATATTCTTGGGAGGATTTTAGCCATAAGCATTCATAGAAAATAATGCAACTAAGATAAAGTACGGACACATTAACAATTTTTCTCGCTAAGAGATTCTCTTAATATGTTTCAATTTTCCTTTCCTTATTAAAATAATGCAACAAAAAAGGTTTACTTAAACAAAATATTGAGAACAGTATTTTAATTTTATTTTCGCACTTATACACTTTAATATATTATATCTTCATACATATCAATGCATAATACTGCTTTAAATATTGATTAGTACGTGATAAATATGTATGTTCTATGTTCTTTTACTATGGAAATGTTTATCTCTTTTAATACATAACTAGCCTTTTGGCCCGTTCAACGAACAGGTTGTAGCTCATTTTATTTTTCTTGAAATGTGTTGCTTATTTGTGTTTTATGTGTCGGTGATTTTTTGTAATAATTTGCTTAATTTTCTTACTTCTAATTTGCAAATTAGGAATATATAAAGATTTTAACATTAAATAATTTCTTATTTTAATTTTTACATTAAAAGGGATATAGAGAGGAGTACAACTTTTTTTATAGTGAAAATGAAATACTCCATTTTCTTACTCAAATTTGCAAGTTAGGAATGCATAAAGACTTTAGCATTCAATAACATTTTATTTTATCTTTTACTTTAAAAGGGAGTATAAAGAGGAAATATATATGAATGTGTTATGTGGCATATGGGTGAATTATGATGACATGTGTCATATAGGTGATTGTGGTTTATCTTTTTAAATACTAAGTATAGATACATAACGTTAGTTGGTAGTCTTGATACAAGAAGTTTAATTTAATTTGAGCACATGTGGAGTATTAATGAACGAAAAGGAGCACCGTACCCATGGCATGCAACCATCACCATTGAATTAATCATTGATGAAAAAGCTGACAAGGTCTCCAACAAAATAGGCCACACAACAAATGAAATCCGTGAGTTACAACATCCAAACAACCCTTAACCTATGTGCACACTTTTGATTGGTTCCCTTGCAATTAGGGATGGCAATCCAATCCGAATCCGACCCTACTCTGCCCCGATCCGAGGTAAAAAATCCGCTTCGAGTCCGAGAAAAAAGTAATCCGAGTTCGACTCCGTTAAAATAATCCGAGTCGGAGGAGGGTCGGAGTCGGATCCTAAAAAAAATCCGAGAAAAAAATCCGACTCCGACAAATGTCCGACTTTGACGGATTATCCGACTCCGACTCCAATAGATAGTGGATTTTTGTGTGGGTCATGGTGGCATTGGGTGTGGGTTGTCAAGGCCCAAATAGCCCAACATCTCAAAGTATATTAAATAATGTAAAAGAAACTCGGAGTCGGGTCGGATCGGAGTCGGAGGTCGGATATTGAAGTCGGAGTCGGAGTCGGATTTCGGAGTCGGATGTCGGATTTAACATCCGACTTCTTGTCGGATCGGAGTCGGATTTAGCATAATCCGCTCCGAGTCCGACCCGTTGCCATCCCTACTCGCAATTGAGTAGTAATTAAATTATAAATTATAAAATATAAAGTAGAATGTATGACACAAATAATAAATGGTCATCTACTTGTATTACTACTATCAACATGGTCTTAGCAACTAACAAGCATGTCATTGAGGCATGCCATATTGCCATGATGTGTGGTACTAGTTATATACTTCGTACTTCATTTAGCACTTTCTTTTCTACAAGATATCCCTTATATTATTTGCTATGACACCAAAACTCCTAAAGTGTAACCGCATGCACTACATTATACGCATTACCAATCATTCTACGGCTTTATGCCTTCAACTTTTATCCATTTTATAAATTTTCTTTTCATCTTTTACTCCTTTTTTGAGTGATTCACCCCCATGGAGAAACTATATTTTTTAAAATTTATATCATAAAATCTTTATATATATACAAGTATATATTAGAAATTCTAGAATAATTTAAATCACTTATCCTAATTTAAATCACTTATCTATAAGGCATTATTAAGCAAAACATCAGTCATAATATAAAATGTAGGTTGGTTATTAGAAATTCAGTTCAGTAAAAATAATTTCAGTTTAGCAAATATAAGGTGAAGTGAACGGGGCCTTAGTTTTTGAAATGTCAAAAAATTAATCAACTTAGGGCATGTTCTTATTTATTGAACTGAACTGAACTGATTGGAGTTGAACTGAATTGAACTGATTGGAGCTGAACTGAACTGAACTGATTGGAGATGAACTGAACTGATTGGAGATGAACTGAACTGATTGGAGCTGAACTGAACTGAACTGAACTAAACTGAATATTTTATGAGAGAAGGAAATTAGGAGCTGAAATGATTGGAGCTGAACTTAACTGAAATTAAGCTGAAGTGAACAGGCCCTTAATAAGTTATGCCATTTTGATAACTTATATGCTCAATGATATATACCCTAGTTTCTTTATGCCTCATACATAATAATTAAACTACATCGCCACATGAAAAGCTCTAACATACAAAAATTAAAAGATTTCACCGATAATATCAAAAGACTTTTAGTTAATTTTTTTTTTTGTTTTTTTTTTTTTTTGTTTTTGTTGTTGTTGTTGTTGCAAATAAAAATAAGTTCAAAAAAATACTTAGAATATAGTTTATATGTGTCATTCACACTGACGCATGTCATCCACAGATCGATAATTTGATCAAAAAATCACAAGTATATGATACTCATAGATACCCTCTAGGCCTCTAAAATTCTAAATAGACGCTTTGCTATGTGCACGTGAGGATCACATCATTCAATTAATGAATTGAAACACACTTGACCCCATATAGAAGATATTCGGTGATATTTTTGATGACCCTATAAAAAAAAAATGGAGTGTATTATCTTAATTATGGAAGGCCCTCATGTCCCAAATCATCCCTAAGTTATTTCACCCATCCAATCGAATTTATAAGACATAATTAGTATTGCAATCAAAATCAAAGTAAAGTTTAAAGGCACCAAGTACCACCGCCATTACTATCCTACTATACTTTTCATATGGTGAAAAATTGCATTATTAGTCACGACGCGAATAGGATTAAAATGGCTTTAAAGTAACAACGTATAAGTAGTAATGTGACAAGAAAAGTTTTATAATGAAATACATGTAGTCTTTCGTATCTAAGTTATCCATCACTATTATTTTACATTTTCAGTTTCTAAATTTAGATTTTCAGATAACTATAGGAAAATAAAACATGGCATAGTTACACTATCTTCATATATGTTATAAAATACGCCCTAAATTTAAAGGGAGAATTGAATCAATTCAATTTCATCCCTAATTATTTTTTTTAGAGCAATTCAACTTTATTTTACTTGATCATTTATAGGTGAGATTCACTTGGTTTTCGACCAACCAAATATGTCCTTTTTGTGATCAAGTAGTTTCTTATATTTAACCTCTTTGGCCGAAGTCAAGGGTCTAGGTTACATACACATTTATTCACTAGCATTGTTAACTCGAAGTGGAAGTTCACCCATGAGCCAATCACGGAAATATAACGCAACTTTTGACCAAACCTTTTCAAATATTATTCAAATCAAACTATAATATAACAATAATCATCATGTTACGCCTAAATTTCAGTATAGTGCACTATTTTCTACTTCCAACTAGTGTTTTCTTGTCTGATTCTTTTGTTTGTCGTAATTTGATGATTGTCAATCTTATATTAGTGGGCGTGTCTCTTTATCTCGTTAAATCACTGTTGCATGCACTTTTAATTAATTTAATTTCATGCACAAACATTACCCACATAATTATTTGAATTATGCATTGACGTACACAAGCACTCACAAATCATAATAATTAGAGGTCACTCTCTTAATAATTATTGTCATTGATAAAAAGGTACTACATGTATTTATATTTTTCTTTTTTGAACTCAAATTGTCTTAATAAACATAAATAAAAGTACATATGTACAAAGATAATTTATGTGGAGAAAGATTTCAATATCTTAACTAACCCCGCAAATAAATTGTGATTTGAACCGCTAATTATATTTTCTAATTAAACAAATTAAACTTGATAATGCATAAACGTCATCATTATAGGGTTTTTTTTAGGGTAAAGAATTAAAGTTTATTAACAACTAAAGTTCAAGATGTTTTTTAGAATACAATTTCGATGTAAGTATGCTGATAAAACTATTCACATTTTCGGATTTCCAGAATAGTCATCAGCCCTGATAGTACCTTGTATACAATGAGTATATATATAAATAAAGAAGTTCAAATCACACGAAAATCATTATCACTTGTGTATTAAGTTACGAGTTTAGATACCAAATCTATGTTATTTGCAACGAACTTATGATTCGTCTTTTGTTAAAATAAAATGTGTAGAATGATCTTATAGCAAAATTCCTAAGAAAATTAAAATTGATTGTTTTCTATATGAAAGGGGAAACTTTAGTGAACCATTTTCAAAAGGGAAACAAATTAGTCATAACTTGGAAAAGCTATTGAAATTAGGTGTATATGCTCTAAACTCTTTCGAAGAATTTCGTGTAAATTTTGAAATTATGCAGGAAAGTGAAGTCATTTTCCAACTAATACCACAAAATTATTCCAGAGGTCGCGCCACTAATTCATTATAGAAATCCTAATACAGTCGTTATCACAAACATATTACGTAGTATAGTAATTGTATATAACAACTAGTATTATTTGATTGAATTGATGAGGAGCAAAATAATATACTACTATTTGGTAGATATATCACTTACTTGATTAATTCAACTTTAAAATGTGATTCTGAAGTTTCATTCACAGAATCATTTTTTAAAAAGTGAACATTATTTTATTTGTTTATGCTTTACTTCACTCAACTAGTGATCCAACGTCCCAAAAACCAAAAGATATTAACAATAATGGCATTTACGAGAATGTTGTTTGGGTGCAGAGACTAGTTGGTCTTAGACTAACTTTTTGTATTTTTAAAACATGATTAGTGACTACTATTTTAGGGCTACCTTTTAATACATATATATTGTCATAACTCTTAATGACTTGACAATTATTGATAAGGATGTGTTGTTATATCGAATGGTGATTTGTTAGTCACATTCCTAGAAAATTGATCGAGTAGGGTGACAACTTACCTTTTTAATCAGCCTAACGAAACCTCTATTAGGAGAGTTATGATCTATATTATTGTCCAACACATACCTTATCTCAAATTGGAGTGCAAAATTACTTTGGAGAACATCAAATAAGATTTCTACCCAATAACTTTTGTTCAACAACAAAAACCAAGAGATTTGACAAAAATGATGAATTCACTGCGGAATATATAAACTTATAGAACTTTGTAAGCTAATATTTTTCATGAAGACAACTAATCAAGAGAGCATATGTACTTCGTATAAGTTATGATTTAATCATGAATCCTCGTTCGGTCAGTACGTAGCCCTCACTACTTGGACTAAAACCCTAGGTTGTTGTTGACTAAAGCTTTTACTATAGATGGCTAACAACTAAAATTACTCCAATATCATGAATGTAAGTGTTTGCCAAAGAAAGTTACTTAAACAAAAAACAAATTAAAGGCAAAGTTTCTTACGAAGCATGCAACGACGATGGAGTACGTAAATGGGGGATAAGAGTAGTATCAAATGAAGAAAGATTGACTGACATTTCAGAATCATCAAGACTTGTTCAATCCTCTTTGAGCCCCACAATTTTTGGGCACCACTACACCCATGCTTCTCACTACTCTTTTATTTTGTATGGAGTACTTGTTTACGGAGGATAAACATTTAGGTCCTGTTTAGTGTTTATTTTACCTTAAAATAATAATATTCAGTAAAAAATAATTTTAGTTCAGTAAAAATAAGTTTAGTTTAGCAAAAAATTATTTCCATTCAGTAGTAATAATCAGTAAAAATAATTTCAGTTCAGTAAAAATAATTTCAATTTAATACAAATAATTTCAGTCCAATAAAAATAATTTCAGTTAAAAAAAAATAAGGTGATGTGAATTGGGCCTTACAAGGAATACTCCGTATTTTTCATTTATAAAATTCATATATTTTAATTTTGTTGATTGTTGATAAAAAAAAAATTATATATCATCGTTATAAATTAGCAAGATTTATGAAAACTATTACAAAGTATTTTTTTTTTTAAGGAAAACAACTCACTTAAATTAAATCAAACCGAGGATAAAGCATCCATAGTTACATATGGTGAAACTTCGTGTGGACAATGATTACCCACACTTGTTCGGTGAGACTATTACAAAGTACTTAATGTTTTGGATAGTATAACAAATAATATATACAACACAAATATTAGAACCAACAAAGAAGAGAGGGGAAAAAAAAAAAAACCTAAACCAAACATCTATAACAAGGATTGATGCAAAAATTTTCGTAGTATTATAAAATTCATATACTTCACCTTTTTTTTCTTGACACCATATACTTAATACTTCACCTTATGATAGGCTCGGAAGTATATCTACTAGGAAGGAGTTATAATTCGTTATAGCTGGAATTGTATATACGTAGTATAATTTTTTTTCCCCTTCAAATAATCGAGAAAAAGGAAAAAACGTAAAAAAGAGAGAGATTAAAATAAAGGCCGACACACAAATCTTAAAGAAACGTATGTGTAAACTGTAATGGATTTCTGGGCCCGAAATTGGTTTGTTTTTAGTCCAGTTTTATTTTGTTAGATTTTGCATGACATAAAATAAAAATAAAAAAGTTAAAATAAAATAGATTATGCAACGGCACTTTTTGGATTATCGGGCAGGGGCATGTTACCAAGATAACCGAATCCTACTTGTGAGTTGTGTGTTGTGAGTTGTGAGTTTGTGACACTTCATGCTCCTTGTTTAAACTATTTTCAAGTTTCTATGTCTCCCTATTAGGAATTACCGGAGTGAAATATTTACTGTTATATGGTTATGTCAAAATAAAAAAAATAAATAAAGAAAAATTATTGTATCTACATTCACAAGTATTTATAAATTATAATGTACAGTATTACGTAAATTTAGGTTAATTAAGTATCAAAATATTAACAATTCTAAACATATTTGTATACTTTTCTAACACCTTTTATAATTTGTTGACAATCTCTTTTGTACATGTTACATGTATGTTCGTTTATATGATAGCACATGAGCATATATATATATTCAGTTCCATTCATTCATTTGTCAAGCTTATGTATATGCTTGTTTAGTTATTGTAAGAGTAATCCATTATTCAATTCACTGACCAAGATATGATGGGATCTTGTTATATTCAATTCATGTTAATAATAATTTTTGAAATAATATATGAAGTAAATCTTTTAATTTACAATTATTATGTATACTTTGAATGTTTGGTTAAGTATTTATATTTTTAATTAAATCGAGGGGTTGTTTGGTTGGATCTTTTAAAAAGGATAAGCTAAGAATGAGTTACAATCCATTCCCATCAATTTTATTATTTGGTCAATCTTTTTAGCTATGGAGCCTCATATCAGGAAGGTTTTGATTCTATACATGGACACCCCTCTACAAAATTCTATTCTCACCTCACTTCCTAAGATTTAGGATACGTGTCATTGACGAAATATAAAAACTATTTTAGCAAATGATCTTCCAATGTGCCATATCATCAAACCATTGTAATACTCATAACTCATTGTTTAACACTAGTTGTCATGTAATCGTAATTCATGGTAAATAACGGCCTGATAAGCCGGCGAATAAATGGAGGTGCCACGTTACCGTGCTCATAAAAGTGGGCCCCAATACCCACGTGTTTCCTACTACTGTAGTACACAAAATTGTAAAGCGACACCGTTGCACGTGCTACAAACACATAAAGTGCCACGTTCACTACTTCACGTGCTGCCTATTAAGCATCAACCGCAGCGTTAACACTATTTAACAGGGAGTCTCTGTCCCATAATATAGTTTTTATTTGTGTTTTTTTACGGTATTTAAGAAGTATGAGGAAAAAATCAATAAAGTACATAAATAAAAGTGAAAAGTATAATCATACACAAAAGTTAGAAAGAGAAAGTGGAAAAAAATACAAGATATGTGCAAAATTCAAGGGTAAATTAGAAAGTACAATAAATAAAGTTAAAAAAAGTGACTGTATAATAATCATTATATACTATCCAAAAATTAAAACAAGAACAATATTTTGGTTCTCCAAAATAGAAAAGCAGGAAGTATATTATGGGACAGAGGGAGTAATTTAATAAGGCTCAAAATATCCTGTTTTTACTATTTTAGAAAGTTTTACAATCTACATAATTACATAACTTTTTGCTTATTAATGAAACTTAACTTTTAATGTTTTTCTTGCTCATGTAAAGGAGACAAAGAGGAGAGGATGAAAGTATAGTAAAGTAGTTAATTATTTGGTAAAATGCAACGTGCAAGTATTGTGTTTCCAAAAGTAATATAATAAAGCTAGTTTAATTAAAGGTTGTGTGAGATTTATTCCATTGGGTAAACTAGTACGAACTACGGATTAAATGATTAATTGTTTGATCACGATCTTTACATGTTACTTTCAAGTTTCATCGTGTTATATTACTAATTTAATCTAAATAAGCATATAATCAACTATAAAATGATTTCATTTTAAGAATATGGATTTAAAGCCAAATTTGTGTGTCATATCAGAATTTAAAATTTACTTATATATAGACTTTCTTTTCATTAAGTAGCATAAACAAGCATAATTGCGTAATTAAGAGCAGGTAAAAGTTTTGCTTGCAATTCATGACAATCGTCAATTGACAAATGAAACTAGGTATATCAAGCTTAACGTTAACTACATATTTCATAAAAATTTACTCTTTGTGTTCTCTAAATCAGCTTGAAATATGTTCTCTTAGCCGTTGAAAAAAATAAAATAAATAAATAACACCGTTGAAAGTTGAAATATATACTCCGTACTTGAAAAAAATAGGATCCATGTTGTATATATGTATATATTTTTACAGTGGGTTTGATCCCACAACTATGATTTTTCCATTAGGGGTCTGTTTATATTTATTGAGATGAGCTGAACTGAACTGATTGAAACTGAACTGAACTGAGCTGAAATGAATATTTTATGAGAGAAAGAAATTAGGAGCTGAACTGAACTAAACTAAACTGATTGAAGCTGAACTGAACTGAAATTAAGCTGAAGTGAATAGAGTCTAGATTAAATTTTATTGGGTTATTTCTTGCATTATATGGTAACATGGATTAGCTAGTACTCTAGTAACTAGTTAGCTACACATACATGCAAAACATATATAGATTATGTTTTATACATCTTGCCTAAATTATTTAATCTGTTTGTTTAAGCTTATGTCAAAAAAAAAAAAAAAAAAAAAAAATAATTTAGTGGACTTTCATGAATATTTTTTTTGGAATTTATTTTATTACTCTGTATAAGACTATAAGTTATGAACCCTTGTTATAAACTTATTTTTCATGAATTAAATGGATATAAAGATAATCAAACGAGGTGTGAAGTTCTTATTAGCACGTACATACATGGATACATATCCATCTTTACGACTTCAATCATACAGTGAATATTGATTGATAAGTTTACATTGTTATCTAGAGTGGCGTGCTAAATTCATATACTAAAAGCTTAAGGTAGAATAAAATGGTAGTACGAGTAACAAGCAGGGGTGAACAAAAATTCCGGGTATCCGGAATTGGAACCGGCGGGTCCGAAATTGGAATTGGACCCGGTGGTTCCAATTCTGGGTAATAATTTAAGGACCCGGTTGTAACCGGTTCCAACTCCAATTCTTAATTTTTCGGAACCGGAACATGTTGGGTACCCGCTTACCCAACATACATTGAACTAAATATATTTAAAAAAAAAAAAAAAAACAAAAATATGTTGAATGTAACTAATTAGTAAAATTAAAAAAATAATATTAATATTTAACATAAATAAATTAGCTTATTGCATATAAAAATATTAATATTAAACACTAAAAGTGAAAATAAACCAATAAAATATTATGATTTGTATTATATTTTAACACTTATGTATAAAAGTGGATACTCGGAACCGAAACCAGTACCCGGTGGAACCAATTCCAATTCCTAAATTTTAGGACCTGGTTGTACCGGTTTCAATTCCGGTTTCAAATTTTAGTACCCGGTCCCAATTAATTCCGAGTTCAAATCCTAAAATTTTGACCGGGTACCCGGTTTACTCACCCCTAGTGACAACATTGGAGATGAGAGTCGAGTGGATGGAGTGAAGGCATGGGTCATGGGTGTGTCTAGGTGAAAAAGACTGGCAATTCAAGTACCAGAATATAATCGTTGTCACAAACATTAAACATGTGTGATAGATTGATTGAATGTATTTCAAGCAATTGATTGATTGAATGTATTTCAAGCAATTGATTGATTGATCGATCGACAACTCCAGTTCATTACTTGGATGTCTTCATGATATGTAGACTTGAATTCAATCATACTCGTAGCGTTACTTTAATTATTAACTTCCATCATATAATCACCTTAAGTATACTCCCTATAAATAGGGCTTGATTGTTTCACTTCTATTAGTTTAATTTTAAATGTAACTTTTAAAAGAAGTTGTCAAGTTGATAATTAATACTACCTTTGATTTTTTTTAGTTGTAACTTTGGGTATTAAAATATTCTAAAGTTGCAACTAAAAAAAATTAGAGGTAGTATTATGAAATTGCACAGTAAGATGATAAACAAGATCACAAAATAAACTTTTTCTTATGTGTTGTATTTATGAAGAGAATATTCAATTTCATTATTATTGAAATTTATATGGCAAGGGAAGTATCATATGGCACTTATACAAGCATTTTTTTATTTTTTATTTTTTTATTTCTTTGTAAGAGTCTTTAATTTCTAAATTCGATCATTAGAAAAATTCTTACATACTACGTAGTTCACTGAAGAGACTTTATCATCAGTAAAAAATAATTTTTATTTTGCTTTTCTTAGAGTAAATTTTTATAATATATTATATGGTAACAAATCTTATACGTAATATTTTGTATGCATTACCAAGTATTTATGTATATATACCGCAAAACGCGTCTATTTTATTTAGAACTTATATAAATCAAACACAAAATAAATTAAAAATAGTTAAGGGGTTGACAGTTGTAAATAAATGTCAAACCGAATAAGATCATAAATAGGAAAGAGAGAAGAAGATTGATTAAGGGCTCCAGCAGTTTAAATGAGAGCAGAATATTTGTGTCATTGTGAAACATTTCATTTATTGTGCATGTAGCATGTGTTCGTGCATATATCCTGTGCAATTCGTGTAAGTTGAGCATATGTGAAATCATGATACACGTCATATGTAGACATAACCAAAATGCAAGAAGTATATCTATTTATAGAGGTGCCACGTTAAAATCTCAAGTAAAACTAAAATTCCACCAAACAAGTATATAACACAACATTTTTGGTGTTTATAGCACGTGGTCAGTGGGATTTTTTTTCATTTAATCCAAAACTCTATCATAATAAAATATGTTAATGTCTTTATTGGTTATTTTGTATAGCTTATAATCAGTTAATTAAATCAATCAATACAATCAACTAACCAAGATGAGTTAAAATGATCAGTTCTAGCTTTTATCTTTTCATCAGCATGACCATTATATTTTTTTATTACTAAAATGTGTGTGTGTGTGTGTGTGAGAGAGAGAGATGGGTTCATTTGAGTTACACAAATTTATAAAATAATAAAGTGTAACATATACTTCCTCCGTTTCTTTTTAGTTGACATGTTTTTTTAGTCACGTTTGTCAATTCATAAATTTAATCATTAATATCTTTAATTAACAATAAGCAAAGATGGTGAAAAGTTGATATTTTGAAAATATATATCATGACGAATCTAACAAGATCCCACATGACTCTATCTTTCATTACATATAAAGCACAAAGCACGGTCAAAGAGGACGTATAAAGCACAAAACACGGTCAAAGGAGAGTATGTGAATAGTGCTAAAGTCCAAACGTATCAATAATAATAATAATAATAATAATAATAATAATAATAATAATAATAATAATAATAATAATAATAATAATAATAATAATAATAATAATAATAATAATAATAATAATAATAATAATAATAATAGCTTAGTCTCTTCATTTACATTAATTTTGAACTTGAAAATTTATAATTACCAAATCTCAAATGAGTATAATATACATATTAAAATCAAGGTAGCTTAATTTCCACCAACAATCAAGGTTTTTTTTTTTTTTTTTGGGTAGAGCTACAAGGACGAGTGATGAAAATCGATCCCAAAATTCCTTAAAATTGGAAACTCTAACCACCTAGACCATCACTCACTCTCAAGCGATGGAATATATGATCCATCCATCTAGAGATCAAAGTTTACAATCAATATTTTAGGTAACTTACATTTTACAACATAGTCACTGAATCGAAAATTTTAACTTTTGTTATCCTTGAAATTTGTTTCTGCAACCTACCGAATATAGCCTGATATTTAGGTTACACTTCTTATATAGTCTTCATTTGTACATAACTAAGTACAAAGAACACATTATACTAGTATCCAAAACCTAAGATCAAATATCGTCTAAATCATTTTAATTTTGTAACTTTACACCTAAAACTATATACAGTATCTCATGATTTAACATGTTTCTTGTAACCTTCACAATCATAATGGACGTCTTGACTAGCACCGCAAAAGGCCAAACAGTTTGATCTAGAAATCCTCAAGGCCCACTACATTTGCACGTGAGGAACGGCCCAAAACAATGTACAACGTTCAAAACTGGCCCACTTCAATCATAGAAGTTGTTAAGGCTAAATTATTTGGGTCATGGCCCACCTCATTATGCCAAATTGGTGTGGGTCATTTAAAGCCCACTTAGGTCCACAACAAACACGTGCGTTCATCAGCCAGGACCCCATGACATTTTCTGATTTTCAGTAAAAACGGTAAAATAAAAACGGAAAATTTCTTCCTATTCCCCTTATTTTTGGGGTGTAATAAGTATAGAAACAAAGTTACAATGTTACACATACATAAACTTTTCTTTTTACAACAGGCTACAACGAATCCTCGACTTGTCACGGTGTTTTCATCTCAAATTCATCGTCTAGAATGTAATACATACGAAGTAATTGACAAATACATAAGGAAAACGAAACGCAAAATATTAATAAATTACCATGTAACCTCAAAAAAAACTTTTAGTTCATCCATCTTTTGTATTTGTAATAACTATAACAAAAATGAGATGTAGAGCGAAATCAATCTTTCCAAGCTTCCTTGTTAAGGCGTCGAGAAGCAAGTCCCCTAGATGAAAGATTTGGTGTAACAGGCAATGATGGAGTTTTGGGTGCCTCTTCGTCATCCCAGTGGTCATCCCAACTGTCGTCCCAACTATCATCTTTCTCTGGACCTAGTTTTGACGCTACTGAAAGTGGTAGCTCCGTGTTGATGGTTTGATACCCGTTTCCTTGATAGAGCTTCTTACACATGCCAGAACACATCCAAGCAGATCCAAATACCAAAAATGCAGACAGGGTTAAGAGTATCATGCACTGAATCCTGGTCAAGTTGCTGAAATATCTGAACTTGAAAACATAACGGGCTTCTATTCTAGATTCGCGTGGAATCAACTCCTTGAAGTCAAGGGTGCAGCGGGTATTCTCTGTTGTCAACAAAATTAAGCTATCCAATGCCTCATATGCCACAGTTACCTTAACCTGCAAAAAAAAAAGTTATAAGAGATCAAAAACATGATAAATTGTACATTAAAGCCACAAGGCATTAAAATGCATTGTTTTCTCTTTTCTGTCAAATACGACTTTTTTGAGACCACTTCAATGTATGAAGAATAAAAATCAACGTTACAAAACAGCAAAATATCATGAATTAATAGATTTGACAATGTGTCCAGAGTCTAACAACCTAGAATTATGCTGATGGGTCTCTGTTCATGAATCATTTGTAACAATGGCAATGTGACAAAGGTTACAGAACAAAAATTGGATTTGGTCATTGTATATAAAACTTCTGATGATAATGAATAAATACATGTTATCAGGTTAAGGGAGATAGAGCAAACAAATAAATTTTTATAGTCAGAGGAAGGATGGGGTAATGCTGATAGACATAGCATAAGATATATTTTATAACAACACTTAAAAACAGAAAATCTGTCAAACAAGATGACAATTACTTCTTTAGGATTAAAATAGTCCAGAGTCTCTAGACCAGAAAATTTACAAATTATCATAAAATATAGTATTGTTTAAAATTCATAATTGGCAAGAATTTGAGGTTTGCTGTCTCTAATTTCTAATCAAATACTGAGCCTGCTTCATTTCACTCCAAGAAAAAGGCAGTAAGTCACCAAGATGGACTGAAAAACTGTAGTCAACAGATTACTGGCCAAAAGAAGCAAGCTTAGAAACCAGCATACATGATAACCTGGAGTAACTTTAAACGAGTAGCTAAAATATGAGTAATCAATTACCTACACAAGTTCATCTCTTGACCAGGACATCTTTCAACTAGGTAAATAACAGGAACACCATATGAACCCATGAATTATTGGGATGAAAAATTGCGAAATTTGATAATAACAACTTTGAGCAACAACACTCTGAATGATACAAGGCAGCTCAGGGGTACGTTGAGCCTTCAGTTTGCGTGTTACACTTTTCTGAGGTTGTGAATTAGATCAGCTAAAAAAAAAATTCCTTCGTTTCACAATTTTATAACACCTCCCCCCCCCCCCCCCCCCCCCTCTCCCCCCCTAAAACCTCACTTTGAAAGAATCATTTTGCCTTGTATTTGAAGCTTTTCAAATTGTTATTACATTGCTTCTCAAAGCTATGTGTTATTTAGAAATTTGGACTAAGATATTTGGTAATTTTTTAAATATGTAATCCCTATGGCAAATAATTTGAGCACTTCCTTTTTCCGTTTGTCCAGATATAGGTTGAACACTCCTTTAAGTTCTGGCATGTAATCACCATTATTAAAAATTCATTCTATTACCTCCGTTTCAAATTATTTGTAACGATTTGACATAAAGTGTGAGTAGAAAATGTCTAATCGTTGCAAATAATTTGAAACAGAGGTAGTATATAAATCATTTCTTACCAAGTAAAACTCTTTTTGGATCCAGTAACTCCTTTTACATCTACTTACAAAATTTACATATATTTTGTACCCCACCCCAGACTTTGTGCACTAATGAGCATTCAAACTAATGTGCAACAGATGTAGTATCATTTTCTCTTATGTTATTTCTGAGCCCATTAATTTCCTAGACCCGCTATGGATAATACTCCCTCCGTGTTTAAATAAATGAAACCGAAGAAATTTTCACAATTTTAATTCACCTTTTTGTCTTCTTTTTGTTGAAGCTGAACTTTTGTTTCCTCCAGCTGAACAAATTCAGGAGCTGTGATTGTGACAGTTACAGGCTCTGATCCTTTATTCTGAATCAGGAGTGAGAGATCTGGAGAATCTGAAAATTTTCAAGAAATAAAATACATTTCAAACAGCGATAACCACAACGGAAGCTAAAACATGATGACGCATTGACCCCAAGGGGCATAAATGCTTGAGGTCAAGGCAATATGCATGCAACTACCAAAATGACATAGCTAGCACCTCTTGCACAGACTGTGAAAGAGTAGAGGCAACTAACTCCATGTATTTATTTGTTTATTTTTATGAAGAACTCCATGTATATAATTACCAATATGATCCAGCACACATGTGTAACAGGGTTGGCAGCATTTGCATGGCACAAATGAACAATCAATCTTTATTCTAGTATCACATTTCAGTGATATCACTATATTGTATACTAGACAACCCGAGAGCAAATTTATTTTGAGATTTTTCAACTGAAGCCAAGAAGGCCCCTATGGGAATCAAAGTGGGATATTCTAGGATTAAGACGTTGATTGCCACCTTGTTCCTAACTCCTATGGTCCTACCACACATTATAGATCCTCAGCAATATATAAGGATCGATGGGATCTAAGGAGAATTCTTCTAATTTCATTTATCTTCACCAGCAGCCTCCAAAAAGAGTCTTATGTGCATGAGTTATTGTAATTGTCAAATGCACAACCTACAGAGAACATACTTTAATTCTTGATGATAGGTTTTGGCGTTTTGCTGTCCCTTGGAGGGATCGTATAAGTATGACTTATTGCTGATGAATTCCATGGTAAATACGGTCTAATGATGTTAACTGATGATGTATAGCCAATCTTAGGAGGCAATTTGGGAATTTCAGAGGCTTTAATTCAATTCTGATTGAGTTTTTCTATGGGCCTTTGTAAAAAGTTGGAAGAGAATGGTTTATGGTCTGTCCAGGAAATTAATCTTAAATGTGGTGTCACATATGGTATTTAAGCCACTAGGAAACTCCAATGAGACTTTTCTTACAATTTCATGGATGGCTTATGTGCGTAGCGCTGTAGGCTGCCTTAATGTCTTGTGATCAGGACCTATTGTTTGGATCAGTTTACAAATCATTGTTGGTTCTAAAACATCCCCGGATATCACGGGAGGCTGTTCAACAGTCAAGGATAATTTTATCCAACGCTATCAACTGTTTAAAACACCTTGTCAATTGGAGTTATGATCATATGACTTATGGCTTCCATTGGGAGACAATCTTAGGCTGGTGTCAAATTTCTTAAGGGCCAAAAGAGTTTCACGGGGTTGGGACGCATAACTAACAGAGCTATGGGGCCTGATGTCCCTTTAAAGATTTCCAGGATAAATAACTTGGTTCATGCAATGGAAGTGAACGAACTATTCTTTGACTTAGGACTATAGATCAATAATGAAAGCATTGACTAAATTTTTAACCTTTAAAACAAAGGATGAGGGCTAACAAAGTTCGTTTACAACTTCAAATATGATTCGGCTAGTTCATATAAGTTTACTTTAAGGTTTAGAAATACACATAAGTTCACATCAAGAGATTTCAAGTGAAGAATGAAGCCTTACTAACAGAAAATCAATTTAAGCCCCCCAAAACTCCCTGCGCTTCTTATTTAAACTACTTCAAAATCACATGTATAATGAAAAGAGCTTCTTTGTGAGAAATATAAAAATGTCTTCATCCAATATCCTAGCCTTTGGCAAGACTTCAAGATTCTCTTATGTCGATATTAATATTGGAAATACCAAATTACAATATGGTCTTCAACTATACTCATCGAATCCTTTGTCTATGGGTTGATAACTTATTATAAACTTCGAATTACCTACCATCAGGCAACATTCCCTTAATGAATTCAGACATTTTGCTTTCAAACTAAGGCTTCACAAAGAAGCTCAGAAGTATAAATAAAGGATGTATGCTCACAAGTGACAACAACTATTACATTCAAACAAGTTAAGAATCCTGTTACTTTGCGTCAGCAATATGATTTCTTTCTCACTCCCCTTGTCCCCCCACCTCTAACAAAGGGCAACTTCAATCACAAAAGGAAAAGCAACGAGTGATCACTTAGATAATCTAAAAGCCACATTTAAATTTCTCACAAGGCTTTAATAACACACGCAACTCTGATTTGCTAAATTACCCAATTAATGGTGATTCTTCATTAAAATATTGTAATGTATCCTTAACAAGACCGACAAAACACCAAACTTAGGTGCAGGCAAAATCATTTTCCTTAGCACCAGCTTTTCTCTACAGCAGCTCCACCAACATAATTATGCTTGAGAACATACAGAAATCAAAATATAAAAAATACGATGTACAAATTCACAAATTTATTTAAAATATAGTCCCAACTAAGCTGTATGAGACAATTACTGTGATGAATTAAAGCAATGAAAAGCAAACTTGCTGCATATGGAACAATGCCAAGTCATCAATCAACAACAAGAAACATTGCACATCAATTGAATTTCAAATGCCAACATTCAATCAAACAAAACTCACCATTGCCAGGAACTCTTAAACAGGCAGTTAGATTCTTCTTTGGGTCAACACACATGTTAGATGGATCACATTCGTCGTCTCGGGACTTCTCCTTCTCCATACCTATCAAGGAGCCATTTGAATCTTCATTGCCATCTCTTTTAACCTCACTTTTAGAATCAACTTCTCCTAACCCTTCTAAGTTGTTGCCACCCTCATCACCCTTATTCTTGGATTCATCCTTTCTACTACCATCATGAATTTCCTGATCCTGAACATCTTTAGACTGTAATGATTCACTAATATTGCTACTTCCAAGATCTTTCTGAAAAACCCCAATTGAATTTTCTAATTGTTCTTCCTTCTTCACTTGCTTATTTGAATTTCTAGTACCATTATTGTTAGCTATTAAAGGACTTTTGACCTAAATTACAAAAAATACACACAATATTACTATAAAATCTAACAATTGAGCAACTAATAATACATACAAGTATACAAAATAAACTAATTGATATAAAAAGGGAAAATTTTACCTTGAACTCGGCATCAGATGAATCCACTAGAAAGAGCAGCAGCAGCAAAAAATTACTAAAAAGAATAAATCTTTTCCAAAATTGAGCAGTACCCATTTGCTTAATTTACCTGAAAATTCCTGGATTATTGTGTAACATTCAATCAAGACCAGTAAATTTCAATTTAAAAAAAAAAAAAAAAAAATGAACCCAGACATATAAATGATATATACAGAATACAGGTAGTATTATGATCGAAAAGTTTGAAAAGCAGAAGGATTCATCCTAATTCTCATGATTTTCAACAAGTAAAAATACAAGTAAGTGGAAGAGAGTGTATGGGGAGCATTTTCTGAAAAATTTAAGATTGTCAACATCAAGAAGGTCGTTGATCTTTTTTTTTTTTTTTTTTTGAAACAAGAAGGTTGGGATTTTTATTTATTTATTTATTTCTATTATGGCTTCAAATAAAATTGTCCAACGGGCCTGGCCTGGTGTAGTGAAATAGATTCAGTTTTTGGGCTAATAATACAGTATTAATTTGTATGATAGTCCAACCTGGTTTTCCGTATTTATTCCAAAGTTAATCATTACTCCCTTCGTTTCGCATTATTTGCAACACTAGCTGAGTAGGCTTGCCTCATAGTAGTTTAAGAAAATTATACACTAGGCTTATGGGCTAATAATATAAAGTATTGTTAATAAGAGATAGAAATAATAAAAATAATAAAATTAAAAAAAATGTGGAATGGTAGATCCTTTTCAAATATAGTAGTGTTGCAATTAATATGAAACGGCCGAAAATGAAAAGTGTTGCAACTAATGCGAAACAGAGGGAGTAATTTTTTATTTATTTATTTTTTTGAGGGAAACCACTAATACTTTAATAGGAGTAACTTCTTGAGCTTAAAGAGATAAATATATAAAAACCCTAAGTTTGGACGCATTTTATTTACAAAATCGTTAATAGAAGTAACTTCTCGAGCTTAATAAAAAGACCAAGACTAAAAAATTTGAAAAAAAAAAACCAAAATACTAGGTAAATACCAAATGCTATTTGACTATATTTTATTATTGAAATTCCTTTTCTTTCATGAAAAAAATAAAAAGTTGTCACGGACTCCTAGTTGTTACTCTTGCAACTCTAGAATGGGCTTTGTGTGTCAAATGAACTCAAGAAGCCCATCATAGTTCCTGCTGAACCAAGGCCCAAGAAACTGATTTTATACTGGCTTTTTTTTTTATCTAGTCTGGATAAAAAACCAAGTGTGAGTGTATTCTATTCAACCATTCCCAACTTCAATCCCAAATTCATTTTCTTTCTCTCCGCTGGATGGTGTTCTTGAAGATATTATCTTTGCTACCTCTTGTTTTTCTTCCATTTGTTGGTCACATGTTAAGCGTGGTGGGAACTATGTTGTCCACCATCTAGCTAGGTTAGTGCCTTTGGGTAGTGAACAACGTTGGGATAATCTCGTGCCTTATGAGATATCTCCGTATGTACTTATAAACACTCTTACTTTGAATTAATATATGCACCAACCGCTTTTCTTCAAAAAAAACTTCAATGCCAATGCTAAGGAAGGTGGGCTACTGCAACAACATTAGCACACTCACCATCTTTCCTACGTAGTACATCATATAACATAACAATAATTATAAACTTTTTAAAACTCAACCAAATCTATTTCTTCACCCCTGGTATATAATTTAATTAAGATTGCTTAATTTGTTTTTTTTTTTTGGACCAATCTATTCAACCCACAAATTGAGTCTTAACTCTTAACTACTCAAATATTGATTAGGGCATATGCATATCATTCCATATTAACAAAATTCAAAACTTAAAAGACTTTTCGCTAATATTGCTCTTACGTGGGATGAAAATTGAAAGGTAGTGTTTTTAGAGGTGAACAGTGAGTCACGCGAAATAGTCTTATAGATTAGAGCACAAAAAACCACACTCATTTGGTAACAGTGGACCAATTAAGATAAATGCAAGTTTGTTTGAGTTGCCTCTTTATGAAAGTTATACTACTAATATAGAACATGTAACATTCTATCTTAGGGCGTACGTAGTAACAAACTATAGAAAATTATGTATACCAGCCTTTTCGTCTTTTCACATCGTAGTTATTAGTAGTATAGTATGTACAAAAGAATTTCACGTACAAAACTAAAAACTACTCACCAAACATATACCACGACGGACACATATACCATTTCACCTGAGATTTGTTCACATAGCACAATAGAATTTTGTTATGTGAATATCAGTATTTGTATTAATTAATTAATGGCTCATCACCACCTTATATATACTTAACCACAAAACACTTGGCTTACATTTTTTCTTCAGAATTTCTAAGTTCAATTGACTTAATTCTCTTGAGAAAATGACAAGGACAAATGACATACTACGGAGTACTTGTTTTCCTTGTCAAAGAGACAGGAATATTAGGAAGACTCTTAACAAAGACCACAAGATCAAGGATTTAATTAACTAACTTATATGGTGGATTGGAGAGGAAGACTCTTCTCAGCTCCCATTAGGTCATTGATTATTCCATAAAAATTATCTACCGTCAATAGCATTATTATTTTTCTAATAAGTCGCGTCGATATTTATTATCTAGAGTTGCAATGTTCCGCTATTTAGTTAAGATGATAAATCATGAAAGTACAATATTAGTTGTTTATTTTTAATATATTTATTAACTAACACTATGTCCTAAATAATTGTGTGAGTAATCTTAATCCACACAGAGACGGTTTGGATAAGATCAAGGCCGGATGGAGAAATAAAAATTATTCGGGGAAAGGGAAAGGAATTTAATTTGAGGAATTGATGATGTTACGAAAAGGGAGTGCTAGAAAAATATGAGAATTTGATCTATTTAATATTTACCCAAGTAAACCAAAGATTCTTCGGCTTGGGTTGGGTTATAAGCCTGGAATGTGTTTGCCCCTTTTACTTTATTGGAAAATTTTAGAAGAAAAATGAAAGGATATTTGTTCCAAACTATTTTCCTATTTAAGGGTGAAAGTAATTCAGATTAAAATCGATTCGAACTAAAGACCAAACAGAATTAGTAATTCGGTTTGAATTTTTTTTAATTCGCATTGGATCGGTTTGGAAAAATTAAAAAATATGGATTACGGATTGGATTCGGTTTGGGGTTTAAAAAAACCGAATTTCGACCCATTACTTTAGGCCCAATTTTCTTTGTCAAAGTATCCAACCACGTTCCCCTTTCATATATAAACTAAAAAAAAAAAACCCTAATTCTCAATTCCCCTTTCTCAATATCTTACTCTCTCACAAAGAATATAGTTAACAAGAAAAGGTTGAGTGATTATAGGAATTTTCTGGGTGAAGTTTGGGTTTCGAGTTTTAATGTTGCATCAGAAGGGAACAAATTATAATTTGAAAAACCGAATTAATTCGGTTTGGTTTGAATTGGATCTAATCTTTATTCAATTTGGATTCGGATTGAGATTTCCAAAACCAAATTAATTCGGATTGGATTCAGTTTTGGCTATAATCCAAACCGCAAATCGAACTTTCATCCCTAGTCCGTATTCCCGTCCCATCTCTTTTTTTCCTCTCCCATTCATCGTGACGGGCACTAGCCAAACACACCATATATTGTATATATTAAGTATATTAATACGAAATGGAAGGAGAATATTGCAATTAGGTATGTAGTCGGCATGCATGAAAGAAGATCTAAACTTTAGTTTATTGGTATAAATTGAGCACAATAAATGAAAGCGGGATGCCATCCATAATAAATCCCTAAACTACTTGGCTAGCTTTGGAGTTGACTAATCCTGCCACGCGGCAAGCTAGCAAGAAGTCAACCTACCCAAATATTAGGGCTAAACATACATAAAGAAGATCGTGACATGCAAGAGCCATGCAAATAATATAATTATATGCACGTAAAATCTTATAAAAATGTAACACTTTATACAGTATGCATTGATTAACTGTCTAGTGCCACTTTCCAACTTTTAACAAAAAACTGATTTTTCCACCTAAAAGCTTCGTTGGTTGTTCATTGGTAGGATATGATTAATGATGCTTCGCATATATTATTTCTTTATATATGTATATACTATGAAAAAAAAGAAAGTCAAAATGTCTATTTTTATAAAGTTGTTATATTATTATATAATTTATATTGTATAATAATTTTTCTAGCTAGGTCTAGAAAAATTTTGAAAAAATTATTGGATTTTTGTCAAACCGCCCATTCTGTTTTTTGCATATATAAACAAGAAAATGTTCCAAAAGAATAATTTAAGGACAGCTCACTTATATTGACATTATATTTTAGCATTTTAGGGGGACCTTATGTGACTGATACGACCTTAAGGTCACCATGAGTCTCTTACAAGTCGGACCATTGCTAGCTAACATTTGACTCATTCTAAGAATATAATACATTGCATGTTATTGTTTGATTTATTGATGTATAAAGAGTTTGAATTGCCGGTGCCAAGTGTGGTTATGAAGATATATAATCAATCTGGTTATCAATTTCTTTCTAATTTAATCTGATTAAGCAAGATAAGGCGTATTCTATTATAAGACGGTAACATGTCATAAATGGCTAAATCTTGCTCATCAAGCAAGGCTATTCATCATGGCTTATTATGCATCCATCGCATAGAAAAATTATATCAATTAGAAGTGACATATATGAAGTATGTATATAAGTTAAGGGATCGATTGCTAATTACTCTATAATAATTTATTTACTTTCAATAAAATTTTAGTTGGGTACGATTATTAAGGATATTGTATTATTAAAAGTGAGACGTCATAAAATTATGATGATAAAGGTTAAGTTAAATCGACAATGTTTGGAGATATTATATTAGTGTTTGAATATTTGATTTTACGTTATCTTGAATGGAGTGGTATTAATTAATTTAATGGCTAGAAATGTTGTACAAACGTCAAACAGAGTTTATATATTGTTTGTATGTGGATGTTATGTTATGTTATGAAGATACTACATCAAAACCCTTCCTAGATAAAATGTGAACATCATGCGGGTTTATTTTACTATGATGCTATTTTTTCAGAAAATTTCCTTTCACTCTAGATGAGGGAGGTTATTCATTGAAGCCTTGAAGGGTGTGCATTGATTTTGTTTGTCAAATGCAGTAAACGAGTAAAAATGAATGTTACTATCAATCATTTATCACAATTAATAACAAAAAAAAAAGTCGATGATCACCCAATTCTTGCATATTTCGGCTTTGCCAAAAAGTCCACGACAAATTACAAAATTTGACCTATTCAACTTATAATCGACTACATTATCACCAATAAATTAAACGGGTATCATTATTGCAAATTACATTAGTCATTCAAAAATATAGTGCATGATTAATCATTATTGTGCTAAAATTACATCCAAATCCTTCAAATTTCCATTAAATTAAAACATAATAAAAATGGACCAAAAATAGCGAAAGAATTAGCTTAGCATATGATGGTGGGTCCATGTTATTTAAAGTTAGACTAGACAACATCAAGATCATATCCATTATAAAGGAGGGGCCATATATAATCCAAAATCATACCTATTATCTCTGTGCTTGCCTTGAAGAAAATGTCTTCAATGATTTTATGTTGCTCGATCTTTGACTTCACCGTTTTTATGATTGTTATCCTTCTATAATTATATGATTCGTTTTGTAACATTACATCATATGATTAAATTTGAAATACTTTGGAATTTTGAAATATGACACGATTAGTTAATTTTTATAACTAATTTAAATATATTATATATTCTATGAGTATCAATCAGTTTTAAGATGAAATCTTACTTAAATGTAATTTTGAGAAGTCAAACACTCAAACTCTCGTTCTTCTCTTCTAATACAAGACAACTCACACGCGTTTAAGTTATAGTAATAGAAGTTGAAAGTAACTATCGAGGTCATATCTAAAGAAATAAGAATGAAGGGACCATTGCATGATCTACTAGTCCAATACCATACTCAAGCCATACCTATCACTCATGTGCCTTGGAAATTTATGGTTCGTGACTTTCTCTTTTATCCCACTTTTTCATATGATTTGATAATTTACCGGATTTGGAGTAGATTTTCAATTAGAAAAAGGGTTTGCAAATAATAAGTTTTAACTTCAAGTTTCTTTGGCCTCGATTTGGATAGCTATTCAACATCCATAGAGTATATCAATATGTCTTTGTTTAGTCATATAGGAGTATATGATTAGTAAATTAAATGAGACAAGCTAATTTAGAAGTATTGGGATGGATGGAGTGCTACTCGGTGACTTTTGTCTTAACATTATTAGCAAGTCGTCAAGCTAAGAATTATCAACTATCAAGCTCGTATCCTGTCAGCCTAAGGTCGTAACGGAATGATGAGCGCAAGCATATCACCTGTGCAGCGCTTGATTCAGGCCAACCTTCCCCATATATACAACTACTTTATTATAAACAATTATATATGAGACGAGAAAACTAACTTACAATGACACTACTAATCTGCACCAAGATGTAAGCATCGATATAGACATACATGCACAAAGATTGATTGCCGCATGTGGGACTTGGGATGTGCCAAATTAAAGCATCAATGAACTATCAATGACACCAAACTCAAGTTTGCGCGAGATTTCAATCAATCACAAAACACTATAAAACTAAAAGCTTTTTAGCAACTAAGTTTGGCAACAAAATTTTAAAACGTTTCTAAATTGCAACGAATATAATTTTTTTCATTGCCTAATTAAAAGCGACATTTTATGCTTTAGTTTTTTTAATAATTAATGGCTACATATTTTTAATTTGTTGTTGTTTAAAACAAATTGTCTTACTAGTTGTTACTAGATGACATCATATTTTTCTCATGTTATCATATAATAACAAACTTTGGTAACAAATATTTTATTTATATTGATTTAGAAACAAATAAAGGTAATGAATTTTTGAATTGTTGCCATTAGAAACAAGTCGTCTAAACTATTGTTGCTAGATGATAATGTATTTTTTTTATTTGTTGCCATTGGAAACAAGTTGTGTTACATTTTGTTGTTAATTTATATGTAGGCCACTTTTTGCTATTATGTATAAAATTATTTAAAGACACTCTTCTTATTATTTGTTGCATAATGACATCAAATAGAGACATATTTCAATTTCGTCTCTAATTTAGAAACGGATTTTTGATTTCGTCCCTAATTTAGAGACAAATTTTTCAATTTCGTCTCTAATATTTCGTTCACTTACTATAAATTATATGCATAGAAGTAAACAAATAGTACTTGGTATAGTTGGTAAGAGATTCACAATGTGACTTTGAGGTCACAAGTTCGACTCCTACCAACTGCGATTCTTGAGACTGGGGATTCAAAGAGCCTTACATGCAAAGTCGAGCCGAGTTGACCTGAGTGAAGTTCCAGATTGGTAAAGGTCGGGATCTGGTTGAACCGAATTGCTAATAGGGATTGGGTTTTTGTCTCGTAGTGTTTATAGCAACCAATATTTATGATTTGTTCCTATTTTTATGAACCAACTGTAATAATTTGTTGCTATTTTTAGGAACTAACATTATAAATTTGTTGTTATTTTAGAAACTAACATTAATAATTTGTTGCTAATTTTAGCAACAATCAATGGTAATATGTTGCCAAAGTTGGCAACGAATGCACCAAAAACAGCAACCATCATGAAAACTATATTTAAATGGATGCAATATTACAACAAAATTGCTTTGCAACTGGTAGCCAAAATTCCATGGCAACAAGCCTTTTAGCAACAATAAATTTTCGTTTCCAACCCATTGCTAAATAGAGTTGGCAACGAATTTTTGGTGAATAGCAACAAATTTTAGTTGATGCTATATTGACTTAATTTTGTAGTGAAATATTATTTAAATTCTTTAGTTCATTTAGGAGGTTATTGTAGTGTTCGTGAATGATTCCATCATCTTATTAATCATGTCACTAGCACATTCATGACAACTTCATCAATCTTATAAACAACAATCGCGGTACTATTAACATTTAATTTGAAATTAATTAAAGTCTTAAAGTCAAACCTAATAACGTTCATTAAACAATTTTGGAGTTTTTCTTATTAACAATCTTGTTCTTGAACATAGAGAAACAAGTTGAGCCATAAAATTTTGTTCATATACGAGTATATATATCTATGGTCAAGTTCAAGCTCATTTATTAAAGAATTTTCAAACATTGCTTGAACGCAGCGCGCTGATTTAAAATGCCTTAGCTAAGAATGACCTTGAGAGCACAACTAGTTTTCACCCATATACTGTGTATAAGAAATATTGTACCATTATTTTACATACAATATGCTCTTGCATATTCCATTTTTTAGTTACGCACGACTTTTGAAAGTTATCAATCTATTGCTTGCTCGAAATAAGTACATACCTCTTTCTCGGTTATAACATTTGAAAATCGACCTCCTAATTTAAGGAATCATGCATTTACTTTTTTTTTTTTTAGAAGAAAATCATGCATTTACTTTAAAAGCAAAGTATATATGTATATCATATTATTTTGTGAAGAAGTAACACACACACAAAAGGGATGAAAAAAAAGGCATCTCTCCTTTTCTTACTTTAAACTCTCAAGGCATTCTTTTCATGCATAATTTCATGTTCCCAATTGAAGCTAAGTAAAATCTGTGAAATCTTATTCCAAGTATCAATTTACACTCATGATTCATGAACTCGTCAAGTTTATAATCAACAAAGCTAATTGGCATCAATTCGGTCTATCCATACTTATTAGTGAAGATAATAAGGTGTCATTTGATTTACATCGGAATTAAATTTCCATTATCAAATTCATGGGAATTTCCTAAAATTGTTTGGCTAACAATGAGGGCATGTTTGGATTGGAGGTAATTAAAGTCAAACTTGAAAAAACAAAAGTAATTTGAGGTGTTGTAGAAGACATGGTGTTTATAAATGAAATAAGTTAATTGTGTTATAAGGAAAAGAGAAAGATGGAGGAATTATTACTCTCATTACCCACGCTTAGTGTAACTATTACCTCCAAAATGAGGGTATTGATTCTTCTTTCTTCACCTCACACCATATACCATCACTACATAAATTTTCTTACAATCACACCATCACTATCTCTTTCTTCCCTATTTTCACATTCATTTTGCTTAGTTTGACTTTTATTACCCAAATCTCCCCAATCCAAGCATGCCCTGAGGGGAGTAATTCTTATAGGAATTTTTACTTACCTAGGGAAATTAGATAAGTAACTTCGTTCCTACATCTTATAGAAAGTGTCAATTTCTAGGAAGTTTCAATTTCCATTTTACAAAATTTTTGTCAGCCAAACAACAAACCTAATTTATAATTTTACGGGGCGTTTGGTAGGAGAGATGAGATTAAGTGGGATAAGAAGGTGGAATTAAAGATGAGATAAGGATAAAAATAGTGTATTCCATTGTTTGGATTGGGTTGGGATTAGATTGGAATAACTAATAAAAATACGCAATTACCCTTACTATCCTTTCTTCACTCTCTTTTTTTTTCATTAAAGGTAGAAATGTCTTTTACTCCTTAAATTTAATCCCCATCCTTTATACCACCCCCCTAGTTATTAATTTGGAGGGATAACTCCCTTTCTTATCCCCATCCTAACCCCCCTCATGATACCCGTCCCTCTAAACAAGCAAAAGACTTTTTAAATTCCTCCTCTTTTATCCTATTCCCCCTCTTTTATCCCTCTAAACAAACACCCCCTTATGTCAACCAAACAATTCCTAAGTCCTAACAATGTGCATTCCTACTTTTTTTCTTAGCTTCTTATATTATCTCTTCCCTAATCTTTGGAATTTTTTAGCAAAAAATGCATTACGGCATATTTAAAGTGTACCTTTTCACCCAAAAAAAAAATATATTTAAAGTGTACCTAAGAAGCTAATTAAGAGTGTTACAAATTTACAATATTAATTTTTATTTAACTCTGCATTTGAAAACACCAAATAAGTAGATATAAACAGTAACATAAATAAAAAATTAATAACTTTAAGAGTAAACGTACCTCTTAATTAAAATATGCGAAGGGCTTGTTCTCATTAAGTGAAGTGAGCTGAACTAAAGTGAATTGAACTGAATTTATCTTATTAGAGCTGAATTGAACTGAACTGAACTTATTAGAGTTGAACTGAACTGAACTGAACTGAACTGAACTTATTAGAGGTAAATTGAACTAAAATGAAAATAATCTGATGAGAATAGGGCCGAAATATATATCCAAGATTCCAAGTGCATAATTAGAGATGTTGCTAATCTTTACAGGCTAACACAATGTTATAACTAGTGGATTTTCTAGAAGGAATAGTGTATCTCCATATACTACGTATAAGAATGAATGAATCACTCATTTGCTTTAGTAGACTATGATAGATCATATTCATGGCACGATCTTAAATTCTTAATGTTAGATAGTAGAACACGTAACCAAACCCACAATCATAAATCATGTTACTGCAAGACTAGATTTTTTCCCATGCCTTTGTGTCTCAAATGATTTCACTATGATATCACACGTTCACACATTAAAATAATCCAGCAAAAAACGCTGCGTTTTAGGCAACAAAACTAGCAAAACGACACGAAATAATAGCTTCTCTGTCACAAAGATCTTCAAAAATCTGGCTTATTTTTAAGTGGCCTCATAGTTTGACGCGTGGCATAAATAGTAAGTATTTTTGGGTCCCACAGTTTAAAAAAGGTTTGGTATTTTATTTTTTTTTTAATTTTTTTACATAAAGTGATAAGCATTTGGGCCGTTAGATACCCTGGCATATGGACCACTACTACACGTCTACACTGCTACTAGCATATAGTCGGCTAATAGTGGGCCCAATTTAGTATTCCCCCGTCCCTTTTTTATATTCCTATTTGTAAAATTACACGAGAATTAAAGAATTTGGAATAAAACAAAGAACAATAAAACAAAGTACAATGGGAATTACAAGACATTAATTGATATCTTTGAGTAAAACAAAGATAGAATAATATTTAATGCTGCACATGTCATCAATTCTTTGAAAAGAAAAAGGACTAATAACATTTTTTGATGGAAAAAAAAGGATCAATCAGATTTATCTAAATTGATGCACATGGATTCTGAAAATAAGAGTGAGAAAATAGAGAAAGCATTAATTACAAAACAGAAATATAGGAATAATTTGAGATATTTGGTAAAAATTTACTTACTAAAAAAGGAAAGTAGGAATGTAATTTTGAAATACCCAAAGAGAAAAGCAGAAATGTAAAAAAGTGACGGAGGGAGTATGACCAAACTCCAAATACGCCAAAACTTACCTTTTTGAAAATTTCTACGAGTATCTACAATTTATTGTCTTCTTTTAACAACAAGATTAGGATGATGAGAGTGAAGCGTACTCTTTTTGTTTAGGTTGATTTGGTGATGGCAATGATGAATTTGATGAGAAAGAGGGAGAAATGGATGGGATATACTTCAAAACAAAGTCACGATAACTTGACTAGGGACCTATGGAGATTTAACTTATTATTTGATTAGTTTAATATGATACGACATATTTTATTTTATAGTGTAATTTATATAAATACAATGTATAAGAGATAATTTGTAAAAATATATGAGATTCATGGACAAAGTCTAGTCGGGGTTTTTGACAAGGACTTGCCAACAGATTAAGGTAGACGGCAACCTCGAACGACCCTGATATATTTTGATCCTTAGCTTCACCTCTGACGAGATCCCAACTATATACATTTGTAATATACAAAGTACCTATGTTTGTAATTATACAGTAGCTAATAGATATACTTAAAAAAAAAAAAAGATTTTATAAGAAATATGTTTATTTATGTTTAATCAAATAATTTTTGTTAGGGTTACTTCAAAACTATTTAAAAAGTAGATTGTTAAGTTTTGGCTTATTTGACTTTTAAATTCTACATACATAAGTATTTGTTTTAACTCGGATAATAATAATAAAATTTAATATGAGTAAATATAGACCGTTTAATGTTAATTTTATCCAAAACAATAAAGCCTTTATATACAATTTGCATTGTGACAAATAGTCCTCTATCAAAGGAAACACTTGTGATACGAACAAATCATATTAAGAGTTAGGTTCCCATGAATAATTGTATATCTATATTTGTCTTAGTTTTTTATTTTATTTTTTATTTTTATTTTTTATAACACATTAAGGAATTAAAAGCTATTGCCCACACGTACACGTAAAGAACCTTTTGATATGTTGTTGTACTTTTCAACTGATTCTTAAGCATGAGTGTACAATATATTTCCCATCAAAGAATTAATTATAAGTGTATAATGTAGTACGGAGTATTAATTTTACACAACAAAACTATGAAAGGTTTTTTTATTTTTAATATAAAGGTAAGGAGAAATACCTTAACTGTATCACACTTTAAGAGTGAGGGGAAGGGTAAGGGATCCCCACCCTCAAAGTGTCTCTAGCGGGGATTGAACCCCTAACCTAAAGATTGGAAGGGGATAATTTTACCACTAGACCAACCTTAGTTTAGTAACAAAACTATGAAAGTTACTCACAAGTTTTTAAATAAGAAATCAAATTGGAGAAAAATTAACCAATAATTACTATACATATATGTAGGTAAATAAACTAATTATCATTTTTTTCCCTGAATAAATCGTTTAAAAAATTCAATTCAGAGTTGAATGTGCTCAACTAGCTCATCAAATTGGAGTACATCAGACATAATGCGATGTTCACTTATTCTACTCGATCTACTATTCTCCATGGTACGATCCATTAAAGTGAACGAACATATAACTTCCACAATATACTTACATCTAATCATTTAATTTGTTAAGCAATTAAGTAGTAGTAAATATCAAAAGTAAATTAGTTAAGATAGCCGTACAACAAAGATGGGGAGCTAGCTAGGATGATAGAATTGAAGTTATTAAACTAAGGAAAGCTAGTGAAAATGACTAATTAGAACAAAGTTAAAATTTAGAAGAAGATCAAAACATGGGAACACCCCACGGATTTGACTTTAGGAGTGGTTAGGCTTTATAATTTCACATGGATATAATTAAATGGGTTTTCAATTTCTACACTAAAAAAAATTGGGTGATTCACGAGCTTTGTCCTTTGAGAGGCCCTCATTTTCCAAGGTTCTCCTTTACATCTTTAATGTCTCTCTTTTCTAACTATCAAAGGGCCCCTCTTCTCCCTATGAATGTGATGTTTGCCTTTCTGCTTTGATGAGCTTATAACTACTTGTCCTACTTCTTATATTGCTTTTGCTAAAAACAACATAACCTAATATTCGGGTCTAGATCAATGACGGATCTGGAAATTTTTTAACAGGGATGTAAATTAATAATTCATTATTATTATCTTTGTTATATTTATTGGTATTTTCCTTAAATCTAAGGTCGGGTGTGAGCCCCTTGACTCTTTCAATTGAAAGGATCAACTCGAAATAAAAAAAAAATAATAAATTTCCTTCACCCTTTAAATGTCATCTAAAATGGCCGAATTTTGTTAAGAACGGATATATTTGCTCGATGCGAGGTCAATATAGGTCCACCTAGTTCAATATCTTGCATATTAAAGTATAGGGACAATTTTGTTTTTATACAAGTGACAAATGACGTAATGTATATGTCATAAAAGATTATTCCTTAGATCACTAAATATGTAACTTCAAATCCTTTTATATTTGGTATATGGTCATTTAAAACCTTACTTGAACAGGATATGTTCTATAGGATCGTACCTCTATATCCTTGAATTCTAATGTTATATGGCCATTTATATTAAGTCGCACCAATGCAGCATACTCTAATTAGTTTCAGCATCCAATTTTTTTTTTTTTTTTCAAATAATGGTCAATATTTTAAATTTTTTTAAGTCTAATGTATCAACATTGATACATTAGTAAAAAGTATGGCCAAGATCGAGATTCACAAACACCTTAACATGTGAGCAAAATAGCGAAATATATGCCTTTTAATTGATACATTATACACCTAAAATAAAGTTATTTCAGCAAAGATATCTCGACCTCTAATCAGAACATAAGGAATATTGACTATTGAGTATATACCATTACAACTGGTAAATATGCGGAGGACAACCTAGTGAAACAATGTAATATCATCAAATAGGTATTTCTTTGAATGAGAGCAATGCAAACAACTCCTTTATTAACATGATAATCTATTTGCCACTGAGAGTATCTTTACACAAGTATATACATAACATAAGCTTAACCACCCAAAACTGATTCCCGAATCCGGATTAGCCCAAAAGGTAAATCAGGTGGAACACCAAAAAAAATAAAATAAAAAAAAAATAAAAAAAAATACATAAGCTTAAGCCAAGGGCCATTCCAAATAACAAATTCAAGGAAATTAAGCCTAAGTCGAAGGGCACAACATACATGAACAAAAGTATACAATGCACCAAATATCATATCGTAACTAATCAACAGATAGTCATCTTTACATTCAATCATGAATTGAAGGTGTTAACCCTAAGAATCAATCAAACAAACATTTTATGTAAATCAACAATTTACACTTCATAGAATTTTATGTTGCGTGTATCAAAATTCAAAATGCAAATTGCATTGGCTACTCTACTACTCAACCATTGATGCAACTACCAATACAAGAAAAATGATGAGATTGACCAAGTCTTTCCATGTTGCAGAACGAGGTGGGATTAATTTCCATACTACTCCATCTGTCCAATAATACATGACACAGTCAATATTGCACACATATCAATGCACTAGTTTGACTTTGTTTTGATATAATTATATATCAATGAAAATTATCTTTAAATTTATATTATGAAACTTTATAGTAATACCTAGATAACAATAAATTTTATGATAAAATATATTTTCATTATTTTAATAAAAATTGTGGTCAAAGCTTCATAAATAGTAAAAAAGGTCCAACATCTCATGTATTATGGGATGGAGGAATACTATATCCCGCACTAGACAACATTGGGCCATATAGGTTAGAATCATTCAATTACTTAAAACAAATATATATAAAATCAAATAAATAAATACATATAAAAACCAAATAAATAATACCCCTACTAGTTACAGACTTACAGTAACAGTAGCATTTACCAGAGCTGAACTAGGTAAACTGAGCTTTTGAATGATACAAGTATTTTAGAATTCAACTTGAAAAATTGATACTCCTTATAAATATAAGAGTAATAATAGGGGAAAAAAGGCCATAATTATAATAAATGTTATCCTGATAAAGGGACCAAAGGAAGCAATAAAGGATAGTACCTTAAAGCAAATGACGCGTGGATACAGTAGTAATGGCCAATACTGTAATAAATCTTTTATCAAATAAATTAAACCAAAAAATATTCACAATAATAATAACAATAATAATAATACTGTAATAATAATAATAATAATAATAATAACAAGTATGGGGCACGTTGTAGGGCTATTGACTATGATTTTCTTCCTTTCTCCTTTTCTTCATTAGGGGAATTAGACAAGGATGTTATTGCGTTGCTGAAGCGGGTTCAGGCGTTCGCAAAGTCTCAGGATATTGGTGCTCGTGCAGCTGCTCACATCTTCAGTAGGATCGGGTTCGCTATAGCTAGAGAGGTGGGGGCCCAGATTGTATCTCGGCTCCCTACCAATTTCTTGTAAATTGATTGACTCTGTAGGTTTTGTTATAATAATAATAATAATAATAGGAAGTGAGGAAGAAGCAGCTCACTTTCGGTTCAAAGTTCTGAGAAAAAAAAAACCAAAGTCAAAATGACACTTTATATCCAATATTAAACCGACGGAATGGACACGGTCAACCCAACCACAACTCTCGATTCACGAGAACCTTTGCCAGCCATTGGCCTGCTTTTTTCAACTAGGTTACTCGCATAGAGTAGGGTCAGGGGTCAAAGGGAGGATTTTTTTCAAAATGATGTGTAATAGTATGTAATTTCTCTGTTACGTAATAATTACAATAATTTGATTTTATTTACGGATTGAAAATTATTAGAGAGTGAAGAATAGTTCAAGTACTTAAAACTCTCTTTTGAATTTTAAACGATATTGAGATCAATTCTCATCATCTACCCTTGTAGCTCTCTGAAAAAAAAATAAAAATAAACTACTACTCGTATTATATACCACCTTCGTTTTATTGTTTACTTGCAATTTTGGGGCTTACCAATGTTTTTATCCCATTATTATGTTTAGTTACACTTGTAAAACTTGTGGAAAATTAAAATTTAAAGTATATATTAAGGACAAATCCAATACCACAAGCAATATTTTTCTTGTAGTATAAATCATTAAAGACGGTTTAAAAGGTTGTGTGAATAATATAAAACATTTAACATAATGATTGAAAAAAAAAAAAAAACAAAAAACAAAAAAAAAAAACCGAGAAAGTATATCAAACTATATATAATATGTTGTTGGATTAATCCCAATGTACTAAGTATGTACATTTTTACAAATATTAATGTATGCTATGTACATAACTGTATAAATATATGGTCAAATTTGTATATTAGGTTGTGCATTAGTTTAACTAGAATTGGCTTCTATTGGTACAGAAGGAGTATTAGACTTTTACTCGATTGAAGTCTTCTGATCTCATAATAAATTAGTGTGAGGTTGTCGATCTCATGTTAATTTACTTGCTTACATACGTTATATTAAATATTACTTTTATAAAATTTTAGAAATATTTTCATGAAAAGTTGTCTTATACTCAATTATTAAGCTCTAACAAGCCCATAATAACGTTTGAGGGAAATTGTCCGCGTATACACATTCCATGCCGTAGGAGATATTGACATTATGTTGAGCTGCATGAACAACAATTGAGTTCCCACTTAATTACATGAAAATTGCTAGGAGAGTTAGAGAGGAAAGCATTAATGGCAATAATAGTCTGAAAATTATGGAGTTTGCTAAGATACAAATTATTTATTACATACAGAAAAAAGACACTCCCTATGTTTTAAGTATAGGTGGTCACTAGTTGGCCCAACTCAACCCTAATTCATCCGTCAATGGGGTTCACTAGGTCTAAACTAATTTTACCTAAGTACAACTCGATCTAGAGTGATTCATCTAATGAAAGGATTGTAGGCCAAACAAAATCTTTGTTTCGACTAATCTATTTCTACAAGATACATAGCTCACGGTATTATCAAGGAACGCCAAAGGGTGATTTTCCACGTATTATTGTTAATACAAAGTTTATAATTGTTCCACTCACATAAAGTGTCAAAATCAATCTTTTTTTTTTTTTTTTAACAGGATCAAAATCGATCTTCAAGTATAAACTCACTTCTCTTTTAAACATTAAAAAATTTACGCTTAATCAAGAAAATGAACATCATGGAGTACATAAATATGTATATGCTCACTAATCTCTTAGCCATTTTTCCGCAAAAACATAATCCATTATATAACTTTATATGTGTCCAATTCAAATAAAATTTGACCTAAAATGAATTTCTAAGCTTCTAGATAAGTGTCAATACAATTACTTGGCCAACTCTACTCCCCAACCAAAGTACAAAGAAACTTGCATAAAAAGTCGTTAAAAGCTCTACCATGACACTTACATCAGCCTCCAAAGCAATGAAGAAGCTCCATGTAAGAATACATTTTCTACCATGTATCATATCTAGCATAAAGTTTGATAATGAGATAACTAAGAACCAAAAAAGATGGCATAAACTTCAGGACAAACAAATTTGAAAACTAAGGGAGAAAATTCAGCAATATCCACTTACAAAATGTGAATAGATAAAATTGATTTGATGGAAAAAAAAAGGTGAAAACTTTTTATCACTTGTAAAAGGGCAAAATTGTCTTGTTGTGCAGAAACTATGCAAAAGTCGTAAACAAGTTGTGAACAGAGCTTTTGAAAGTCTACTCAATTACCCTTGTCTATAAATACACTTAAAAACTTCCTGACACTTATCAAAACTAAACCAACTTACCTTTTTTTCACAGAATTTTTAGATTTTCTCTCTGTCTATAATCCCAAAAATTAAAAAATCTTCTGTGATCTCTAAAAAATTTATAAAAAACTTCATCTTATAATTCTAGTGTTCCTCATTTTTTGGTGGGATCACTGGTTTTTCAACTTTCCTCTGTTTTTCAGATAATCTGGGAAAAAAAAGGGACTGAATTTTTAAAGTTCCCTGATTTCCAGAACTTTTTTAACCCAAATCTCTTACAGAAAAATCCTCTGTTTTAATTTTCTTGGTACAAAAAATCATCAAGAAATGGAAGAAAACAATTACCAATCATCATCAACATCATTTACAACACCAACTGACATTAGAGATTCAGTATCAGCACTTATTCTAACAGCAGGTGCTAACAACACCAATACTTTGGATTCAATCTTTTCATACTTCCCAAATTCCAACCCAAATCCTAGAAATAACAACAACAATTCCATGATTGAGCCATTAGGTTCCTCTGTTTACCTCAAACAAAGGGATCTACTGCAACAATTTTGGCTTGATAACCGGTCGAATAAGACCGGGATTCATGCTTCATCTTTCCTGAACAATCAGCTGTTTCAAAGTAATAGTTCTAGTTTAAGCTCACATATGAACAATCCAGGGAAGAAGAAGCTTTACAGAGGAGTAAGGCAGAGGCATTGGGGTAAATGGGTTGCTGAAATTAGACTACCTCAGAACAGAATGAGGGTTTGGTTGGGTACATATGAAACAGCAGAAACTGCTGCTTATGCTTATGATCGTGCAGCCTATAAACTCCGAGGCGAGTATGCTCGGCTTAATTTTCCTAATCTTAAAGATGGGACGAAGCTCGGGTTTGGGGATGCTGCTAGGATGAATGCAGTCAAGTCTGCAGTGGATACCAAAATCCAAACCATTTGTCAGAAACTGAAGAAGGAAAGAGCTAACAGGATTGCAAAAAAGAAGCAGAAAGAAGCCAGCATTAGTGACAGTGGCAGTGGTGGCAGAGTTGGGAATAGTAATGTTTCTCATAGTGGTGATAGTAACACATTGAATGAGGATGATAGTTTGGTTATCAAGGATACTTATTCTTCATCGTCGTCATCATTCTGCTCAACTGTGGTTAATGACAGTGGGATGGTGTCACCAGCCATTTCTGAAGAGGGGTGGTGGAGCAACGGAAACGGAGCGTCGCCGTGTTCCGATTCCATGACTAGCTATCCAATCATGACTGATGATTTTGGTTTTAATGACTGTTCTTTAGAAAAAATGCCATCTTTTGATCCAGAGTTGATCTGGGAAGTTCTTGCTATTTAAAACAGAGCTTATCTTATATAAAGTAGTTTAATTACTATGTAATATAAAGATTAAGTAGTTTTGTTCGATATATATGATATATTGGCTAGTGTGTTTAGAAGTGAGCATGTTAGTCTTTTAGGTACGACCCCAAGAGCATGTTACATGTTTGGCGTCCCTATATATGTTTGACAAGTTATGGATGTATGGATGGCAAAGGAAGTACTTGTCATATATTCTTGTTTTAAAAATAAAAATCTTTATGTTTAAATATTGTGTTCTAAAATCTAGCAAATGAACATCTCTATCCAATTAAATACAAAGTAGAAGAGTACGAGTAGACGAGAAAAAAGTAATTGTTTTTACTCAGTCATTTCATAACAGTTAGCTAGATAGCCTTACAAGTTTCGTTCGGTCGAAGGATTTAGGAAAATTTTGAGATAGTGATATTCAGCGGCTAGATTGACAAGATATTAGATCTATCATAGCTAATCTAATACTTAGACGTGTTGAGTATTACAAAGTCTCTTGAGTCATGTCACGGTAATTCAGATTCAAGTTAACATGACTCTAATCGAGGAGTGAATTTTTACTTGAGAGGTTAAAAGTAAAAACTCATAATTCGTATCAAATTGGTGTGAGATGACGATCTCACCCAAAACTGATTTACTGCGTATTTATTTTCATGTGCTAATTAAGGTGTTAATTGATGTCCTAATGGTCCCATAAAAACGTTAATTTTCTTCATCACCTCCACTTGATACGGCTAGGATGTGGATAGGTCCAGGATCTCAGACAAGGATATGGTAAATGTTGCACTTTAAAGAGCAACCAAACCCATGACGCAACTTCAAGTATGATAGTCAATCATAATAAATCTAGCGTGATCACCAAATCTACGTTCTTTATTACAGTATATGCTAGTAATAATTTGAGGTTGAAAACAATCTAGCTCGAGTTCGAATTCAAACAGGCTTCATCTACAATTTACCCTAACCCAAACCAGAGATTTTAGCTTTAGATTCAGCACTAATTGGTTGAATATGTTCACAATGGACCACAGGTTTTGAGTTATACAGCTAACAACGACAGCCGATAAGCTTTCTATCTGGCTTATTTATAATCTTCACAAATAAAGGTCATTTGTTAGTGAACCGATCTAGTTGAGCATGAACCAAGTCTGAGGGAAAGCTCAGGTCCAGCCTTAAAGGAGAGGTTTTGAGTTGAAGACGAGTTTCACACGTGATTTTTAAATTAAGCTGAGCTCAACTTGCATAATTATCACTCATAAGTACAACCCAGTTTAAATGGGTGTGACAACTAACAGCTAATGACGAGCAGCTCAGACGCTCTAAATTTAAGGCAACGGAACCCTAATCACGATTATCTACAAAGCAGAGAGCGAAGATACCAATAACCACCTGAAAATCCACATAGGGAACACTTGGATGCATCTATAAACTAGGAAAAGATATCAGGAAAGATTGCAGATAGCCTGTCCTGTAGACAATATTCGGCGTACTCTAAAAACTGACTGGTAACAAATCCAAGCAACAAGCATATATAGTGACAACATTGGGGCATCAAATCACGGGTAAAGCTAAGGAAAAGTACCTGGAAGTAAGCCTTGTTGACAAGGCCGATAATCTGATCCTCTTATTAGCCAAGTGAGAAGAGAAGGGCACAATGGCACACCACTCGGGCGTCATTAAGGAGGCATAGAGTGCCACAATTTCACATGGTGGTCCTGACTTTTACATTCACTGTAGGTTGTGAATAACAGCTTATAATTTGGCATGACCATCCTACATAAAATGACAGCACATACCCAAAAAACTGTTTCGAGCAGTATCATATCTCCCTAGTTGGTACCACAAGACTTTGTGCAGATCTAACTTGAGAAAGATGGAAAACAAAGAAATGGAACAAGTTTAATCAAAGGACAACCCAACATTATCGAAAAGAACAGTACTACTTCGGAAAATAATTAGAATTAATACTCGTCAAGATATATCCGTTGAAAAACAATTAACCTAATGGCTAAGGCTAATTAACTTTCTTACATCTCAAGACTAGAGGAATTGTTGCCAACAAGATAGCAATGTTACTATTGTTAGGTTGGTTAAATTTCACCATATGGTTTTAGAGATTGGCAAAATCATCCAATCTTATGAGATTTCCATTCCAAACATACTCTTAGGGGTGGCAATTTGGGTCAACAGGTCGGATTCGGGTCAAATTTCGGATCGATTTCGGATTATGCTTAAAAACTATCAAAAATATTGTAAAACTTAACATTATTATGAAATATGAAATTTGGGTCAAATCGTGTCAAATTCGATTTATTCGGATCAGGTCGGATCGGGTTCAGGTTTTTCTCAGTAATTTCGGGTCAGGTCAGGGATTCCAAACATACTCCCCTATTTAGTCAAGAAAAACCCAAATACCCTTATATATGTCAGAAATAGCCATTAATGTCCCGATTGTAACCAATACTGGTTTAGGATTACAACTCTTCTTAAGCTTAAAACAGAGTTCAAACACCAGAAGCATGTTTTTCAGTGGAGCCTGACCATTAATATATCAGATGCCTCGGCATAACGAAAAAAAAAATAAAAAAATCAATTAATAAGAGAAAGGCCAAAACCACGATTGACACTCTGGTTTAGGGTGAGGGTTATCTTGTATGCAAGAAACAAAGATACAGACAATCGCATACAAGTCAAGAAGCAAATACGAATGTACTATGAGGTTGAAATTTTCACAACTTATATTGCAATAAAATTTATAGATAGTACAGAAAGCATCCATATCAAATGTTGTAACCTGGAATGCAGGGCATTTCTATAGTACAATACTCGTATAAGTTATCTCCTACTGACTAAATAACAAATTATACATAAACCAAGACACTTAAATAGCCACAGAAGAGAACAGATAAATATTCTACAATCCGGATAACCCAATAGAAACATCTACCAAGTCAGTGAGTCCTTGCTCTGCTTAAGTTTTTTGTTATAAGTATCTTCCAATTCTTCCTGCAATATTGAGGCAAAAGTCAGTTCCAGATAGTAAGTGCAGTAGACTTTTTTTCATGGCTTCCATCGGTCCAACAATTAGCTTACTTGAGGTGAAGAGCACAGTGGCTTTTCTCACTAAATATTTGATACTGACATGTATCTAAACTTAATTTAAAAGTAATGCCTAATTCCTTACTTTGCAGACTTGGTCGCCATCACATTCACATAACATATTTGTTGGTTAATTTGATATTGATACAAAAATAAAGGAAAATTTCCATATTCAAAGCTATGATTTCGCAACATTTAAATAAAAGCTTAAACCTTCAGACCCTATAATGTTTTACAGCAAACAACCAGTTTTACATTTGATTCACTTTAGATAAGACTCTAGAAGTAAATAGTCCAATCAATCACCCAAATAGAAGCACACAAGGGCATCCACGGAAATGAAATATATCATTTTGATTCACTTTAGATAAGACTTACTTCCATTGACAATCCCCATTATCATCAGCAAAGAATAGTTGCTAGTATATATATCTGCCCATTGATATTTAGTCTCTCCCAGAAAAAGCTTTACTGATTTCCTCTCCACAAATTCACTTTATTTTCAAAAGATGTCAGCCGATTACAATCTGGCTTAATGGAAGACAAAGTTGTAAAACTGTCAACCCTCGTCACTTATAAGATTATCTCTAGCCATTGCCGGGAATTGGTGGTGCATGATAAACACCTTTTTCATATGATTCATCTCTATTATAACAGAATACAATGTTAAACAATTATCTTAGCCTCCCACCCCCTGTGGAGCCATGTCCAGGAAAGCACAAGTGATACTCTCGAATTTTAATTCTTGGTCCGAACAAATTCATTAGCAAAATATGCTTCTGTGCCTGTTTCAAGAATTAGAAATCTTTCTACTGCCAAAACTCGGTGGTGCTTGATGAACACCTTTTCCAGATATTTTATCTCCATTTCAAACAAAATACTTGGTTTAACAAATCTCTCACCCTCCAATCCCATAGGACCAGTTCAGTGTGATGATCTCCATTCAAATTCTCCAAAGTCTAGTAAAACAAGTTAAGTAGCAAACACTCTGTACCTATTTCAAGAGATGTAAATCATCACACTCTTGGTAATTCTAAAGGAAGATTTAACACTACCCTTACTACCTTAGTACCATGGTATTATGAGATCTTCATATCCCACACTTAGCTGCAAAACAAAATTTCACATAACAAAACAAGTACTAGCCTAACTTTATCGGACATCCTAATACTTACCTGGAAAACATTACAGCAATACGGCCCAAAGTATAAAACCAGAAAATTGATAGTATATGAGAGCTAATTGTTCTTCCCGGAATTTTAGTTGTGGACACCAACTAAGGTCATTGCAGTTTCATAGTGAACTATACATAAAATAATCACCAACTAGCTCAGATCCTCACTTCAGAGATCCTTACCATAATAAGTCAAGGGCAAAATGACTCTTAGATTAGTTTATAGGCAAAAACGGAAATACGGAATATGCCTCGTGCAAAATTCTGCTCAAAAGAGACCGTATAAAATGAAGATTAACAGCCAAAAAAATCAGCAAATTTGTCGGCCACTGCATCCAAACAATACTTCAATACTAACCCTTCAACCTATTATACTTCGTAAAAGAGTAATAGTAAAGTTCCAAATCATATACATAGCTTTGACATAACTATGATAATTGGCTTCAACAAAATTGGGATAGCTTTTTGAGATGAGAACTTACCTTGCATGATTTCAACAGAGGCTGTAAGAATGATGACCTGAAAAACGCAATTGACTTGCCAAGCGAAGTTCTCTCCAAGTCTGCCACACAATTAAAACAAGCACCGTTTCCTTCAGAAACAACTAGATAGCCTTTTGAAATGAGTTTACTTAATTTAATAGGAAAGAATATTCAATGACTGTAGATTTGAAAATAATAATATACAAAGTAAATTCACACTACTTTCACATGCAGCAAAACAAAGTTTACATATCTGTAGTAGATATATACTCTGATGGTAGATAATTAGATTTGCATAAACTGCATTTAGGTATGTCTCTTCATTTCCTTGTCTATTGAACTAAGAAATATTGACAAATACATACCAGTTTCACCATCCCCACCATGACCTCCTCTGTTAAGTTCTTCCAAAAGCTGCAGTTTTTCAGATCCAAATACATATTCGTGAGGTGTAAACTCCAAAGAAGATTGCAAACAACAGTTGGTGAACATTTGCAACATGATATATAGGTTGACCATGACATTCTAGATTGGCATAAAAAAATCTAAGATACTGAGATACTAGCAGTAAATAATATAGCCATCTACAAAGATAAATCCAGTGGTAGGGATAACAAGCTTACCTGGGAAAGGGTTGGTACACTGGTAGGATCAAAGTCCTCACACTGGTTGGGATCAATAGGAACACATACACGACCTAAACATCAACATATAATAGTTTAAGGAATGAGATTTTATACAGGCTCATAATGCATATATATTCTGGAAACAGATTCTAGGAAGAAATCTAACAATTTGATAAATAAAAAAAACAGATTCTAAGAACCAGTCAAATTCAAGCAGAGGGTTCACACTATTGGAACATAACTCAAAAATATCAAGAACTTGGCAACACCGCAACATATCCTTAAACAAGCGAGAACAGTTGCTAACCTGTTTTTGGATGTACACAGAATGGCGCCTTCAATAAATGATTCATGTGTTTTGAGACCTGAGATATTGAAACATACTTATCTTAGCTTGTCACAGTTGTTGGGAGTACGTAGCACTTGCTCTAAGTTGAGGTAATGACATGTTATGCAGAGAACAGGAATCAGCGTACCTCACTATCTAGCCTGGGGTATGTATAAGAAAATACAATCTCCTCAACACATCTGCGTAGTCCCTGCCCCTGTAACATTAGGAGCAATTAATTGACTTTGACTGGTTATTCTGGTTGATCATTTAAATCCTATCCACATCATCACCTCTCTTCAAAAATATGAAAATAAAAAATCCAATCAAGATTGAGCTAGTTCTAATTATCTGTGTTTGTGAACAATAGTCACTAGACAGAGAGCGGAGGAGAAGATTATAATATAAAAGAGTCACTTCAGCATAAAGAAGTGAAAACAGCATAAAACAGTTTACTTTGAGATCATTTACAGAAAACATAGAGCAAAGCACATAATAACATTGAATATGGATATCCTGGCTCCTATTCAGACCCGTAATCTCAAACCAGCCAGGTCACGTGCCATCCAACCCCATATATGAAAGTATAAAAAAGAATTACCCCAACTTCCTTCACCTATCACTGGTCCTCATTCCTCCAATTGAGTACAAATTCATAAATTGCAAGTGTGTGCATAGCTTAAAGATGCAATACCTTCTGCTTCCCAGCTTGAAGGACGTGCTTTAGTTGCCCCCAACGAGCAACATTGATGTCTTCTCTACTACTGGATGATCTCCTATTATCCTGCCATTTTCCCCGGAAATCAGAAGTAATGGCTGCAAATACACCAAAAACCCATCAAACACAGTTTTTTGACAGAAAACCAAAAGGCTACAGCAAAACAGCATCCCTTCTATCAATGATAAGAATGTTATTGACCATAATGTTGACTACATACATTCATCAGGAATCATCTCTAGAATCTTCTCATATCTCTCTTCAGCAGAAAGTAGCTGCTGACTACAAAGATAGGTCTCCTCAAAGAATTTCTTCAAAACTTCAGTGTATGATCTCCTGCAAGATAGATATGTTTAAGTAAAAGATCAAACTAGAGGGATTAGAATAAGCATGTAGATCCACACTTACACAAGAAATGGATGAAGAGAAGAACCCCCAAGGTAGACCTTTTTCTGACTATTCTCATTGCCCTGCAAAGACAATGAAGAGAAAGAAACGTTTTTTCAGACACTTTTTGACACCAGTCAGCAGAACTATAAGGTCTCATGATCTGTCCAGCAATAAATCACCTTGTACACATGAAAATACTCGGCAATAGCAGCTCGTTGTTCGTTGGTTAGCCTGCAGAAAGAAAAAATGTTTAGAAATTCATGCGTATATAAGAAATTTATACGCATAACTTATTGCTTTAATGCTAGAGTTTTTCATATATCTTTACCTTCTTGCTTTTGCATCACAAACCCAACAGTGTACACCACGCCGACCACTAAATACCCAGAGGATATGTATGAAACCAAAATCATCTGTATATGAAAGTGACAGAATTTCACAATCAAACTTTGTTCTTATATATGCATAGATATCCCCAAAGAACAGTGTTCCTCTTGATTAAGCAGTGTTGCTAGCATTTAGACAGGCAAATTTTTCAAGCATGGTTGACATTTTAATTTAACCCAAACCTCATAAATATAGCAGACCACAAAAGAAGGGTTTGTATAATTATAGTATGAATAATGGAAACTGTCAGATGCAGCACATACATCTCAGCATATAGTGTGGGATAACATATTCTGAGAAGCCTTGTGTTGATTTTTCAAGATTGTCAGACATGTCAAACATCTCAGCAAGCTAGCAACCATCAAACTCTTATAACAAGGATCTTGCAACTGTCATAATACAAGGTTTATAATACTCTGGTTGATATACCTCTGAGAGCAGTGTCAATAATTTTAATAGCAGCTGTCATCAGAGGCCAACAGTCTCGACAGACATCAGCTCCAGAGCAACAGTATCTGATATCATCATAATCTGTCATATCCTGCAGAAAGTAAAACAAAGTTAATCCCACACATCAGCTAATCAACTCAATAAGACAGTAGTATATTAGTATTCAGGAGCTTACAATATCAAATATAAGCTCTCTTTCCACAGGTTTGAAGACATTGTCCCCAGTTTGTGCATAGGCATGTCTCTTTGATGGCTGGAACAAAGTGCAATAATTTATTAGACTGTGAAGCTCTAAAAATTAGTTTTTTTGCAATCAAATTGCAAAGATCACGTTTCCCTAAAAGAGCCAGAAACAAGTTTGTATATAACATTATAACTAATAGTCAACTTATTCAGTCCTTCAAAAAAAAAAAAAAAAAAAAAAAAAAAAAAAAAAAAAAAGTCAACTTATTCAGAAATATAGTAAATGAAGATTTCTAATCCACGGAAAGCTACTGAAACTTCAGGCTTGGCATGTAACAGATTTCATGTATTAACCAGAAACATGGCGAAGGAAGACATAAGAAAGAGCATTACAGTAACATTCACTTCCGATGAGCATCAAAGCATTGAATCCGCCAATTTCATTCCTAAGATTCATGTCATTTCTAATCAACCACACTCAAAGACAAGGGTAGCTTCATTCCAACATGGATTTATATGGTGTATTAAACAACTCAATCCCATGACAAAGAAGGAGGGGTTGATATAATAGAAGAGTTATTTAGAAAACGAGGGAACGTTTACATCAACAAAATCATTTCATCCTAAGATGGGATCAATCAACAACTGCTACCAACATCACGAATAAACCTCAAAAGTAAAGGATATATAAGCAATCTAAATATATAGAAAAATGAAGGGACACTTACATCAACACTATAAACAGGACCAATGTCAATTTTAAAGGGGCATTTATCCTTGACAGCACTTTCAAGTTCCGAAGCACTTTTGAAAGATTGAAACCGCAAGTATATATCATTATCCAGCGTAAATGAAAATTCCCTTCTGCTGAAATAAGACATGTCACATCCTGGGTGCTTTCCATCTGCCATATAAATCATCACCCGAAAAAAATCAATAAACACTACTAACAATACTTAGTAATTCAACATCATACATTACAGAAATAAAATTCAAGATTAATTATTACCATTTCCATATGCCATCCATTTGAACATATCAGAATAAGGAAACAGCTTTGCTGAAATCACAACAAGTATAACAATTATACAACCAAAATTAATTAAAATTAATAGAATAGGCAAAAATTAAAGACTTACAGTAATAAACTTTAAGGTAATTAGCATTAAAGCATTCGGAAATCGAATTAGGGTTAGGGTTTTGATATTCCGGACCGTCAATTAACATGTTATCTCTTCCATTTTCGACCTCTTCTCGCGTCATCTTCGATTTATACCTAGAATTCATCAAATCGTCAGATAATTTGCTCACTATCATTAATTTGTTGAAATCTACAGATATAATTGCAAAAGTTCAGCGGTATTTCGATGAGAGAGAAAAATTGAGTGGTACCTGAATATCGAATTTGTAGATTCGACGACGACAATGACACCAACAACAACAACGACGGTGACGGAAATCAGCAAAGTGGAACAAAGACTGAATCGACTTTCTTCTGAGTTGAGGAGAGAGAAAGAGAGAGAGATTTTGAGGGTTTCAAAATGGCGGGATGAAAATAGCGCTAGAAATGTGATATTAGACTTTTGGCGGGAAGAGTTTTTTCTTTTTTTTTTTTTTTTTTTTTTTTTGTAAATTTTAATTTTTTTACAAACGAGTTATTTTCATCACAAATAAATACTTTAGATAATTCACAATGGCGTAGAAGAGTTTGGATCAAAAAAAAACAATGGTGTAAAAGAGTTGGTTGCAATTATTAAATAGTTGTAACTACAACGATTGCAATTATTAAAGCTATGTAGTTTCACTACATCTAAAGCATTTGTTATTCACTTAAAGTAATTAAACAGTTTGTGATTTTTTTTTTTTTTTTTTTTTTTTGGTAATGCTATATGTAGCCCTAAAGGTTATATATAAGCATTAAATATACCCTTGAAAATTATATAAAATTAGGAATTCATGACAAAAACACGCGTAAATCAGTGTAATTAGTGTTTATATTTTTATGATTTCCTAATTTTATACGATTTTTTAGTGTGTTTTTAATGCTTATATGTAGCCCTAAGGGCTATATATAGCATTTTCCTTTATTATTTTCCATCAAAATTATAAAAGATAGTAGCTTGCCATTTTAGAGATCGTAACTTACCATTTATCTATTGTGGATGCTCTTGTTTTAAATAAATACTTTCTCCTTTTTTTTTTAAAAAAAAAAAAAAATACAATACTTTTAAAACCACATATTTCTAAGAAGTTATTAGAATTAAGTTAATGAGAGAAAATAGGGGGAAAAAAAAAAGATCGATGTGATATGAGGATGATAAAGATAATTTATTAACTAAAAGGAAAAAAGCAATACATCTAAGTTGAAAATAGATTGACTGGACCCCAATAATTTATTTTATTTTTATTTTTTTTAAAGCCACGAATGAAGTTATAGAGTTGAACTTTTCACTACTCCTAACCTAACACATACTATCTCAAAAATGCACTCATATAACCTACACTTATTAATCTTTATTTACTTTTTGTACTAGTTTTTAGGTCCAAGCCCTACACCAAATTGAGTGAGTTATTGCATTGTTATTATTCAAACTAATAATATCGAAGTATACTCTTATACATAAAATTCATGACTGAATCTCACTTATATTTATTTTCATTGTTTTGTTTATTATATTATGATTTATGAATTATACTACGTATTACTTTTGGTAGATGATAACATGTAATAACAACTTGACTCACTAGTTGAATTTCTATCATAAAACTTGAGATCTATGGATTGAGACTCGTATAAAAAAAGAGATCTTATTGGATCATCATGATATTGCTTGGGGATTGTTTATATATCATATATTATGTTGATCTTACAAAGTTCGTATTTTTAAACTATTCACACACTTCTTTTTAACCATGTATTGTGACTTACACGTAAGGATAATAAATATAGTCATACAGGGGTTTGTTAGTTCGTCTCGATATCTTGTTTATTAGCTCACTATATAAACGTTTTTTATGTGCATTATGAAGTGTAATTCCTCGTCATGTTGTAATATTAAAAGAATAGAGGATGCATATATGATATGTGTAATAAAAAACACTCTCCATTAATTTAATACGCACTTACCAAATTAAGTTTAGTCTAATGGGAAAGACTGTACCTTTTAACCTCGTGTTTAGAAATTCAATAATTTCCAACACGTATAAGGGTTAGGATCCTTTAATTACCCTTTAATACCTCTCACTTTCTAAGTGTCTAAACGTAAATAGTGGACCTAAATTACCGTGAGGATTGACGCATGATCAGGGTTCCTCTCCTTACTTTAATTATGTATTTAATTAAGCCGTGTTGGAAGAAAAAGAATTCCATACAAATTAAATACCGGCCAGTTCATATATATAAATGAACTCTAACTGACTACTCTCAATAATGTAATTTTATTGAAACTAAAGACAAAAACATATATAACGAGAGAGGACTGAAAATAGCAAAGTTTTGGTCTAGATCAAAAAAACCTTAAAGTTTAAGATTGGCCTAGTTGAGGAAAAAAAAAAAGAGGGGGGGGGGGGAGACTAAATATTTTTTTTTTCTTTCCATTTCAAGTAAATTTTACAAGTTAAATAAATTCTAATTAGTATGAATATATAATTTCGTTACATCAACTTATGTAAAGAGGTATGAGCAGGCCTAAGTTTATAACCTTGCTGATAAACAAATTATGTTTATCAAATGACATTTTCGTAATAAGTTGCATTGAAATTGTGTTTTTTAATTAAAAAAATATATATTTATTGTTAACTGTGGGCCACTATGACAAGTTGGACAGATTTTCAAAGTTAACACCATTAACTCTCCGTTTGCTACTATTCATCATCTTCTTCCTCCCACCTTCTTTTTTTTCATGTTCATCTTCTTCCTCTTGTTCATATTTTTTCTTCCCACCCACCTTAATCTTATCCTTTCAATCTCTGCTCACTTTCACCTTCTCTTTAAAGTCCGTTCGACTCCATGTCCGGCGACGCAGCTTCCTCGGCAAAATTAAATGAAAACCCTTATAACAAAAGGAGAAATTAATGGCATGGGTAATCCCAAAGGGTAGCTGAGCTTTCCTTTATCCATTAAATCCGACTTCGCATCACCATTTTCGGCGGTTTCACCGCCGGAATTAAACGAAAACCCAAATAACAAAGTGAGAATAACAAGCATGGTTAACCCTAAAGGGTAGATAAGCTTTCTCCCTCCATTGATTTAGACTTCTTCGACGTCATATATTGAAAAGATGTACTTTCCACCATTGAAATTGAAGGTTGAAGGAGGAGGGAGAAAACAAATAAGGTTGAAGGAGGGAGAGAAAATCAGAAAATACCAAAAGGTTGAAAGAAGAGAGAGAGAGAGAGAGCAATAGTAGTTAACCAAAGTTAGATATAATTTATATATACACCCCTTGATAAACAATTCTTGTTTATCAAGGTTATAAACTTGTATTTTCTCAGGTATGTAGTCTTACACGTCAATAATTAATTGGATGTTTTAAACTTTGGTAAGAAATCCGTAAGAAGATTTTCCAAACAACATTTTCAAGCAATTAAGGAAATATTTCAACGGTTATTTTTTTTTATGTATTTATTACATTAAAAATGTCATGAGATTATTGTGTTTTTTATTTAAAAAAAAAAAAAATAGTTTCATAACATTAAATGAACCTATATAAATAAGGAAATAGGCTAATGTGTTTGATTAAATAAATCACACATCCCATCCTTTTTACAAACACTCTAATTCCGATCAATCATGTCTGATGCAAACACTAACATTGAAAACCTTATGAGTGATCTTGTGAAAGAGATAGATGTTTTGTCAATTGAATACAAGGCAAAAACTCTTGTCATATTTAACCCCAACAATGACAAAGAACAAAGTGAGAAGGCTATGGAATTAGAGAATTTGTTTAAGGAAAAACAAATTGAAATGCTTCGAGAAAAGCTCCTCATGTTGAAAGAGAAAAATCATCGACTCAAGATGGAAAACTTGTTCACTTCACTCGGAAAGGGGACAACAAAAATGAAAGATCTATCATTGGAAGAGTCACGAGGTATTGCTGCCTTTGGTAAAATGAAGTTGGAGGAAGTTGATGCAGAGATTGCCAAAAGGACGGCTAAAACTAATCCAAACAAATGTTAAGAATGATGTTGCTTTGTTTCATGCATCTTAAAATATATATGCTCATTTCTTGCGGAAAATGTATGAATTAAAATTGAAATAAAGTTTATGTTTCTAAAGTTTATCTATTTTTTAATTTTATTATCTGTTCAATTAAAGCTTAGCATTCGCAACTCAACTCTCATGCTATATTATCTTGTTACTGTCGTCATAGTAGCACATGACTTTTTATTTTTTATTTTTATTCAAATCAATCAAATTTCAACTTTATGACCAATATATGAATTTTTGATGTGTAAAGTTACAAAATATATGCGTGTGTTAGACATGTAGTTTTTGATATAACAACCAACAATCCCTTTAATTATATAACATATACAGAATACCCTTTATATCAAACAGATATATATAGGGTCAAATCTTAGTTATTAAAAATATTCGTCTTGACGATATCAAACAATTTTGGGTGTATTCACACACAAAACACGTCTTCACATACATCACATGTTTTACGTTATTGGTGTTGTGCATGTCTAGCATGTGATGTGTCCGTAGTTTATGCTAATTAATACTTTCTCTGTTTTATTTCTTATTTTGTCATTATACCATTTGAATTGAGCACAAAGCGTAAGTTTTTTTTTTTTTGGGAAACCTCACAAAGCATAAGTTTAAGAAATGAATAATGTAACAAAAATGCCCATGTGACTAGAAACAATGGGAAAAGATTAAAAATTCAAAAGTGAGGTAACAAGGGTAAATATAAAACGAAAGGGGAATTTAATGAGTATTTGAGGTGTGAACACAAACAAAAAGAGTATAAAGTATATTGCTTGCTTATTATAGAAATGGTGCGATTAATATGCAAATTACTTAAAGAAAACTGTTGTGATTTAAAAAATAAGTAGAGGAAGATTAACTAATACATACATTCAAGTGTACCACATACACTTTCTCGATCAAAAACCCACTCGGCCACTCATTGTGCACATACCAGTTAAGCTTATTTTATTATTCAATATTTCGGTTTTTGAAAATGATGCATTGCATAATGTTTTGTTATTAAATTTAAAAACACTTCTTAATTTTTTTTCTTTTGTTTGTATTTTTGTGTAAATTATAACATGTAATAATATGATTTGATTCAATTGTTAAGTCTCTAACATTAAACTCTAAGATCAATGGATTGAGACAAAAGAGAGAGAGTGCTACATGATATATGAATTTGCAATTGCTTAACAACATTATTCTTAAAAATATTTTTACATTGCTTAAGAGCTTGATACATTAATTTGCTTAAGTTAAAGCCTAGGTACAACAACCTTTTTTTTTTGTCCTTTTCCTTTTTAGTATTATTCCTAACAAACGCTACTTACATACGGAGCGAGTAACATTTTAACAAATTTAGTTTTATCTGCATAAAAATCTACACCGATAAAGTTTTGCATATAAAAAAACAAACATAATATTCATTTGGTGTGTGACGTGTCCATTATTTTGCAATTCTAGATAGTAACCTATATGGGTGCAATATGTACACTTTCCCAAAGATCCACATAAAACTGTACTTCCTATGTTTATTTTTAATATTACATGTAGAGGTGATCAACTACGGCCCGATCCGATAAAAATGCCAGGTTTGAACAAGCAAAAACCACCTTTTAAGTTAAAATCCCAAACCCGATATGAAAAAATAAATCCGCTACTTTTTACGGGTATGACATTTGATGTTAATGCCCGATCCAACTCGAATTTTTGGTCACCTCTAGTTACATGGTGAGAACAAAACATAATTATTTGGTAATTTAATTGATTGGGGTAGATGGGATAGTTTATTGATGAAAAAATAAAGATTTGAGAGGAAAGATTTAAGAATAATTGTTAAAAATAGGAAAATACAATAATAATAATAATAATAATAATAATAATAATAATAATAATAAATAAATAAATAAATAAATAAAGATTTGACAGGGTCTTCTCGTTTTGACACAATCTGGGCTATCTGACTTTGTTTCTGGACGGATTGTGGCTGATGCAGCTAATGGAAGCGGGTCAAATATGAATCTAGTTGTCGCGCAATTGGATATGGATTCCTTCCCTTCTCATTTTCTTCACTTAGGGAATTAAACAAGGACATCGTTGCGTTGCTGAAGCGGGTTCAGAAGTTCTCGACGACTCAGGACATTGGGGCTCGTACTGCTGCTCATATTTTTACTAGGATAGGTTTCTCTATAGCTAGAGGATTGAGGACCTAGATTGTATCTCGGCTTCCCACTAATTTTCTATAGGTTGTATAAAAATATCTTTTTTTGAGATATAATAATAATAATAATAATAATAATAATAATAATAATAATAATAATAATAATAATAATAATAATGATAATAATAATCTATGTTAATATTTAAAGGGAACTCCATTTTTTGGTTGGGAATTTTTGCTTTGCCAAAATTACCCTTTTAATAAAGGTACAAATAAATTTTTTTTGGGAAATTCTCCTTGGTGAACTCCAACTTTTTAATTTTCTAAGTGGTAAACGTTTTTAAATTTTATTATTAATGGTAAACCTAAATTTTTTATATTAATTCAACTACAACATTAATGATAAATTTTAACTAGACATTTAACCATAATTAGTTTTTTTTTTTTTTTACATTTAGTTTAGAAATAGTTTTTTTTAAAAAAAAAAAAAAACTCTTTCCCATTTCCTCCACCGCCGCCCGCCGAGCCCTAATCGCATCTCAAACCACCACGAAAACCAGCGCCTTTCCCCGACAAACCCCCTCCTCTATGAGCTGACCACGAAAACCCTAAAACCCACCTAAAACCACCGGTAAACTGAAATCCGTTTCCTGGGTTTGGTTTCAAAACCCTAAACGGGTTTGGGTATTTTCTGGTGTTTTAGGGTGGTTTTTAGGGTTTGCGGATGGCGAACAGGGGAGGGGGTCGTCGGGGAAGGGAATCGGTTTTGTGGTGGCTAGTGTAACACCCCTAAATCTCCCTCTACGAAAATACTAGTATAATACGTATAATTATACCGTAGAGATAGACTTAGGCGTATTACCGCCGCGTGATTACGCAAGGCTACTCAAAATACTTAACTCAATAACAAAACTTGCAGCGAAAACTCAACTTTCTTTTATTAATACTTATAAAAATAGTAACATTGTTATGAGTACTTAAAATAAAGACGAGACCAACGTTCCTAAACTAGGTGAAGCAAATCTCGGGACTCCCATATGCTCATTCATGACTCCACCTGAAAATAGTCAATACTGCTTACCATTACGGTAAACAGGGCGAACCAAAACAAATAAGAAATACGGATTAGCAAATTATGCTAAGTACAATAAGTGCAAGATAATGTAAACTCAATTTATTTGCAAACATGCTTTTGAAATCAATTCCATCATTCCAATAATTTAACCAATAATTCCAACTCAAAATTCTAAAACCAATTTCAATAATCAATATCACTAGTCAATTCACTAAACCAATTCCTCTTTAAAATCCAATTTCTTTAAAACCAATTCCTTTATTAAGAACCAATTTCTTTTAATCCAATTCCTCACCCAAGTGTACACACCCCCAAGCTAGTCTCTTTATATTACAATGCTATTCTTGAGGAAAGACCCGATCATACAAACTCCAAGGCCTTATCAATAAACCAAATCCGCATAGTAGGATTACCAACAAGCTTATAAAGCATAATAATAATAATTCAATTGTTCAATAAATCCTTTTAATATCCAATAAATTCCAATATAATTCAAACTCCTTTTTAATAATTCCACACACTTTCAAAATCAAAACCTTTTAAATAGATACTTGAGAATAAAATCTCATATTAATAACTTTTCAAAATCAATAACTCTTCCTTGAAAACCCTTTTATTTAATTCAACAAACCTTTTAAAATCAATTCCTTTATTTAAACATGATAAGTAATTCAAACCATTCAAAACATGATTTAAAAATCAATCATTCAAAATACTTTTATTAAAACAAATTAAATATTAAAATCAATACCTCCAACATAATTCAAATCAATTTAATTCAATCACCAATAAAATCATATAAAACATGTTATTCAAACCAATTACTTTCAAAGGTATCTAGCCACCTAAACGTACCTTGATCCTTGCTAGAAAAACCACACAAAAAGAACCTCAAGAACCTTGATTTCGAATATCAGTCAACACTTCGCACTTTCAAAGTTCAATCACGAATACACCTTGCAAATAATATAACCATAAGGTTATCACAACATAAACTCAAATCTAATGTGTATGGACTATAAAACTCTTTTAAAATAATACTTTAATATAAAATTATAGCTTTGAAATAGGTATTTGTATTTTAGAAAACTAACCATGAAGAAGATAAAAGAATATGATTAAAGAGAATTGAATTTTCGTTAGAAAGAATAGGCAGAACTTGCAGAGGTCATAACTCTTTCAATATAACTCCGAATTGGATGATTCTTGAGCCTAAGCTCAAGGATTTTTTGAGAGAAACAATTTTCCGTGAAATAGCAAAACCCCAAAACTGAACAGAAGTGTCCGAAAACTGTTTTCAAAGGTATACGGGATAATATTTGTATGAAAAAAGGAGAAGAAAAGTATGAAAAGGTTTAGGGAAAAGAAGAAGAAGAAGAGAGAAGAAGAGAATTGGATTTTTGGTGTGAAGAATATCAGAGGTATGAAGGGGTATTTATAGGCTAGCTCATGCAAAAATTATGGCAAGAGAATGTCGGAAAAATTATGGTAAAAAGAATTAAGGAATTACTTGGAGAAGAGAATGAAAGAAATATGGAAAGTTTTGATATTAAGGTGATTGTGTATAACAAAAATATGGAAGGTATGTTGTCATGAAAAATAAAATGGCAAGGAAGATTACTCGAGGAATAATCAAGAGAAATAAAAGATAGGAAAATAAGATGATCAAATCTTTGTGAGATGGAAAAATAAAATTAAGGAAAATAAGAGATTTTGAGGAGATAATTGAAAATACAATTTACCAAAATAAATCACCAAAAATCCATCATGGTGGCCGAAAATTTGAGCTTTCCTAAGCTCATATTTTCGGACCTCCCTTTAGATATTTAGGGAATTAATTTGCTAGTTTTAAGGAATTAAAAATAATTGTGTAAATAATATTCATAAACTTTTACATACCCCCAGTTTACAATAAATTTATTGTAAATCGGCGGCGCTTGCACGTGTACGAGTTTATTTTATTTTATTTTAATTTTAATTTCTATAATAGAACACGTGAAAATCAAAGAGCTCGAAGTTAAACATCGCAGAATAACAATGGAGGAGAGAGAAAGTGAGAAAACGTAGAGAGAAAACGCGAATTCGAGTACCTTGAGGCTGGAGATGCAAATTGAAACTCCATTGTTAGGTGATTTTGAGAACTCGGATTCTTCTGTCGAAATCGATTTAAATCGATTGATTATAGAAAATCAAGTGGTTCCTCGTAAATCAATTGATTCAAATTCAGCACAAACATCAAAACCAAATAAAACGGAAGGTAATTTCGATACAATCAACCTTCTAATTAATCAAAAGTTACCGTTTCTTTCCACAAAAAGTACCCATTTCATGCATAAAAGTTACCCTTTCTACCCACAAAAGATACTTTTTTCATTCATAAAAGTTACCCTTTTTACCCACAAAAAGTACCCTTTTCATTCATAAAAGTTACTCTTTTTACCCTCAAAAGTACCCTTTTTATTCATAAAAGTTACCCAATCTACCACAAAAGGTATCCTATTCATGCATAAAAGTTACTCTTTCTATCCACAAAAGATACCTTTTTATGCTCAAAAGTCACCCATTTTATACAAAAAAGTGATCCATAAAAAAACTGAATTCAACCTTCAGCATCTAACGACTTCTTTGTACTCTGATCTTCTACACCATTGCAGAACAAACACTACAAAATACGAAAACAAAAACAAAATAAAAAAAAAGTTATCAAACCTTCATTACAAAACGTTGAACATGAGAAAAACATTCTCCATTACAATCTTCAATAGGACACATTTTCACTTCAACTTTTTTCTTTTTCAAAGATTTTTTATCCACCAATTGAGTTGATTCTAGTAAAAAAAATTAACATGAGAAAGAAAAAAAGAAAAAAAAAAAGGAGAAGAAGTAAGATGAAAATGCAATGAAGAGGAGAGAGAGGATAAGGAGATTATAATTGAATAAAGACCAAAAATAAACTCATAGAAAAGAAAAGAGGAGAGAGAAAAAAATCAAAAAGAGCTTTAGGGGAAGAGGAAAGAATCAGAAAGAGGTAAATAAAAAAGTAAAAAAATCCCAAAACCTGACACGTGAGAAGAGGACAATGATTCCTCCAATTGGGCCACTCCATACAATAAGTATTGTACACCGGCCTTTTTTAAAAATTTACCAAAAACTTTTGCATGCCCCCGGTTTACAATAATTTTATTGTACATCGAACATTTTTTGAAAAATGACCCTTTTTACTTACAAAAGTGACCCTTTTTTTTTTACAAAAGTGACCCATATTTTCATAAAAGTGACCCTTTTTTTTTTCATAAAAGTGACCCTTTTTTTATACAAAAGTGACCTATATTTTTACAAAAGTGACCTTTTTTTTCTTCACAAAGTGACCCTTTTTTTCCGCAAAAGTGACCCTTTTTTCCGCAAAAGTGTTCTTTTTTTTCATAAAAGTGACCCTTTTTTTTCACAAAAGTGACTTTTTTCCTAAAAACAGAGTATCAAAATCAATAAAAATAAACACAAACGCATGCAAAAGTATACTTGATTGATGTCGTATGCTTAACGAAATAATGACAATTAACTTAGCTTGTTTCTGAAATTGGGGCTTGAATAGGGAGCTTCTCCTTCTTTAGCTTGTTTCTGAAACAGAGTATCGACGCAAAATCGGGGCAGAACAATTCCTTATTGAATTCTTTTACAGTTTATTCCTGCTTCAATAGGACATGAGGGGATTTTAAAATCAAGATTTTATAATTTCTTTGGATTGATAACTAATGTCCTTTCTAGGCAAAAATTTGAGATGACGATCTACAAGGAACAATAGATCGGAGTTCAGCCGGATTATTGGGAGATGCTAAGGGAGTTCTACAGTGGCGCGGCAGCTGGGAGTGGCGATAGGGTTGGTGGTTTGGCGGTGGGTGTTTTTTCGGCGGTGGGTGTTTTTTCGGCGGTGGGTGTTTTTCTCGGCGGTGGTCCGGCTGACTTTGGCGGTGACTCCATTGCTTAGAGTTGATGAAGTTACATGCCCAGCCCGATTTACACTAATTTAGTGTAAACCGGATGTTATTAAATATTTGTATTGTATAAAATAACTAATTAAGAAAATACCAATTATTCACTAAATAAATTCACTAAGAAAATCAGATTTTCTACACTAAGAAAATCAGATTTTCTACACTTAGAAAATCCAAAAACCATAGCTTATTATTTAGGAAATTCGGACCTCCTAATTAAATAATTAAAATATAACTTTGATTAGTTAAAATATCTGAAATATATATAAATAATCCGGTTTTTAAAATAAAATTTATGGATAATAAATCTTATCCAAAATCCAAAAATAATAATTGAGTTTTTAAGATACTTTTGGCGCCAAAATTCAAATATCATTTTGGCTCCAAAATTCAAATAGTAAAATAAATTACTAAAATACCCATTTTAAGAGAATATCAATTAATTAAATAATTAGAAATACGTTTCAAAAATAGGGGTATTACAGCTAGACTGGTCGACGGTGGGGCGGCGTTGGGTGGGGGAAATGGGAAGGGTCGAAAAGGGGAAAGAGAGGAGGTGGGGATGGGGGAGTCGGGGCATCACTGGCGGGATTGGGGGAGGTCGGGCATTGCTAGGGAATGAAGGTCGGCGCACCGAGGATGTGGATCGCAGCGTTGGTGGGGTGGGGGTGGGGGAGAGGCGTTGGTGGGGGTGGGGGAGTGGTGCATGAGGTTGATTGGAAATTGATTTTTGGAAATTTTGTCACCAACTACCAATTAAATCACGTGTTTTGAAAACAACTACCTATTAAATTTTTTTTAAAAGAACTACCACAAAGTTATAAAAGGCTTAAATAGCACTACCACTGTAACA